>NC_053161.1:173469538-173803288 GCF_016835505.1 Polypterus senegalus | reverse complement strand
TAATGTAAACTGACAACTATTGCTAAAGTAAATATACTTGACTACGTACATACTGTAGATATAGAGGAGTCTATATGAAAAAATCCTGTAATATACAGGTATACAGCACTTGTCAAGATTACTGGAAACCACAGGAGATATTTAAGGTTGAAACAAAGCTGTCCACTCAACTGAAGTGTCTTCATACAAGGCCATAATATTTTACCAACACACACAGGTTGCTATTCTCAGAGCAGCAGAAGTCAATCACCCAATCTGTCCCCCTAAATGCGTTCATTCTTCTAGTCCACATACTGTCACATAGACTTCACAATCAAATCTAACAGTTACTTCAACTGTCAAAAGTACAAACTAACAATTATCCACTACACTACAACAGTGAATGCTAGTAATCACACTACACATTGAGAACCCCATAGAACCGAGCTGCTAAGATTACTGATTAACAGCTCCTCAACATGACTGGAATGGGGAGATACCTTGAATTGTACAAGAGATGTTTTGTGACATAAACCCACTATATAAAATTGTACTTCAAGTGGAAATACAAGAACAAGTTCACATATTCATACTGAGCCTTTTTGAAACATATGAATATAGGGTTATATTATTTTGGACAAGGATTCACAACTTGACTGGACTACAACACAAACATTGAGAAGCACAGAGTGAGTAGTCTCAGTGTGCCTCTCAATACCTTGTTGAACATGTGTGTTCTATCAAATGCACATCCACTGCTCTTTGGGGTGACACTGAGAAATAAAACAGCAGGAAAACCACCACATTTTGCGAAGACAGTTAAAAAAAAAATATGGAATACCGAAAACAATTGGTAAGGTAAAAATACTCAGGGCTTCATGCTTGGCTATTATTTTTTACCAACCCACACAGGTTGCTATTCCAAGACTAACAGAATTCAGTTACCCAATCTGTCCCCCTAAATACTTTCGTCCTTATAATCCACAGGTATACAGCACTTGTCAAGATTATTGGAAACATGGGCGATGTTTATTCTGGAACAAAGTTGCCCACACAACTCAAGAGTCTTCATACGAGGCCATAATATTTTAACAACACACAAGGGTTGCAATTTTGAGAACAGCAGAATTCAATCACCCAGTCTGTCCCCCTAAATACCATCGTCCTTATAGTCCACATCCTGTCACACAGACTTCACAGTCAAATCTAACAGTAATATCAACCACCAAAAATACAAACTAACAACTATCAGTTTTACTCCAACAGAGAATGTTAGTAAATCGCCCTACAGAATGAGAACCCCTGAAATCTTACCGGTTGAGCAGGTTCTCCTTTTGAGGCCGAGTTGGAACTCTGATTGTGCACTGCTGGCTTTTCAAGTGTTGACAGGTCAATGACAGAGTTCTCTGAAATGTTGGTACTGGATGTGCCCTGTAAAAAGACAATCAAACCATGAGGAGGAATCCATTAGAAGGAGTTGCTAAGATTACCAATTACAAACTCCTCAACAAGCTTGGGATGGCTTTGTACCCTGCATGGTACAGGAAGTTTTTTGTGACAGAACACCACTGTACAGTATACCTTTGCAATACACGTTTTTATACATGCATTCATACTGGGAAATACTGGAAGGGGGGAGTTACAACTAAAAAATAACAAATCAAAAAAGGACTACTCCTCCCTAATAACGACAACATCTTTACCTACAGAAGGCATCACGATAGTGAGGCTTTTTGAAATATATGTATAGGATTATATTACTGTGGACAAGGATTCACAATTTGACTGGAGTAGAACACACACACAAGTAATTGAGAAGCATAGAGTGAACAGTCTCGGTGCAACTCTTAATAGACTGTTGAACATGTGTGTTCTATCAACTGCACATCCGCTGTTCTTCAGGGTGACACAGAGAAATAAGACCGCAGTAGAAACACTGCATTTTGAAAAGACAGTTTTTAAAAAAAAATATGGCATACCGAAAACTATTAGCAAAAAAAAAAAACATAACTACATCTATAAAAATTAGTCTATATCAAATAATCCTGTAGCCTATACAGGTATACAGCACTTGTCAAGATTATTGGAAACATGGGCGATGTTTATTCTGGAACAAAGTTGCCCACTCAACTCAAGAGTCTTCATACGAGGCCATAATATTTTAACAACACACAAGGGTTGCAATTCTGAGAGCAGCAGAATTCAATCACCCAGTCTGTCCCCCCAAATACCATCGTCCTTATAGTCCACATCCTGTCACACAGACTTCACAGTCAAATCTAACAGTAATATCAACCACCAAAAATACAAACTAACAACTATCAGTTTTACTCCAACAGAGAATGTTAGTAAATCGCCCTACAGAATGAGAACCCCTGAAATCTTACCGGTTGAGCAGGTTCTCCTTTTGAGGCCGAGTTGGAACTCTGATTGTGCACTGCTGGCTTTTCAAGTGTTGACAGGTCAATGACAGAGTTCTCTGAAATGTTGGTACTGGATGTGCCCTGTAAAAAGACAATCAAACCATGAGAAGGAATCCATAAAAACAAGTTGCTAACATTACCGATTATCAGCTCCTCAACATGCTTGGGGTGTGGGTATGGAGTCACCCAAGATGTTTTATGACATAAAACCACTGTATACCTTTTGCAGTACAAATTGATATACAATAGCAGGTCCATACATTCATACTGAGACGTACTGGGAAAATGGATTTACAATTAGGAAGAAAAAAATGCTAATTTCTTAAAACATCTTTATGTACACAATGTATTACAATATTAAGACAAATTATTGCCCACAATAATATTGAGAATAAATTCACAATTGTTTGGACTTTGACACAGAGAAAATGGCTGGAATCTAGTAAACATGTTTTTCTAATTGCATGTTTTTTAATAGGCCACAAGTAGTCACAAATTAAGAAAAAAGTTTATAAAAAAACTCATATCTATTTAAGGTTCTACATGTGTCACGTGTTTCCATGACAATCATAAAAACATCACATCTTGCAAAAATACAAGGTTTCGCCCTTTTAATTAATGTAAAGAAAACAGCTTTTATGTCACCAACAACATTATTGGGAGAAAAGTATTAGGGACACAATTTTAAAATCTTAGTTTTTATTAAAGTCATGTCCAGAAGTCAAAGGATAATATTTCAACTTTCAAAATAAATACAATACAGTATAGGCTGTTTTTGAAAACACTTAAAATCTCCCCTGTTTGGCTCGTTTTACAATACAAGTCAGACTCTTAGCATTAATGCTTTGTGATGGTTAGTCACGAATTCAACTGTAGAGATAGAAGCACTAGTAAAAAAAAATCTGTTTTGCTTGTAATATGAATTAATGGTTTCACTTGTGAGTCTGCGTCATACTGTTAACTGTAATATTTAAGAATGACTGATAACAAGAGCATACCGTTTTCTTTAGATAAATTCCCATATACTGTACTAGTGTATGTCTAGCACGACTAACTTACCCTGCCTTTTTTAATTGTTTGCCGCCATGGAAGATTGCATCCTCCATAGTCATAAGTAATTTCTTCTTTTGGAAAGATGTCTCTTAAAGCAAATATGCAAAGATGGGGTCTATGATTAACTTCAATCTTCTTCATTCTGCAATTGGGATTTGGGTCATCATTTACCAGGCGGCCTAGACTTCCATCCTCGATACCTGCATCCATGCTTAAAAGAAAAGAAACGCAATCTCAGGTTTTTCCAATAAAAGTGTATATCGTAGTACAAAGACTATAAGATGCTGCTTACCAGAAAGACTTAGACTTGTGTGTGAAGTAGTAGGCAAACGTTGAAGAAAGCGAACTTTTTTTTTTAATAGTTTTTCTTCTCTCAGAAGTAAACCTCTGTATTCTAGAACAAAGCTTCCCTTTGTAATCAATTCTTTTGCAAAAACGCCACGTCCTAAAAATGAATTGGAAATAAACACACTGCAAGCACTTTAAAATAAAATACTTTATTAAGAGTACGTAGAATTATTTCTTACCTTTTATTGTGTCAATGAACTTGACTTCAACGTGGTCTTTGTCAAGTTGAGCCAGAATATATATCTCTGCTTCATTTAATGGAGACACTCTCCTTCTTTCTTTCTTTCTCCATTGCAGTCCTGATTTATTAAGGAAGTGGTTTGCAACAAAATTTCAATACAACAGCACGTGTACGTTATGTGTACACCTTCCTTATCACGGTCACATTTGACTCGCATATAGCTATAACCATATAACGTGTCTCAAAACACCGCCATTACACGTGCTTCTAAACACGTGTCTAAAATCATAAAGACCGTCTAACACACTCAAAAAATGCAACAATAATCACGGAAACACTCATCATATATTCTACAAGAATTTGGCTATTACAGCACAATATTCTACAATATGAAAACCTTTAGGCAAGATCAGATTATATTAGACAATCATGGCTGGTCTTTACATCGGTGATTTATGAAAAGTCAAAATCCAAACATTTAATTTAAGGACATACCAACATCATATATGTAATACTCTTTTACTAATAAACAGTCTTAAAATTATTGATTTATATCGGGGGGAAAAAAACAGTAACTTCGCCACTTTCCAGAAACACTTACGCACCTTGCAGTACACGCCAGCACATGCGCACAACGAGTTTGTGTGACTCTGTGTGAGTAACTGCAATACCACGACCGGCCTACAGGGGCGCGGGAAAAAAATGAGCACACACAGGTTACACACAAGATTCAGGGTTCAATTGGGACTTGCGGAAAAAAAGTGCGGGCGGGCTCTAGAAAGTGATAAAACGTAAGAAAATGCAGCCCGAATTATGAGGACATTAGGTGTGTCCTTGTAATTCGAGATGTCCTTATAACGTCGGTGAAATGTCAGGTGTGTTCTTTTAAAGCATATATACGCACGCACGCACACACACACACACACACACCACCCACCCCCTATCCTCCCCATCCCTTCCCTGTCAGCTGCCCGACTCTCTCTCTCTCTCTCTCTGCGCTTGCTCGTGCAGCATTGTTTTTAAAATGAGTTTTAAGCACAGCGGAAAAAAGGAACATTAGAACAAATCCGAAGTGCGTGCAAAAACCAACCACAAGCAACCAAAAAAGTAAGATTGCAGGAGATCACGCTATTAACCTTAAAGCCCGATCGCTGTAAACACTTTTTTTAAAATGAGTTTTAAGCACAGCGGGAAAAAAATGAACGGTTGAAAAAAGAGAAAAGTAACATTGCAACTAATCGCGCTATGAAAAACTCCATCTGTAAACACTTTCATGAGTTTTAAAGCACAGGGAAAAAAGCGAACATTTGAAAAAAGAGAAAAGTAACATTGCAACAATTCATGCTACGAACTGAAAAATTAACTTTTGAAAAATCCGTAATACAAAAACCACTAAGAAAACTAACCCTGTATGAGTCGAGTTCTGGCATGAAGTGTTTTCCTTCAGGTGTTTTCTCTCGTGATTTCTTGGGTTTCTTGTGCTTTTAGCTGTTTAGCTGGTGGGAGTGAAAGCCTCATGCAGCCATTCCAAAAACAAAGTTCTTGTGACCCAACCCTTCGTGTTTGCCCTCCACCTTACTGGCAGTCTGGCTTTGTTTACATGTGCTGCTTGAAAGCACGAGGGTTCTCAGATTGGTAAATGAGTAAACTGGTAAACGGTTTTTCCACCTCTTGTAATTTCTTTCTTTACTTTGATTTCAATTTTCTTCAAAACTTTCTTCTCACCACTCTTCACTTGCTTAGAAGCCAATGGAAGGAGAACAATGAACAGAGCTCTTGCAGCCACGCGGCTCGCTTGCGCTCTCTCTCTCTCTCTCTCAGCCTGCCTGTGGTGGGGGAATGGTGCGCTTGCACGTACAGCCTGCACACAGGCAGGTAAACACGTGCAGCAATCTCCTCCTCCCCCTCCCCAGCATATTCCCTATATGGAAGTTGAATTCTCCTAAACATGGCTTTCTAATCCTCTAGAAGAAACTCAGCCGCGGTCTGCTCATTACCCTCACCCCTATTTACAGGTGAGTCCCACTATTTCTTGCCTGGCTTTTTGACCTCGACCATAAGCTCTAATTCATACTCCTCATTACAGAAGCAACATACCATGGGTCAAAGGCCAGTTTTCATCATCAAGGTCTAGTAAACATGGATCTATTCCACTCGTGCTCTTACCCAACTGTCACTTCACTCACCCTTCATCTTTCCTCAGTGATCTCGTAGAGTGGCTCAGTGCGTCTTTGTCAGATTATGGCTGAGTCTATGTGATCGACCTGGCCACCATGCACTCGTTACTGATAACTACGCCCAAACCCAGCTTTCACTGGCTGAGCGTACACAAAGAGGCGCGGTGGTTTTGGAGGTCCTGCCCTGAATGTCAGCTCACGCACATTCCCCACCTCTAGTTCCCCTCCCTTTAATCGGTATCCCTTTTGAGAGGTTAGTCTTAGACATTGTGGGGCCCCTTGAACCCTCAGCTAGGGGACATAAATATATCTTTGTCATGGTTGATTATGCACCCAATATCCAGAGACCATACTTCTTAGGGTGGCTACATCCAAGATAATAGACCGGGAGTTTATCAGGGTCTTTTTGAGAGGCGGCATCCCCAAAGAAATCATCACGGATCAGGGGCCGCCATTCATCCCGCGGACCTTCAAATGGGTAGCCAAACTACTTTGGATCCGCCACCTCAGAACATCGTTGTACCACCCCCCCCCCGACAGATGGATTAGTTGAGTATTTTAACCAAACTCTCAAACAGATACTGAGAAAGATGGTCCAGACGGACTGGAAAGACAGGGACCAGCTCCTCCCTTTAGTCCTGTTTGCCTTATGTGAAGTATCTTAGGCCTCAACAGGGTTTTCGCCCTTTGAGCTCCTGTACAGAAGGTAGCCTCAGGGACTGCTCAATCTCACTCGGGAGGACTGGGAAGAGGAGGCCCGACTGCCTTCCCAAAGTGTGCTAGAGCATGTCGCTGAGCTTAGGGACCGCTTCGAGCGGCTGTCCGGGAACATTTAGAAGCAGCACAGTGTGCGCAGGCCTGACTGTACAACCGGAACTCCCACCTCCGAGAGTTCCACCCTGGCGACAGAGTCATGGTACTTACCCTACAAGCCATTCCAAGCTCCTAGCACACTGGCAGGGACGATTTGAAATCCGTGAAAGAAAAGGATTTGTAGATTATCTGGTCTATCAACCCAATCAGCATCCAAAACGTCAACCTACTAAAGCTGTTGATAGACCATAGGAGTCAGTGGCTGCTTCTGCTGTTTCCTTATTTACGGATGTTGAACAACTAAACTATGGAGATAACTCCTGAACAGAGACGTTAGATAGTGGATATAAGAAGCTTGGTGGAGGAGGTAATCAGAACACAGCCAGGCCACACTTCAATAATAACCCACGATATTGTCACAGAGACAGGGGTAGTTATGTGGGAGTGTCCCTATCGACTTCCGGATGCCAAAAGTGCAGAGATGGAGCGGGAAATAGGTTGGATGCTGGATCTGGGCATGATAGAGGTTTGTCACAGCGCCTGGTCCAGCTCAATTGTCTTAATTCCTAAGTCGGATGGGAGTTGGCGCTTTTGTAATGACTTCTGCTGGCTTAACCAAATTTCCCTTTTCAATGCCTATCCGATACCAATGGTGAACAACCTGCTGGGTGCTTGCTACCTCTCCACCCTTGACATGACGAAGGGCTACTGGCAAGTCCTCTTAACTAAGACAGCGAAAGAGAAGACCGCGTCTAGTTACCCTAGTGGCCACTGGCAGTACCGTGTTCTTCCCGTTGGGCAGCATAGGGCTCCAGCGACTTTCCAACGTCTGGTGGGCAACTGTACCAGTCCCATAATAACTATAGCGCTGCCTACCTTGACGATGTTGTCATATTTGCCCGTACCTGAGAAGAAAACCTACTACACGTGCAAGACATCCTCAGTTCCATACACAAAACCAGGCTCCAGATCAATCCCCAAAAGTATCATTTTGGATTGACCGAGGCAAGGTATTTGGGCTATGTGGTGGGTGGTAGACAGATCAAACCACAGTGGTCCAAAATAGGCACCATTGGCAACAGGCCCAGACCACAAACAAAAAGACAAGTGAAGGCTTTCTTAGGTTTAACGGGATACTACCGCCAGTTCGTGCCCCATTTCTCTGAATGAGCTGCACCTCTAACTGAATCTTGTGACCGAGGCTGCATTTAGTAACTTAGAAGAGGCCCTGATTTCTGCTCCGATATTAAGGTCACTTCATTTCTCTAGTCCTTTTATTCTCCAGACCAACACCTCGGATACCGGCCTGGGTGCCATGTTAAACCAAGTCGTGGGAGGAGCTAAACACTCTGGTATGTATCTCAGCCGGAAACTGATGGACTGGGAGATGAGATATGCCATAATTGAACACAAAGCCCTTGCCATCAAATGGGCGGTAACCCAACTACAATTTTTCCTGGGATGCGAATTCACCTTAGTCACGGATCACGCATCCCTGCAATGGCTCTACGCTGCTCCAGACTCTAATCTGTAAATAACAAGGTGGGTTCCTGAGGTTGCAACAATATATCTAAGGTAATACACCAAAAAGAATCCCTTCATGCCAACGTGGACAACCTCTCCTATATCCACGTTCTGTGGTCAGACGAGTATATATATATATATATATATATATATATATACACATATATATACACACACACACACACACATACATATACAGATATATATACACATATACACACACACACTTTTCAGATCATTTTATTACATTCTCCAAACAGAATCTAAAATTCAGCAAAGGTAATTTAATTAAAAAGAGAAATTAGAAAGGGAACTAAAAAGGATAGAATAATCTTTCAGCTAACAAATCCTAACTAACTATTGTGTTTTTCTGCTATAATAACTTACTTGAAGATCAGATCATTTGTTGAGATGAGTTCATGCATAAATCTAAAGAACTCCATAGGACTGACAAACTTTTTCTTGAAATTCTATTTTTAAACAGCACTCTTTATCAAGGACACAAATGTACAAGTATAATGCAACAACAGAAAGTTGAAAACCCTTACAACAACACACATGAAGCACATTAAACACTCAGCAAGTTCAATCCATTTCTAAGTTTCACACAATAAGGTCAAGACCACCCTTTCATGCTCATAACCCCCCGACCCTAAAGCTTACACACACTTATTTTTAACTTACCTTTTGTGGATTTCCCTGAAGTTGATGGCTGATCTTCCGGAGTTCTAACAGTTGAAACTTCTTCAGTCCTTTTTGTGTCAGACTCTAATGATTCAGACTTCACATTGATAAGAGACTCTGGTGATGGACAGTGTCTGAATTGAGAACAGACTAACTCAGTCACTGCTCCACCTTGTTGTTCTTCCTTGACACTCTCAGTTCTTTTGGATTTGTGTACCTTAATGTTGACAGACTCCTCTTCAGCCTCTTCTTTAATGCCCACTGACCCCAGTTCACATTCCTCATCCTTAATGTCCAGACTTGCCTGTTTAGGTTGGACACACTCCCGTTCACACTCCTCCTCCTTAACATTTGGTGTCCTTTTGTCCATAATATTCATGCTGGCCTCACATTCCTCCTTTTTTACACCCATCTAGGCCTAACAGTAAAGGGCAGCGTTTTCTCTCTGTCTCTCCCTGTGGAAAAAACAGAATTTAATTCCAGCAAACTTGAAACTTTAAGATCTAAAGACATTTGTGTTGAATTTTACAACCTCTCAGTTAAAGTCTAAATCAAGTAAGACAAACAGCACATTGACAGTAATTCACTACTCTTCACTTAAAAGTATCAGATGTAAAACAATCTGTGGAGTGGACTGAGGGTTCAATAGACTGGAAGAAGACGTTCATCTCCCACAGTCGTGGGTCAGCAGTTTCCATTGCTTGGATTAAACATCTGATAATGTTGGGGTCCTACAAGAGTGTTATCAGTTATGTGGAGGAATATTTAAACATGTAGGGCCTTAGGATTGTTGAAAGACAGATACATTGTTGAAGATTTCAATTAAGGATAAATATGCTTTATTAATAATTGAAGGGCTATTAGCTATGAAGAGTCTAGGCCTGAGGCAGCTTTAAAAGGGCACCATTTATTTTAGCAGAAGGGCCCTGGTCTGCCTGCCTGCCTCTCTACTTGCTTTGTTTAAAACTTCTGTGGCTCAGGGACGTTATGCTCTCTAATGAAGCAAGCAGGCAGATTTTGCTTAGGGAAAGTAGGTGCTGATCTTCTCACTGACAGAAGACGAAAGAAACTGCATGCAGGGCCTATGCCTGCGAGCTTTCTGGCTAGTACATAAACATACAAGCACTCAAATGGCATTTAGATCGATTAGGGCTCATCAATACTTTGGGCAATAAAGTTAAAATAAAATGCATTATGACATTTAGCTGGTCTGAGCTATAGGGGTCCATTATTGAAGGTTAGAGACCTTTCCCTGCACACAGAGATGTCCGTGAAGTAAGCAGCAGCTTAGCCCTGTCAGCCGTGTGCCCAGCTGCGTGCTACGACTTAACAGCACCTCTGTCTGCGTTCATAGGCTTTTATATTAGCACACACACATTTTATATATATTAGCATTAGCATTTAAGCTTATACTGCATGGCAATGCTTCTTTGTATATCCTAATGATAAAACTAAAGTTACAGCAGAACATATCAGTTAGCTTAAAGAATCATTTGATACAGGCTTCACTTTTTTCCTTCTTTCAAACATGAAGCACCATGTCACGGCCGCCCACAGCTTGGCCCTTATCAGTGAAGTGGTGTGCTGCCGCTTACTGGCACAGTCACCGATTATTTCAGCCTTACCGGGATGCTAGTGCAACAAGTAAACATTAACTTGATTATTAATTAGGCAGTCCAGTTTTCATGTGGTTGCTCCCGATTCCCACTTAATTGTTAAGAATTGATTAACCAAAAGGCTGTCAATCTTAAACAGCTCGGGATTAAGACGTGAGAATGAAGAGAGGGGTAATCAGGTGATGCTCACCTCCAGGTGGCAAATATGTCCATCAAGCTAAAGTGGTTGTTATGACGTGGTCTACTGGGAAGAAGATTATTGTGGGGAAGTCTACAGGGGAAAGGGTATTGTTATGAGAAGGTCTGCAATGCCAGGGGCCTCATGCATAATGTCATGCAAAGAATTCACATTAAAACATGGTGTACAGACAAAAGTGGAAATGTGCATATGCACAAAAAAATTCAGATGTATAAATCTGTGTGAACGCCAACTTCCACTACATAAATCCCAGTCAGTGTGAAATGTAATGCTAGTGCACGCTACGGTCACCCCACCCCGACTCCTCCCAGAATTACACCTCTTTGAATATGCAAATCAATATAAATGTTCCCTTATGTTTTGCATTCTGTGAACGAACATTGGCAAAAGCACAGGGGGGGAAAAAAAGAATTTCAGCGAATATCAAGTAGATGCAATGAAAAACATACTATTTGTTGGTTTAAGCAGTGATCTAAAAAACAAAGGAAAGTTGATCGAGTGGCAGAGAAACTGGAAAGTTCAAGTTCGCAAAGTCGCACAGTGCCCGAAATTAAAAAAGAAATGGTCAGATATCACAGTTGCCGTGAAAATGCGAGTCGTAGCCCACTGTCCGAGAGTCATATAGAAGCGTATTAGGGTACAAAGGAAAGAAAAAAACTGGGACAAAGTGGGGAAAAAAAGGTTGAAATTTCCACTTTAATCATGTAGAGAAAAGCCAAGCAAAATGACACCTTTTATTGGCTAACTAAAAAGATTACAGTATGCAAGCTTTCGAGGCAACTCAGGCCCCTTCTTCAGGCAAGATGCAATTACATCTAACATCGGAAAGGTGTAAATGAAAGGGGAGCTTAAATCTGAAGGAAAGCACAGCCTGCAACAGGCGGAGACAAGCAGGTGAAATAAGAGTTCTGCAAGTTTAGGCTGGTCAAAGGCGTACTTGTTTAATTATTCTGGATGTGCCCAATGGACAGCGGCATAGAACCAATAATATCACAGTACTCAGAGTTAAAAGGCACCTGTTGACTTACCCAGAAAAATCATTCATCATTTGCTTTAATGAGAAGGTCTTAGCAATGAAACAAAATGTCAGGATTCTCTGGTTTCTGAGTAAATCGGAAGAGAATCAGATGCAGAACGTCTTTTTGAAGGCACCACAGAAGCATTCCGAAAATCTGTTCTGTGTAAACTTGTAGATCAAAAAGAGGGGCAGTGGTAGAGGGGAAAAAATGTCCCAAACTATGTTATGAAAGGATTGGTGGGTTTGTGGCAAGTTTTAGTAATGAAGATAACAAGCTAACAACTCCAAATGATGAAAATACTGATTATGAAAGTGAAGTACAAAATCAGATCTGTAAAACGCTATAGCTGTCCATAGCACGTCTGGGGTAACTCGATGCCAAAATGAGTTCAGGTAAAACAACTGTGATTTTATAATTATCACCTTTTGCCTTTGAATAAGACATTATTAAATGAATTCAAATTATATTTGAATAGCAATATTCAATCTGATAGCTCTATTGTGTAAAAAGAATACATAAAAATGCAAGTTTGACAAATGAGAGGGACCATTCGATTCATCAATTCAGTTTGTTTCACTAAGGTTTCAGCTGTCCAAAAACTCTCACCCAGACATTTCTTAAGGGTTGTCAAGGTTTCTGCATTTAGTTCCAGATTCCCACAACTCTGCTTCCTGGCTTCAGTCCTAAACGCACGTCCCCTTAACTTACACTGGTATGTTTGAGTATGTGATTCACGGTCAAGTTGCAAGATTCCTGCTGGATCTCCTTTATCAATGTCTTTGAGGATTGTAAATAC
Organism: Polypterus senegalus; assembly: GCF_016835505.1. NCBI lineage: Eukaryota > Metazoa > Chordata > Cladistia > Polypteriformes > Polypteridae > Polypterus > Polypterus senegalus. The sequence goes on along the minus strand of NC_053161.1, from coordinate 173,790,476 downwards.
CTGGATGAGGTCCCCACACAGTCTCCTTTGATAGAGACTTAGCACGTTTCATTTACTGAGTGTCACAGTAGAACATGTCCTTAAGTCCTGGGATGCACCTGAATGCTGTCCTCTTTTCCACTCCAAATCCTGCAATGTCCTTCTTGTAATGTTACTTTAAATAATTAACAAAATCTTCTCTATCTTCCTCAATCCAATTCTTTTCTAAGATAAACATCAATCTAGGCTGCACGGTTTGAAGACTCATTGATTGACACGTATAATGTAGGCACTGGGTATCAGCAAGGGGGTTACAAATAAAACTGCCTGTTAAAGAGGTCTGCTTACTGTAATGATGGACAGCAGCCAAATGGTACAAATCTTAATGAGCATTTGCTGAGCTTACATTAGAAGCTCTAAAACAGACAATTACTTTACTGCGGTTTTCAAAAACTCAAAGTAAATTTCAAGTTTGAGTTTCATCTTGTGGAAGTAAACATACACAAACAAAAAACAAATCATAATAAACAGATTCATATTTAACACAGTACCCCTATTAAATCCCAGCTCCTACAGTACTGTGACTTTAGTGTGGTGGAGGTCTTCTGTAATTCAGTCACCCTTTCAGCTCCAATGTCTGGAGATCTGGCCTAACCTGACTGACCAATCAATTATGGGTAACCCTAAGGGAAGGAGACAGACAAACAACAACCCATTAATGACCTTCATGAGAAATCTACTTAAATAAAAGAGAACCTTACCCAGAAGACGAATGCCACCTAAGAGTTTGTAGTGGTAAATGGGGGTGACCTGCAATGCCTGGTTGGGCTCATCATGATAAAGCTACATGCAGCAGACACCTGGGACTCCGTTTCCACCTCACCACCATCATCAAGGTCAAAAACACAAACAGATGCCACTGGGATATGGGATGAAAACCAGAGTACCTGTAAAGGGCAGGAACCAACTATGGGAAAACTGCATAGACCATAAACAGACTGGGGTTCAAATTCAGTCTGCTGGAATTATGAGACAGTAACACTAACCACAAATCTCTATTCACTCCTCATAAACATGTGAAAAAGCACTACCAGCAACTGTGTTACCCTTATTTATTTATGTATGTATTTCATAGGACGTGTGCTTTTTATATTATTTGTCCTTGTTTATTGTTCTTGCTCCGTTTACAGATGTAGCTTTTACAATTTCATTGTATTGGCATGACAATAAATGCTTCTGTCCTTCACATTAAGCAGGTTTTAGAATGTCTGGCCATGTTTATACTTTTACTGGCACGTTAACAGATGTATACAGCCGCAGCATGGCAGCACAACAACATTCTCCCGCTATACACGTGTATTCGTTCACAGCTCGTACTCAATCCGACTCTTTCCACTGCCGCGGACTCTGAATTGTTCAGTTCGTTTTTGTCTTTTACTAACCAGAAGCATAAAGGCCGACTCCGGACTGAGGAAGATGAAAGGGACGTAAAAAGTAATGCGCCGCCTCTATGAATTCGACGATCCGAGAAAGACACGACTGTAGGAATAAACGCACAAGAATGAAGAGGGGCAGGCGGCGATTTGCAGTAGAAACGGGACTCGAAAACGTGAAGTGAACCTCATACAAAAACACCGGTGAACGGGCAGATTCACTCAAGCAAAAGCCGATGGGGGGCTCACGGGCACGAACGCGCGGCTCGTATCTGACTCACGTCAAATGCACCAACTGTAAGTGGAGAAAAAGAAAACTCACGCATGCATAAAGGCGGCGTTCTCGAACCCGGAGAACTTACCCTCTCTCACGGATGAGATATATATATATATATATATATATATAATATATTTTTTAACTCGCTTCGCCCCCCATCACTTGCAAACAGCTCGACAGCAGTCTTTCCTCTCGTGTACTGCCGAGTATGCGGCTGTTGCGCGGCTCCAGTTTCCGTCGCTTGGATGACGTCACACGGTACGTACATATGTAGATATCGACTGTTTGCAAATCAGAGGAAGCACGTTGATGACCAGAGAGGACTTCAATCTTGAATGTTAGCGTTATATTCAGGGGGCTTTGTCCCAGACTGTGTAAATAACATTGTTAAAATCTAGCATTGTGTAGATTAATATGTCGCGCTTATTTACTTAGTTTAAATGCTTGTTTATATCCTGTACTTCAATTAGCTACACCACCATTAAACGGAATTACAAAGAAACTATAGTTTCAACCACATATTTGCAACTGTGTTGACTTAGTAAAATTATTATAATAGGAACGGCATTGGGTAAAAAAAGAGAGTTCGTGACAACATTAGGGGCTCTCACCACATTAGAAAATCGAAAAATGAAATTACAGTGACAGAATACTGAAGAAAATTCCTATGCAGTACAACCACTCGACTCAGAGCTGCCTCTGTCAACAGGTTCGACCCCAGAAACACCTGTGAAGAGTCTTGAGACGAAAAGGGTGAAAAGAAATGTTCAGATTTCCCTAAAGGTATTGCAACAAAATATCATTAAAATTCTGGGTGCTAAAATTGATGACTTGGGGGGAGCTGTTAAAGCCAGTATCTACTCTCTCGCTCTCTACCTGTATACTGTAAAATCCTAAGCCTAAAAGTGCAACGATTTTATGACATTTTTTTGGTCACGCTTTAAATCGAGCTTATTTTAAAACCTACATATAAATGTTTGGTATCATTCTTTTCAGAATTTATCGAAGTTTAATGTGATGTTAGATTTTCATATTCTGCCCGGGGTTTGTTTCCTGGGATTGGCTCCAGCAGACACCCGTGACCCTGCAGTTAGGATATAGAGGGTTGGATAATGGATGGATGGATTTCAATAATTTATTTTAATAATTTAATTCAATAAATTACATTATTTTTGATCGAGTAAACTTTCTTTCACAGGAACAAACTATTAAAAAAAGAATCTATTCATAACACCAATGTTTGTATTTAGGTGATTTAGTCAGCTTAAGGTCAAGTTTCGATAACCCTTTGCATACCACTTTAGTTTTCACGCAATTCTTCCTGTTATTTTAAAGACTCATTTTTAATTTTTTTTTTTTAAATCTATAAGATTGTCAGTTAAAACGAATGGATTGTTTATTTAGTCTCTTATAAATAAATACTTATCGAGCATACTGGACCTCAGTTTAATAGGAATACTCCAATCAGTAAGTGAGTAAATATTTTATTCTCATTTCATGACTTTTACTCCATTAAATAATAATTCATTTTTCTTTTACATATTTATAGAATTTCACGATTTTGACACCAATAAATAATAATTTTTCTTTTGTACATTTACGGATTTTACTAATATTCTGGCCAAAACTGGGGGTTGGGTGCCAAAGGCACCGGGGGGCTCCGCCCACCCCAGGGTTAAATATATATAGCTTTAAAACAAGTATTGACTTTGTTCTCAGAGACGTACATGAGCTTAAAAAACATGTTATGTGAAATGAAAAATTCATGTAACATAAATGAGCTCCGAATAATGAATGATTTGGGGCGGTAGAATCACAGATGTTATCTGTGGCTTTATGGCGTACCATGAAAAGCCTCACAGCAAATTATAAAGTAACTGAAATTTGTAGTGCTTTTCTTCCTGAAGCTAATCAAAATAAGCACATGGGAAACAGCATTGCTCATCACATTGGAAAAAGTAGAGAGTTCTAATGGCAATTTACACGTTAATCCGCGAGCAATCATCATTAGAACTGGTATCCGGTCAACCAGAGACAGTATTTGGAAGGAAGCTAAGAATTGTACACTCTTCTAGTAGCACAAATTCTTTTATTTACACATAAGTAATAACGCTTTTAGGGGATACTAATAAAAGAAAGGGAAATCAAATCCTAACAGGTGGTGGATAATACAGCAAATTCTCTCAAAGATCAGACAGAGATCCAAAAAGCTCTAGAATGTTTAAGATCTTTATCTGAGTGTAAGGTCTGACACTTAATATAAATAAATGCGAGTTATTTGGGCTTTGGAACTGTAAGCAAACTATTTGTGAGATACCAGTGAAAAACACTAACATATCTAGTTGTGAAATATGTAAAAATCAGAAGAAATGGGCCACTCTAAATTTCTCTCCAATCTTAGAAAAAAAACTGAAAAGGTTCAATACTTGGATACTTGGAGATCTTTCACTGAATGGATGAACTCTGCTGTCTAAATCGGAAGGTTTATCAAGGTTGGTATGCACATCAACTGTTTTGGATGTACCTTTGCCTGTGATCAAAGCAGTAGACATCAAATTATTTAATTTTATAGGGGAAAAACAAGCCCTACTATTTAACGAAAGACATAATATCTGAACCCAAAAATAAGGGTAAAGTGGTTTAAACGCTCTTCATTTTAAAACCTCTTAAGACCTTTATTTAAAATTAAGTGGTTACAACATTTTCTCAATAATGAAACACAAATTTGGCACGTTTTCCTCACTTTAGTCTTTTAACAGGTAGGTGGATTGGAATTTCTTCTTAAATGCAACTTGAAAAGTTTTAGGGGAATTTGACCATTTTCCAATTTTTATAAAACGGGTTTTTTCAGTTTGAACACTAATTTATAAACGTAACCTTTCACGTCACAGACATACCATCTTCTAATATAATACGCTACCATGGCTATCCGTTTGTCTGTCCAGGACTTTAAATCATCTGTATCTCACAAACTGTTTGACCTGAAATTTGGTACACATATACTATGCGACATCTACTATCCGCTTTCGGGGTGATGATTGACCTCCAAGGTTATTCCTCTTTTTATTTTATTTTTGAATCAACTCTCAGCAGCGGCCAGCAGGGCGGATGTGCGGCGCAGGCGTACGGGCGTCGTTCTCATACCTACCACCTTCACTGTCACTTCCCCTATATCTTCATATCTTAAATTATTCTTGAGGCAGATTGAAGACCAACTTAAGTGAAAAATTAAAGAAAAATGTGCTAAGTAATTGCAACACAAAACACTGACTTAAATCAGTTTTAACGTGAAAAGTTGCTGACAAAAGAAGAGAAGCAGCGGGCCGGTAGAGTGAAGAAAAGAAGAGCTGCTCAGGAAGCAGCAAACGCATCAACCTCTGAGCATACGAATGATAACCGTACAGAGAAAGAAACATGATGAAAACTAGGAATGCTCAAGTCAAGTGTATTCACTGCATGTTATCTTGCTGTGCACCATTACTAGTCTGGAATAATAAGGATATAAAATTCCAAAACAAATCTGTATTTGTTTAAAAACCTATTTTATTTGTAAATCAGATTGTTAAAGAAGGGAAACTGTTGAGCTATAAAGTACAGTGTTACAATCTCACCTTATGAATTTGATATTGTAAGAAAAGCTCTTCCACAAGAGGTTATTCAGTGGGCTGTCCTGGAATTTCAACTGTAGATGCCACCGATTTCACCTAGCGATATACATATTAGGCACATCATTTGGAAGTCATTTACTCCTACTAAAGTTTTGAGATGGAGTGCAGTATTATTAAGTATTAATTGGAATAAAATATGGTTATTACCTAGCAAAGATATCACAAATTAGGCGAAAGAGGTTTCTTTCAAATTGACACCTATGATTTAGCCTGTTAAGTTTTTATTGCATATCGATTTGAGATTGAAACTGATGACAAATGTGTATTTTGTGAGAAAGATCCAGAAACATTCTCATCTTTTCTAAGAATGTCAATACTCAAAGATGTTCTAGATGGATTTACAAAACTTACTGAATTATTCTGTTAATCTTGTTTGATGTAATAGAGATATACAGTATTTCAATGTTTCAAAAGAAATGATGCTAATTCCAAGATAACATATCTGATAAATCTGTTAATATATTAATAAAACAAAATTGTCTAAACAAAACCAACACTAACATTTTTAAGATTGACCTTAATCATTACCTCCAATCTATAAATGGCTGCAAGAACACCAAAGCCATGAAAACACTGGATATTGTAAATGCACCAAAATTTAAAGTTGACATAACTACAGTATATAATGTGTCCGCATATATACTCAGCAAAAAAAGAAACGTCCCTTTTTCAGGACTGTGCATTTCAACAATAATGTTTTAAAAAACCAAATAACTTTACAGATCTTCATTGTAAAGGGTTTAAACAATGTTTTCCATGCATGTTCAATTAACCATAATTGTAAGAGCCATTTTCCTAGTTCTATAAAATGTATGAATATTTATTAGATGATAATGCATAACATATGGGAGGTTCCTAAAACCCCCGTGAATAGAATTGAGTTGGTATTTTCCTGTCATTTCTTAACAGTTTTTGAGTAAACAATGTTCTTTAGTAAGTGTTTTGCCTTACCTTGTGTAAGGTATAGAGGCATACGGTTTTTTAACCGTGTCCTTTAAAGAATTCGTTTTATGCTCGCGTTCGTGCTTATGCACAGTACTGAGCTTGGCGCATATCTAAGTGCCAACGGCCTAAGGGTCTTTTGAGTGTAAAGTAACTCGTAAATCAAAAAGATCTAAGTTTTGAACCGTATGTTTAAAGCATACAGTAGAAGAAATAAATAACCTTTAAGTACAGAAGTAACCAAAGCTTCATAAGAAAAACTATTCTTTGTGTGTAACTATTTTTCTTTTTATTCTTGTATGGATTATTTGCCTTTAACTTTCACTAAATATTTTTAAAACAAACTTTTGGACTGAGAGATTTCTTCGACACGCGTCTTACCCGTGCCTGACTTCACCTTACGCAAAGCGGCAACAATAATCAATTAACTAACATGCACCTGTGGAATGGTCGTTAAGACCTTAACAGCTTACAGAAAGTAGGCATTTAAGGTCACAGTTCTAAAAACGCAGGACACTAAAGAGACTTGTCTACCGACTGTGAAAGATGCCCAGGGTCCCTGCTCATCTGCGTGAACATGCATTAGGCAGGCTGCAGGGAGGCATGAGGACTGCTGATGTGGCTAGGACAATAAATTGCCATGTCCATACTGTGAGACGCCTAAGACAGTGCTACAGGGAGACAGGAAGGACAGCTGATCATCCTCGCAGTGGAAGACCACGTGTAACAACACCTGCACAGGATCGGTACATCCGAATATCACACCAGCGTGACAGGTACAGGATGGCCACAACAACTGCCCGAGTCACACCAGGAACACACAATCCCTCCATCAGTGCTCAGACTGTCTGCAATAGGCTGAGAGAGGCTGGACTGAGGGCTTGTAGGCCTGTTGTAAGGCAGGTCCTTACCAGACATCACCAGCAACACCACCACCTATGGGCACAAACCCACCTTCGCTGGACCAGACAGGAGTGGCAAAAAGTGCTCTTTCTGCATGACAGCAATGTCAGTGTTCTGCCATGGCCAGCGAAGAGCCCGGATCTCAATCCCATTGAGCACGTCTGGGACCTGTTGTATCACAGGGTGAGCGCTAGGGCCATTCCCCCCAGAAATGTCCAGGAACTTGCAGGTGCCTTGATGGAAGAGTGGGGTAACATCTCACAGCAAGAACTGACAAATCTGGTCCAGTCCATGAGGAGGAGATGCACTGCAGTACTTCAAGCAGCTGGTGGCCACACCAGATACTGACTGGTACTTTTGATTTTGAGCCTCCCTTCATTCAGGGACACATTGTGAAACATTTTTAGTTTATGTCTTATGGTGTTGACTCTTTTAGTGTTCATACAAATATTTACACATTAAGAGTATATATATATATATATAAAGTTTTTTTTTGTATGCCTGTATTATGTACATATTGCACCCCAGATGAAAGGCATTTGTAAGAATTTCATACTTTGATTGTATTTTGTAATTTCTTTAAGTAATAAATCAAGTCAGGCTTGAGTGCAGAGTGTATAAAGACTCCCATCACCAAAAGACAGTGAAGAAGTGATCGAGGTTTAGGGATACCAGAGTTACTGCATGCGACTTAAATCATTAAGTGAGCAGCACAATTATGTCCATAAACCCAACCCCAGAAACTTGTTTGAGTGAATCCCTCTGTAGTGCCCCCCAACCCCACCACATGTCTTTGTCATTTATTAGTGATAAGCAAACACATCACCTCGAGTTCAGAGAAATCATGTAAGTGTTCATGGAAATATCGCCAACCTCGGCGAAATGCATTGAAATCAATGGGGAAGGACTAACTGAACTAGATTTGACTGGATGATACCGGTGCAATCATCTTTAGTGTGTCCCTAAAGGCTAGAGAAACATCTGCCAAATATACTGGACTGATCATTGTGGCCAAAAAGGTGACCTGAGCTGTGTGGCAGCAGTGCCAACCAAAGAGAGATCTGTGAGATCAAAAAGAAAGAACACAGTCAGAGACGTGCAATCATACAGTTCATCAAAACAAAGCAGAAATGCCAAAATCGTACTCATAAGTGAGAAAAACATACGTAGATCTTTTAAAGGCAGAAAATTCAAAGTGGTGTGTCAGGATTGAAGTTGCTGGCCTATTCTATTTTTGTGAAGTCGCACTGAAGGCTCTCCAAACTGTCTATGCTGATGCTTTGCACTTTTTCTTCTATCAAAAAGATAGAAAGGTCTTGCAAATAGTAATAAATCTTTCATTATTATTATTATTGTTTCATAGAGTCTGTTGTGTTTGGGGGGCAGGGCTAGCATCACCTTTTTATCTGCATATGGCTAATTATGCATGCGCCTCCTTCTGCTATACTGACATGGAAGTCAAAGATCAACCTGCACATTTGGTGACAGGGACAATGTGTTATTTATGGTGTATAAGTTTCAAAAAAATAAAACTTTGAGAACCTGCATTATTTACTTATCTGTTCTACTACTAAGTCCCACAGAGTCTGCAATTCAAATGATCAGCATTCTATACCTGGGGGCGGGGGATAGTCCCATCTAATGTTGGGTGTTACTGCTTCAGGGGATTTCGTGCTGGCCTCACAAAGCATTATGGGGTGCTGAGGAAAAAAATGGTCTCCTAAACTGGCTGAATTATCAATAAATGCTTTGACAAACAAGGGTGAACATGAATGCAATAAATTTGCTGATCAACACTAGCGTTAGTGTCTTTGGCTTACTTCACGTCTCCAGGCACACCGACAAGACTTCATTCCTTTCCGTTTAGTCCTTAATTTGTGTCTTTCTCGGATCAGCCAATATGATAAGGTGACAATTCCATGCACATAAACACAGCTTTCATTTTTGCCTTTCTTCATTCAATTGCGGTGTCCCATTGAAAGAAGTTTGAAGAGCTGGTGAGCATTCGGCTGTTGAAAGAGCAGCAAGGGGTCAGATGGATTTTATACTTTTGAATAATAAAAGAAAGAAACAAACTGGAGTCTGTGACCATGGAGAAGAGTCTATACGAGTTGAAAGCAAATATAAAATTAGACAAATGTTAAGTGCCACACTGTTAATCTTCTGTTAACTTTATACCTTTATAACTGAAATCTTAGTGATTAGCAATAATGGATACAATGAGGCTATTAGAAATAAACTGGATACATTAGGATTAAAAGTCAAGACGGAGGTAAAAAGCTTAGGGGTAATTGTTGACTGTAATCTGAATTTTAAATCGCATATTAATCAGATCACTAGGACAGCATTTTTTCACTTAAGAAACATAAGTAAAGTTAGACCTCTTATATCTTTGAAAGATGCTGAGAAATTAGTTCACGCGTTTGTTTTCAGTCGACTAGATTACTGTAATGCACTCCTCTCAGGACTACCCAAAAAAGACAAATTATTTTCAACGAGTGCAGAATGCAGCTGCTAGAATCCTAACTAGGAAAAGAAAATCCGAACACATTTCTCCAGTTTTGATGTCACTACACTGGTTGCCTGTGTCATTCAGAATTGACTTTAAAATTCTGCTTATGGTTTATAAAGCCTTAAATAATCTGCTCCATCTTATATATCGGAATGTCTGACACCTTATATTCCAAATCGTAACCTCAGATCCTCAAATGAGTGTCTCCTTAGAATTCCAAGAACAAAACTTAAAAGAAGTGGTGAGGTGGCCTTCTGCTGCTATGCACCTAAAATCTGGAATAGCCTGCCAATAGGAATTCACCAGGCTGATACAGTAGAGCACTTTAAAACACTGCTGAAAACACATTACTTTAACATGGCCTTTCTATAACTTCAATTTAACTTAATCCTGATACTTTATATGTTCAATTTCCTCATAATAACTATTCATGGTGGCTCTAAAATCCGTACTGACCCCTACTCTCTTTTCTGTTTCTTTTTCCGGTTTCTTTGTGGTGGTGGCCTGCGCCACCTCCACCTACTCAAAGCTTCATGATGCTCCAACAATGATGGACGGATTAAAAGGCAGAAGTCTACGTGACCATCTTCATCAAGCCCTTCCGTGAAAATCCTAAATCCAAAGAGGACTGTTTCATTTATGTTAGGTAGAATGCCCAGAGGGGACTGGGCAGTCTCATGGTCTGGAATCCCTACAGATTTTATTTTTTCTCTGCAGCCGTCTGGAGTTTTTTTGTTTTTCCTGTCCCCCATGGCCATTGGACCTTACTCTTATTCGATGTTAATTAATGTTGATTTTATTTTTTTTTTATTATTGTGTCTTTTATTTTTCTATTCTTTAATATGTAAAGCACTTTGAGCTACTGTTTGTATGAAAATGTGCTATATAAATAAATGTTGTTGTTGTTGTTGTACCTGTGGACATTTGGCCTGCACCATTAGAATGAGTGTATTTAAAAAGTAACACGGCATAGTATCTAAAATCTGTTTAATTCAATTTAGATAGCATTTGGACGGAAAATTATATTAATTTTTTTGTTTCATTTTTATATTATAAGAGTTAAAGATTTGTGTTTGCGGTTACTACCTCAGAGCACCAGCAGATTGAATTTGAACCTCAACATGTTTATGGTGAGTATGCAGTTTCCATGTTTGTCCTGTTGCTGTTTTTTCCCTCCCTACTTTTTAAAGATGCACAGTTTTAGTGGACTGGCAAAACTAACCTGGCTTTGTCTGGCCATACACATGAATGTCGGTGTACTCTGGTTCCTGCCCTGTACAAATAGGTTGGTGTTCTTCCATATCCAAATGGGTTCCATTCACATTTATTTTGTACTGGATTATGGTGGTGAGCAGTAGGCAAATTCCCACATGCTGACTGCTACACGTAGCTTTATTGTGCTGATACAACAAGACTGTGCAGGCACTCTTGGGTGAATACCAAAATTAGGGTGACATCCCCTCTTTCAGGCAAAGTTCTCTTTGATTTAATTAAAATAATCATGATGATCAATAATGGGTTGTTCTTAGTCAGGCCCCTCCTTTTAGGGTTAATCACATCAGATTGGTCAATCAGGAGAGCAAATCTCCAGACGGCAGGAAAGGACAACTGAGGCACACAAGAAATCCTCAGGAACCTTGGTGGAGCTGGGATTCAGAAAGGTTTATTACAGTGTTCAGGGGTGCGGAAATCCAACGCCCGACACGGGTAAATTGACCGTCGGACAAGCGTGTTTTTCTGGTTTCAGTTGTCCGCGGACAAGTGCAATTTTCTGGAGAAAAAAGAATTATGTGCGGTGTGCAGGGTACATTTTTCCCACTACTTTCAAATTTTAAACATTTGGGTACGTACTTCGTGGAAACAGTCTACTTATGCATGTTCTTCACGTCTCAGATTGGTCTTCAATATTGTTTACAAAATGACATCTGATTTTTCAAAGGGGAAGCACTCTTACGGTCTTACATAAGTATTTTACCCTACTATTTACACGCTTAGTGATGCGATCATTTTTTTTTCATGCCGATATTACGATGTAATCTGATGATTTTTCATTATAATCGATAACATTTATATATTATTAATAAAGTTCATTGTTTTTACATAAAAATGCGGTCATTTTACTTACAATGCAAATGTTTTCACCACATAACAAAGCTTGTTAGGCAGTTAATCTTTCCTGAAATTTGCAATTTCGCGTAGGTTATGATATATTGAGGAGTTAAGAAATTTATTGCGTGACAACATCAATTTTGATGATCTGTCTATAGATCGTTTTTGATTAGAAAATTTTTCATATAAAACAAGTTGGTTTCGCACTGTCAGTTTATTAAAAATAAAGAAGAAAACATTCTAACGGTTTCCAAACGTTATGAAATATCTATAAAAATCTTCACTTAGACGCGATTATTTTTCCCTGACAACATCGGTAATACTGTATTTACTTCTTTGGTAAATCAGTCCAGGAACCATGCAGTTCAGATCAAGCAGAAATGAACAGCATTCAGCCCATGCTGTCTGAGATGGCAAAGATTCTTAGGGGAGATGTTGCAAGACAAAAGCTGAAGAACATGGCAGAAAATGAATCAGGACAGTGTTCTGTTATGTAACTGTAATATATGAAACAGAACTAGTGTAGCTATAATGAAGGCATTGTTTACTAGTGAGTTAAAATGATAAGGGAATCTTTTATATAATATTCTAGAGCAAGGTGGCAAAATACTACTCCCTGAAATATCTTTTTTCAGTTTTAAAATGGAAGGCAGTTTTGGTATCAATAAAAAGAGATCAGAAAAAATAAACTATTTTTCACTTTTGTTATTTGTTTATGGGCAAGTGAATCTAACTGGCGGACAAGTGGATTTTCTAAGTTTACTTGTCCGTGAACAAGTAGAAAAAAAATTTGATTTCCACACCCCAGGTGTTAAATATGACATTGGTTCTTAGTATCTTGAAAAGCATTTGCTACCACCAGATGAAATTAATGGACATGAATGTTCTGAAAACCAAGCTAAGATTGTGGTTTAAACATTTTTTTTTTACAGTAAATTCTTCAGACATTCATTAAGACCCACATCATGTGACTGTTGTCCTCCATTGCCAAGCACTCTTTTCCCAGACATTTTTATGTGTAAACCCTCTGCTTACCTCATAATGCCTCCATTTTACATGACTGTCCATGAGTCTTTAAACTGTGAAGTCAAAGCTGAGGTTATGGCTGTGGACACAAGCAGGGGCTGTAGAATATTATGCTAATTAATAGTACACCATGGCACTGGTTTATTTTTAGTTCTTTTTGATTTAGAGTGAAAAATTCAGAAATTATTGTTTTTATTATCATACCAGAATGGTCCAAGTTAACAATGATCACCACCAGTACTGTTAGCCAACAGGGTGCTGGTGGAAAATGGGCTACTGTAGGCCGAAGAAGGAGAAGAAAAGGGGGAGACGCATCTGGAGGAAAGAGTTCAGGTGGAAGGTAAAGAGAGTGGAACGGAGGATAGGAACTTTGAATGTTGGCAGTATGACTGGCAAAGAGGGAGCGTTAGGAAGGTTGATATATGGTACGTGCAAGAGACTAAATGGAAGGGGAGTAATGCCAGGTGTATCAGTGGTGGGTTCAAAATGTTCTATCATGGTATGAAGGGGAGGAGAAATGGGGCAAGGGCTATTCTGAAGGAACAGTATGTCAAGTATGTTTTGGAGGTGAAAAGAGTGTCAGACAGTGACAATTATGAGGATGGAAATTGACTCTGAGATGATGAATGTTGTTGGTGCATATGCCCCGCAAGTTCGATGTGTCATGGATGAGAAAGAAGATTTCTGAAGTGAGCTGGATGAAGTCAAGAACAATGTACCCAAGGGAGAGGCAGTGGTTATTGAAGCGGATTTCAGCGAACATGTTAGTGAAAGGGACAGAGGAGATGAGGAGGTGATGGGTAGGTATGGTGTGAAGGAGAAGAAGGGAGCAGGTCAGATGATAGTGGATTTTGCAAAGAGAATGGACATGGCTGTGGTGAAACAATACTTTTAAGAAGAGGGAGGAACACAGGGTGACATACAAGAGTGGAGGAAGATGCACACAGGTAGATTATATATTATTGAAGAGGGTCAATCTGAAGGAGATTGAAGACTACAAACTGGTTGCAAGGAAAAGTAGTTAGGCAGCATAGGATGATGTTGGAGATGAAGAAGAGGGATGGCAGTCAAGGATCAAATGGTGGAAGTTGAAAAAGGAAGACTGCAAGGTTGAGTTCAGGGAGGAGGTAAGACAGGCATTGGGTGGCAGTGAGGAGTTACCAGACAGTTGGGCAACTGCAGCCGAAGTAGTAAGGGTAATTGGCGTGACATCTGGACAGAGGAAGAAGAAAAAGGGAACCTGGTGGTGGAAGGGGAAGTACAGGAGGGTATACAGAGGAAGAGGATGGCAAAGAAGAAGTGGGATAGTCAGAGAGATAAAGAAAGCAGTCAAGAGCACAAGGAGATAAGGTGCAAGGTGAAGAGAGAGGTGGCAAAGGCTAAAGAAAAGGCATATGATGAGTTGTATGAGAGGTTTGACACTAACGAGGGAGAAAAGGACCTGTACCGATTGGCTACAAAGAGGGACCGAGCTGGGAAAGATGTGCAGCAGGTTAGGGTGAAAAAGAATAACGATGGAAATATATTCACACGCGAAAAGGGTTTGCTGATGACACTTTAATTTGTAGCAAGAGTAGGGAGAAGGTCGAGGAGACCCGGGAGTGAATAAAGGTCAGTAGGAACAAGACAGAATACATGTGTGTAAATGAGAGGGAGGTCTATAGAATGGTGATGATGCAGGAAGTAGAGTTGGTGAAGGTGGATGACTTTAAATACTTGGGATCCACAGTACAGAGTAATGGGGATTGTGGAAGAGAGGTGAAGAAGAGTGCAGGCAGAGTGGAGTGGTTGGAGAAGAGTGTCAGGAGTGATGTGTGACAGACAGGTAGTAAAAGGGAAGGTCTACAGGACAGTATTGAGACCAGCTATGTTATATGGGTTGGAGACGGTGGCAATGACTTAAAAATAGGAGACTGCGCTGGAGGTGGCAGAGTGGTGAAGAGATCAGTTACATGCAGGCTGCCATCAGATCATCAAAGGGCTTATCCGATTACTCACAGGATACATCAGGCCCCATCACGGTGGCAGCAAACCCCGATGTAGTAGTGGGTGAGTAACCATTCAATTAACATATTGGCTTAAAGAAGTACGAACACCTACTGTAATAATTTTAAATGTCCTCTTCTTCTGGACAGGACTCCTTTGATACAATGTCTCTTCAGAGAATCCTTGGGTACCACTGGTATGAGTTTGTGTTGCTCACGGAGTCCTGAATTAGTCACATTACCTGCATTGTGAGAGAGCATCAGTTACAGCATTACGGCCATGTGGTGCGATTTCCCATGGGTGAATCGGCTTGTAGGATTCTCATTTTTGAGGACCTGAGAGGCTGGACCAAGCCAAGGGGATGCCAAGTAACACCTGGCTGTGGTAGATAGAGGTTTGTGGATGGGACTGGACCACGTGTCTGCATTTTTAGCCAATCAGGATCCCAAACTGTTTTGTCGTGTAGTGGGTGCGGCAACAAACTGTACCGGAACATGCTCCCTAAACTAATCTAACCTGACCTCCTCTTCTTTGATTTGTAAAACTCATTGATACTTGCTGTTTAAATCCATGATGTAAAATTCAAGTTCCTCCTGGATTCTGCCATCACTATTTTTTTGCTGCGATTGCCAACCCCACTTGCCTGTGCTATGCACCAGCAACTTCACGTCTCTGCCACACTCGTATGTGTATTTCACTTTCACCAAACAACAAAACTTTTAATTCTTGCAGATATGCCTCTTTATTGGGAAGAAACACTACTTTTCTTAAGTCTCCAACTTAAAGTTTAAAGCCGAACAATATATTTGATCTCTTTTCGCTGTTCGGTTATTTCATAGAGTAATAATTTCCGTTTGTTTGCGCTAATGCAATCTTTACTACTCTTTTTTTGAGTCTTTTGAATTTTAGTACTTTCATTATCTCTAATCTGCTCTGCATGTGTAATGTGCCAACGTTTTTGAATTCTTTAAGACATTCTATTTTGTCTTTTACTTCTGGCCCCAGGAGTGATTAAATCTCGGCACAAAGTCTTGTTTCACGCAAGGTGAAAGTGTCTCTCTGAGAAAGTCACGTCTCATCCCCAAGATTATTTTATTATAAAAGAGACTTTGTGTTGGTTAGTTCACTTTTTACTTTTTTCTTCCTGTTTCACAATTTCTGTAAAGTGACTTATGATGGTGTCAGCCAATGATGCGGCGGTCTAAAATAAACATTGCTTCCTTGTCACACCATAAAATTGTCCTTCATACGTCACACTCTCACACCTATCTCTACCAGTTCTCCGATATAAATCTCTCTGAAGTCTCTGAAATAAATGCTGTTGTCCTTTGCTGTATTATTTCTTCTTTTGGTGTTCTTTGGTAGCATTCTAATTTCTCTACACTAATTTGTTTTCTTTTTAAAATTATTCCAGAAAGTATCTTAAATTTGGAAGTCAAAAATTACATTTCTGAACTGAAATGTTGCACAAGCTGTCTGAGGATACTCTTCAGTTGACAACTAATGACCAGATGTGTAGAACTAGCAGTACGTGGTCTGCTCTTTATCTTCACATGAACACTGGACTGTGTCAGATTTCTCTTATTTTCTTACTCACGGTACACTTGTGTGCTCTTGTATGTTCCACTGTGGTGATGCCACTGTTAATTCATTAATGGCTCTGAAGCTTACTCCTTTACAATAAGCACTTGTCAGAAGTTTTCGGTGGGTCAAAAGATTGCTCTCTGTTGAAAAGCACTTGCTACATTCAGAACAACGATAAGGTTTTTCTCTTGTATGAACGCTTTTGAGAACCTTAAGAGATGATTTTTGTGAAAAATTCTTCCAACATTCGGAACAGCAATAAGGTTATTCTACTGTGTGAAGTCTTTGATGGCTCTTAAGATTCTTCTTAAGCGAAAACTGTTTGTCACACTCAGAACAGCAATAAGGTTTCTCTCCTGTGTGAATTCTTTGGTGTCTCTGAAGAGTGCTCTTCTGCAAAAACTGTTTACCACATGCAGTACAGCAATAAGGCTTTTCTCCCGTGTGAATAATTCGGTGCATATGAAGACTGGTCTCTTTTGAAAACTGCTTGTCACACTCAGAACAGCAATAAGATTTCTCTCCTGTGTGAATTGCTTGGTGTCTTTGAAGATGGCTCTTCTGTGAAAACCGCTTGTCACATTTAGAACAGCAATAAGGCTTCTCTCCTGTGTGAGTAATTTGGTGCATACGAAGACTGGTCTGTTTTGAAAAATGCTTGCCACATTCAGAACAGCAATAAGGTTTGTCTCCTGTGTGAATTCTTTGGTGGATCTGAAGACTGCTCTTTCTCAAAAACTTCTTGCCACATGCAGAACAGCAATGACGATTCTCTCCTGTGTGAAGTGCTTGGTGTCTCAGAAGACTGCACTTTTCTGAAAAGTGACTGCCACATTCAGAACAGCAATAAGGTTTCTCTCCTGTATGAACTCTTTGGTGTCTATGAAGATTACTCTTTTGTACAAACTGCTTGCCACATGCAGAACAGCAATAAAGCTTTTTTCCAGTGTGAATTGTTTGGTGTCTCTGAAGATGGCACTTCTGTGAAAACCGCCTGTCACATTCAGAACAACAGTAAGGTTTCTCCCCTGTGTGAATTCTCTGGTGAATCTTAAGACTGCTCTTCTGCAAAAACTGCTTCCCACATTCAGAACAGCAGTAAGGTTTCTCTCCCATGTGAATACTTTGGTGGACATAAAGATCCTTCTTAAGCGAAAACGGTTTGCCAAATTCAGAACAGCAATAAGGATTTCCTCCTGTGTGCGTTCTTAGGTGGATACGAAGACTGATCTTTTTTGAAAACTGCTTACCACAATCAGAACAGCAATAAGGCTTTTCTCCCGTGTGAACTCTTTGGTGGATCTGAAGATTCCATTTTTGTGAAAATTTCTTGCCACATGCAGGACAGCAATAAGGCTTTATTCCTGTGTGAATTCTTTGGTGGACCTGAAGATATCCCCTGGACTTGAACTGTTTGCCACATTCAGAGCAGCACTGATGTTTGTTTCCTGTATAAAGTTTAAAAGAAAAAAATAGAGTTTTTTTCTTTAATTCCCAACATTAAATGCCAGATGAAATTCTGAACAATTTTTCATAACCATAAGTAACTGTAAAACATAGGCTTCAGAAGGAAAGCCATTCAACTTCACAATTTTCCTTTCTCTATTGCAATGACTCGGTACATGAGCACAGTCACTGGACAGAAGAAGATGAAATTAATAAAGCGATAATTTGTGTGAGAGGCCCAGCTGACAAGACTCTTGGTTACATTTTGTTAACTACATCACAGAACTGTATTATCATTTTGTCATTATGCTAGTGAAAAATTATTTAAAATTATATCTTGTTCTTATTTTGTTTGCTTAACAGAGAAGAAAACTGATAATCTTCTGTTTCATGTATAAAACAGAGCACCATGCCAAACATGTGGAATGCACCTTTAATGATCAGAACCTGATCTGACATTTCCCCACACAAAACCCATTTGACTTCAAAACACGTCAAAATGACTTATTTCAATCAGCAACACAAAACCAAGGAACAAACAAAGTGTTAATGAGCACTGAGAGAAACATCTGGAGATGAGAGACATTGGATTAGTACGGTTATTTGTGTCTGCTCTGGATGGGGAGTGGCAGTGGAAATAAGGCTTGGTCAGATTTGTGACACACTGATGAGATTCACACGTTCCATTACAAGGGTTAATGGGTGTGTAGTGCCACAATTTATTTATGCTAATCACATTGATTAGGTACAATACAGGAGAAGCTCATCTGGAGATGAACTCTTTCAAAAAATTTGGGTCATCCACTTGACCCAATCTCAGCACCAAGCAGTGATCACTTGACATCTCAGCAGTGCTGGGTTGGTATGACCAAAATTCTATATCACGGTATTTTTCAAAATTATACCAGTTTCACGGTATTCTACAGTACAGTAATCCCTTGCTATATCGCGCTTCGACTTTCGCGGATTCACTCTATCGCGGATTTTAAATGTAAGCACATCTAAATATATATCACGGATTTTTTGCTGGTTCGCCGCTTTCTGCAGACAATGGGTCTTTTAATTTATGGTACATGCTTCCTCAGTTTGTTTGCCCTGTTGATTTCATACAAGGGAAGCTATTGGCGGATGGCTTAGAAGCTACCCAATCAGAGCATGTATTACATATTAACTAAAACTCCTCAATGCTATAAGATATGCTTCCCGCGCGATGCTTGAGATGGTTTGCTTCTCTCTATCTTTCTCACTCTCTCTGCCTGATGGAGGGGATGTGAGCAGAGGGGCTGTTTGCACAGAGGACACGGACAATCCTCTACAAAATGCTGCTTTATCGAGCTGCTTCTGTATACTTAAAAGCACGTATTGATTTTTTGATTGTTTGCTTTTCTTAGCGAGCGCTCTCTCTGACATTCTTTGCTCCTGACGCGCTCCTTTGAAGATAAGATATGTTTGCATTCTTTTAATTGTGAGAAAGAACTGCCATCTCTGTCTTGTAATGAAGCACAGTTTAAACGTTTGACTAAAGGGTGTTATTTCATGTCTAGAGGGCTCTAATAATGTTAACAGTGTGGGAGAGTTTATAAGGGCTTAAAATATATAAAAATAACCATACAAACATATGGTTTCTACTTTGCGGATTTTCACCTATCGCGGGGGGGTCTGGAACGCAACCCCCGCGATCGAGGAGGGATTACTGTAATGTTTTCCCATGCATGAGTGGATGTTTACTGCAGTAATTGCAGTGGAAAATGTGGTTGACTGCCTAGTAACAACCTATTCCACTGTCGTGCGAATTGTACATTGAAATAACAAAAAATATTTAAATGTGAAGACAAGAATTAATACAGGCTTGCATGACCCCATAAAGTGACAGTTTTCAAGGGGGTGGCACTAATGAAGAGAAGGAATCCCATTGTATGACAGTTGCTGTCAAAATATAGAACCTTTTTATTGAACAAATTTTGTAAGCAACTTAAGATAAAATCGACAACATATTGTCAACCATCCAAAGAAGCATTTAGACTTAGTAAAATATCCAGAGGTGTTTGTCAAAAGTTGTATTGCACTGAACATGTCTTAGAAAAGGAATAAATAGTAAATATTTTTTGTAAACCAACTACACTTTCTGTTAATGTTAACAATCTCTGTCCACTGACACGTTAAAGTGACTTTTTAAGCAACTTTACCATCATTAAACTGCACAGTATTTAAACTACTAAATAATAACAATAAAAATAAACAATAGTGCAACTTCCAGTAATAATACTATTACTTCAAGGTTTCAAGTCCAGGTGCATTACACAGTATTCACCAAATAAAAATAAAATAAAACAAAACAAGTGCAACTTGGCGATGACATTTTTACCAACTGATCCATCATATTGCAAATTGCATTAATATGGACCTTGCTTCAAGCTAAGCTATATACATAAATAAAACTGCAACTTGCATTTATAATGCATTTTGTGGTATAGCTGGTCTGCACCTTCTAAAAAAAAAATGGCCAGTTTAAATCCAGTTAGTCGTGTCTGTCTCCATGGGTGCAATTGCATGATTGCAGGGAGCTGAAGAGGTAATTGGGGCGAGTCATTCCTGCATGTGCGGGCGCGATCGTTCTCAGTAGCTTCATCGGCTTCCTAAGGCATGTGATTAAGGCGCTGTGTCCACGGAGACGTATATTTATAGGCCGGCAGGATAAGGGGAAGGAAAAAAGAAAAGACAGAACAGAAGGAGGTTAAAGAAGGGAAAAGGCAGTCATGGGAGATGAACCAGACACCAGGAAGGAGAAGTCAGCACGAGCTGGGGCTCCGTGAGGGAGCGCGGGCTGAGGGGCTCTAGGGGCTGCTTTGCCCCACTGACTAAGCGTGTAGAGTGGGCCAAGCAAGATGTAAGGCAATAATAATAATTCATTTTATTTATAAAGGCACTTTAAATTAGTAGTAAATCTCAAAGTGCTACATAAAATTATTTAAGAAAGACAAAAAAGATAAACACAGAAATATAACAATAATAAATAGTGGCATTCTTGTTAATATGCTTTCCTAAATAAAATTCTTTACGTGGTTTTTAAAACAGCCCACAATCTGCTGTGTTCTCAAGTTCTCCGTTAGGGCATCCCAGAACCATGGATCAGCGACTGCAAAGGCCTCCCAATGCATCCGAGGAGCGACTGAGTGAGCGCGAAGGAAGACGGGAGGTGTGCCGACCTCGGACGGTCTAACTGCACAGTGTGGTGGCAGCCAAGATGGGGGTCAGCAGAAAGGAGTTTGTGCTGCAGAGGCTCCACCGGCAACACCAGTGATGGGTGAGCAGGGGAGACAGAAGGTGGTGGGCTGCGATCGGGTGAGGAGAGAGACTGCATTTTAACGGATTTATTTATTATGAATTTTATCTCCACGTTTCACTGGTTTTATGGATTTGCTATTTATTTGGGTACTGTATTTTTTTTATTTTTATTTTTTTTATTAACACTGCACAATGGACACTTTTGGTTTTACTTTTGACTGTTTTTAATAAAAGCACCCGAGAACTTTCCACCATCCCCTGGCTTTATTGAGATTTGTCAGCTGATCTCGGTCATAACTATCGACGGTGTTGGTTCAAAAGAAGAGGGAGTCTGTAGGGGACCGGCATCGTCACACTATTACACAGTAACCAGGTACATTACACAGTATTCAAGTATTGGGGGGGGGGAAAAACACAAGCGCTACTTGGCTTGCAGTATTATCCCGTACTAGAGAAACAGCAGTCACACACTTTAAAATAATAATGGTTCACATTCAACCTTTTAAAGCCACAGACAACAGACGCGACTCCTTTTTCCAGCAAAAGTTTTCCTGTGTCATCATGTTCAACTTTATCATCTGCTACAGCTTCAGTTTCGGAATGTTCTCTGTCCATTTTCACTGTGCAATACCTCCACTACTGCATGTACTCCATTGCATGCGTGTTTAGCGTTGTAGCAGTGAAAAAGGTCCCCCCCTTAAACAGTTTCCCGCTGCACCACATTCCAAACATCGTTTAGGCTATTTAAACCGGTGTTGTGGTATAAGAAAAATCCATATCATATAAATAAAAAATGTTTTTCAGTATGAACTGGTATACCACCCAGCACTACATCTCAGCACCTCTCGTTATTCAAATGTCCAGAACATTTGGCCTCAGAGTAGATGACATTTGGATACAGAATAGACAGCACAACCACATTCAATCACTGACCCTTAGCCTAAGGTATGCTGGTACCAGGTATGCTCATGACAAATCTTGTGATCAAATATAGTGCTTCTTAAGATAATCCTTAACCAGAACAGAAGTCAAATAATTCACCACTTCAGTAGAAACCATACAGATCACTCCTCCTATTCTTACCATGTACCTCGATTATTCCCCAGAAAACTGTTGAAGTCTCCTAGTAGGTCTACACAGCAAGTAGGTGGTAACCCTTTTTCACCACTGAATCCAAAGTCTCTTAAAAATTCATAAGCTCTAAACAGTTGCTTGCTTCATGCACACTCACACAAACAATGATATCTTCTCATTAAGATAACTTTCTAATCCGCTGGAAAAAAACTCAAACTGTAAGGCATTCAGCCGACGTCTACATCAGTACCCACACCCCTATTTACAGTTGGGCCCCACTACTCCTTGCCGGGATTTTCAATCTCGACTATACACTATGTGCACAATTATTAGGCAAGTTAGTATTTTGACCATATCATCATTTTAATGCGTATATTCCAACTCCAAGCTGTATTAACTTGAATGCTTATTGGATTTAAGCACGTCAGGTGATGTGTATTTGTGTAATGAGGGAGGGTGTGGCCTAAGGAGATCAACACCCTATATCAAGGTGTGCAGAATTATTAGGCAGCTAGTTTTCCTCGGGCAAAATGGGCCAAAAAAGAGATTTAACTGACTCTGAAAAGTCAAAAATTGTAAAAAGTCTTTCAGAGGGATGCAGCACTTTTGGAATTGCTAAGATATTGGTGTGTGATCACAGAACCATCAAACATTTTGTTGCAAATAGTCAACAGGGTCGCAAGAAACGTGTTGAGAACAAAAGATGCAAATTAGCTGCCAAAGATTTGAGAAGAATCACACGTGAAGCTACCAGGAACCCATTATCCTCCAGTACTTTCATATTCCAGAGCTGCAATCTACCTGGAGTGCCCAGAAGTACAAGGTGTTCAGTGCTCAAAGACATGGCCAAGGTAAGGAGGGCTGAAACCCAACCACCACTGAACAAGAAACATAAGTTGAAAGCGTCAAAACTGGGCCAAGAAATATCTGAAGACAGATTTTTTCAAAGGTTTTATGGACCGATGAGATGAGAGTGACTCTTGATGGACCAGATGGATGGACCTGTGGATCAGTAATGGGCACAGAGCTCCACTCCAACGTGGAGGTGGGGTACTGGTATGAGCTGGTATTTTTAAAGATGAGCTAGTTGGACCTTTTTGCATTGAAGATGAACTCAAAATCAACTCCCAAACCTACTGCCAGTTTTTCGAAGACACTTTCTTCAAACAGTGATACAGGAAGAAGACCATGATTTTTATGCAGGCCAATGCTCCAAAAAGCTGATCGTCAACAGATCAAGAAACTGACAGACTCCATGAATGGAAAGGCTTATGACTGTTATTGGAAAGAAGGGTGGCTATATTGGTCATTGATTGATTGATTGATTTTTTTTGAAATGTCAGAGATGTTTATTTGTAAATTTTGAGGTGTTTGTTTATTATTCTCACTATAACAGATGAAAATAAACAAGTGAGATGGGAAAATTTTCATTTTTCCTTTAGTTGCATAATAAATCTGCACACTAATAGTTGCCTAATAATTGTGCACACATATGTATTCCCCTGATGATGTTCACACTCACATTTCCGTTGTGAAACATTCAGGTTTCAGGTTTATTAACATTTTGGATTGACTGATAGCACTGTGTTTGTTCCATATTAAAATTAATCCTCAAAAATACAACTTGCCTAATAATTCTGCACTCCCTGTAAGCTCTAGTTCATACCCCATTTTACAGGAGCAACATTCCATGGGTCAGAGGCCAGTTTTCACCACCAAGGTCTAGTACACATGGATCTATTACACTCTTACCCAAATGTAACTTCACTCAACCTTCATCCATACTCGATGATCTCACAGAGTGGCTCAATCCGTTTTTGTCAGATTATGGTTGACAGTCTACGTGATCCACCTGGCCACCATGCACTTGTCAGTGATCACTATTCCCCAATCTGGATAGAGGCCTGAGACACAACATTCCTGTTCTTAGCAAGTGTCTCTGCAATTGAGCTGAGAGAGCCATTCATGGATTGTTTTATGTCAACACCTCATCTTAGACTAGTGTTCTATGAGTAACAAGATCAGCAGTGGGGCTGTAGGATTAATCCATTTGTCTATGGCATAACTTGTATTTGTAAATGTCAAGAGCTATGATTTTTAACTACCCTATACATTATAAAATATTCAGCACTGCATGCCCATCCGTAAAGCTTTTCTTTTTCCTCCTCTTCCATATCTGCTTGTTGAAGAGCAAATGCATTGAATTGTTACATTCTGTTTATTAACAACGAGCACAAGCTGCCTTATGGGTAATCACAACAAGGAATGAGCAAAAACGTTAAAGCATAAAACTGAAAATTCTGACACCTGAATAATGCATTTGTGTAGACTTTCCAGACTTAAAAATATTATTTAAAAAAATAAATATTTTATTAGTGCACAATAACAATACTCATTGTGATGCCTGTCATCCCCACATGCAAAGCACAAACCCAAAGAATTCATAAAGAACTGCGACCCCTTCACTTCCTGCACACTTTACTGTGCTGTAGATTTAATTTTAAATGATTAAATTTGCATGTTTCCCCCATCAATCTATACTCAGTACCCCATATCAATGTGCAAACATTATCAGAAAGGTTTGCAAATTTATCACAAAAAACTGAAATCTCTATTCCCCTCACACAATAGCATTGCCCTTCACCTTTACAGGCATACTTAATAAATGTTTTAGTTAATAGCTCTCATAATGTTTGACAAAAAATGGTAAGAGGGTTTTGTAAGCTGTAGAAGACCACCAGATCACTTACAGAAGTAAAATGTCTTGTTCTATGTTTACGTCCTAGGGCTTGAATTTTGGAGAGGAGTTGCGGTTATCCCTCCATCACTTAAACGTCCTGCATTGTTTAACTTATTAATGTGGGGACATCCTCCTGCACCTTCATTATTGGCACTTTTCTGCCTTCATAGAATTAGCTAAGTGAATGCGGAGATTATTCACTTTTGTAATGCAGCACATACAAAGCCACAATTAACATACAGGAGTTTCTCATTCATCTTCTGGGTGTTATGAGTATGGCTGAAGTTGACTGTCCAACCATCCATTTTCTGAGCAGCAAATCCAGTTCAGGATTGCTGCACTGGCAGCAAGACCTCACATACATAATCAATACATCATTCCAAAATAAAATGTATTTCTTTAGTCTATCACAATTTCCACATTGGCTGAACATTTGTTAATATTGCGAAGCATAGGGGTTTGTCTCATCCGGAATGGTAGATGGACGTCTGAAGTGGAACTCTGTTAGCATCAGTGTTATTTTCTCTCTTCTGCTTTATTATCCCGAAGTATCCTGTATCTATCCAACCCGCGGTGGTTCTATTGTATATGCAAGCATATATAAACATGAGCAGCAAGACCATCAAGTCCAAGTTACAGAGACTGGCCCAGAATAGACAGGTGAAAGCACAGATTTCCCACGACCCACGGCCACTGTATCGTCTCCAGCCGAGAGCGAAAGTGGGAGTGAATGTGCAAGTGATTCAGGTCAGGATAGCTCGTCGATTCTAGAAGATTAATTGAAACTGAAAATGGCCTTGCCTTCCATGTTCTCATCTGCTCCTCGCGAGCCAGGAACATCGACTTTAATGGGCTTTTCACTTCACCCGCACAGCACGAAGGCTAAAAACGATCTGTCCAAACTGAAGGTAATGATCTCTGCAGGTCTGAAGGAATAAAATTAGAATTGAAGGTCTCCCTGAGAATCATGAAAGTCCAAACCAAGTGAAATTCGTAGCGGCACTATTCTCTAAAATAATTGGAGAGGATGCCGAGATAGCAGCAGCTTACTTCATACGGGGATCAAATACTTCTAAACCTAGGACTCTTATCGTGCGTTTCAAAAAATTACAATTTAAATTACATACAATGTTACTTCTCAGACAGAAAAAAGATTAGATTTGAAAATAACCGCATTCGTATTTTCCTTGATTTCTCACCCTCAACAGCTTCTAACCGTGCTGCTTTTTATAACATTAACACTAGAATTACCAGAGCCTACGAAAAAACTCGTAAATCCGTCCCACCTTAAATCGCTTCTTAAAATCGTTCACAGCTCTCCACCAGCGTCTTTTGTCATCTAAATGTGCTGATAAAATCAGGCTGCAAGCAACCAGCTATTCCATCCCCCCCACCGACTTAGAACGTGCACAAACTTCTCCCAGCTCATGCCTTGATTGATTTTCTGGGAGTGAAGTGTAGTTTTAGAGTGGAAATAATAGATCCTTATTTGGAACACACGCATTTCATGTCTGTTACGTTTCTACAGTAATCTGTGTAAACACATTTTTAAAACAGAAACGTTTTTCATATTCTAGTAGTAAATGGCAAAATGTAGACATAAACTATATAATGTATGAAGCGTGAAGTCCAAATATCCAAGAAACACTTTAACAAAAGTTACAAATCTAACACAACAACTGCAGAAAAAAAAGCCGCCTTAACATGTGACATTGACACCCGTTTATTATGACTGCCTCCATGGCGCAACAGAATCAGCTGCTGACTGGGAATCAGAAGGTCACGAGTTCGATCCTGCACCACTCTGTTTTGAGAAGTAAACTGTTCTTAGGCTTACTATTTTAGAATAAAAACATATATTTGATTCCAGTCTGTAACAGCCAGTGTAATTTATGATTCTTGTAAAGGTTAGCTTTGGTTTTTTTTTTTAGTCAGTTTTATTATCTCGGCCGCGTTCACGAGCCCAAACACACCCCACCCCCACATCTGATACTGCTGTTTTCACATAGACGCGCTATAACAGAGGTAAACGTCGCTCCCTTCTACATCGGACCAAGAATGCACATACCATTGCTTGCATACTAAAGTGTCAGCAGGCACTTTACGTGGCATTACACACATTTTTGAGCATGCACCCTGCACACTACTTGTGACTTTAGCTTTAGGAAGTAAGTAAATGAATAAAGGTAAATCGGGTCATAAAATGAATTCTTCAAAACGTCACATGTATTTGTCTCTTTCTTTTTTTTAAAATGTGCGTTGATCACCGCCAGCATGTTGTAGCACACAGCATCTGGCCACCTGCATGTTCTTGCGTGCACTGAATAAGAGACAAATATACAGTCTGACTGAGAGAATCTGACTGAAAAAAAGCAAACATTTAGAAATGCCATACTTTTACAGCTGATATGATGCTGTTCATTTTCAAATAATATTGCATTAGTGCAACAATGTTTTCCGATTGGTACTATTCAGGTCATAAAATGATTTCTTCAAAATGTCACATGTATTTGTCTCCTTTTTATTCCGCTGCTGCGCTGACATCGTGCACCAGAAGGCGTGAGCTTATTCAGTGCGGCAGGAGCACACAAGTGGCCGTTTGCTTGTACTATCACAAGCTTTTTTTTAAAATGTGCATTGATCACCGCCAGTATGTTGTATGTAGCACACAGCAACTGGCCACCTGCATGTTCTTGCGCGCAATGAATAAGCTCCTGATCTGACTCTAAGTAATAGCGCCATCATGAATTCAAACCCGATCTGACGCTGTTAGTTTTCAAATAATATTGCATTTGTGTGATGATGTTTTCACATATATTGTCCCTTTCTTTCAGGTGTGTAATAGAAACCACAGCATAGAGAAAAGTGAGTACAACACTTCTTACAGGAAAAGGCGATGGAAAAAGAAAAGATGATGCAGCATCAGCAAGCTTCAGTTCTTTATTTACCTTTAGTTACTTTTATTTATTTACTCACTTCCTACAGTGTAAAGGCACATGTAAAATGCAGAGCTTCCCATATACATATACAAAGTACAGCGATGGCAAAAGTGCGATGTGCATTCTTGCTCCGACGCTAGATCTGCAGTGTATCACGATACATTCTCTTACCAATGGTAGCGAAATGAAGTGTCTGCATGCAATTTTTGTGGCATTACACATGAATTTTTGGAGCATGTCCGGGCCAAATAAATAACATTCGAGCTATAGTGCGTCTCCAAATAAATAACATTCGAGCTATAGCGCGTCTCCAAATAAATAACATTCGAGCTATAGCGTGTCTCCATACAAATAACATTTGAGCTGTAGCACATCTTTATGTGATCCAATTTTTCACATAAAGGCGCTCTGTAACTCGAATGTTATTTATTTGGATCACATAAAGACTCGCTATAGCTCGAATGTTATTTATTTGGCACGGACACGCTCAAAAAATGCACGTGTAATGCCACAAAAAGTGCATTCAGACACTTTATTTCCCTAGCATTGATAAGAGAATGTATCGCGATACACTGCAGAGCTATAGCGCGTCTTTATGTGAAAACAGCAGTGTCAGATTGGGGGCGCTTAGGGAAGGATCCTGAACGAATGAAAAAGTGAATAAAAAAACCCAAATCTAACCTTTACAAGTATCATAAATTACACCGGCTGTTACTGACTGAAATCAAATGTATGTTTTTATTCTAAAATAGTAAGAATAAGATCAGTTTACTTCTCAAAACGGAGTCGTGAGGGATCGAACTCATGACCTTCTGATTCCCAGTCAGCAGCTGATACCATTACACCACCGCGCCAGTTATAGAGAACATGCGTCAGTATGACAAGCTAAGGCGGCTTTTTTTTTCTGCAGTTACACTTTAGAATAAAATCGCATTTGTTCTATTTGTACCTTTTGTGAAAGAGTTTCTTGGATATTTGGACTTCAGGCTTCATACATTATATAGTTTATGTCTACATTTTGTCATTTACTATTAGAATATGAAAAACGTTTGTTTTAAAATGTGTTTACACAGATTACTATAGAAACAAAACACACACGAAATGCGTGTGTTCCAAATAGGGATCTATTATTTCCACTCTAAAATTCCACTTCATTCCCAGAAAATCAATCAAGGCATGAGCTGGGAGAAGTTTGTGCACGTTCTAAGTCGGTGGGGGGGATGGAATAGCCGGCTGCTTGCAGCCTGATTTTTATCAGCACATTTAGATGACAAAAGACGCTAGTGGAGAGCTGTGAACAATTTTAAGAAGCAATTTAAGGTGAGACGGATCTACGAGTTTTTTCGTAGGCTCTGGTAATTCTAGTGTTAAGCAGCGCTGAGTGAAAGCTGATATCACATACAGCCTATTATACCCTGTCAAACTGAAAGTGGACATTCAAGGAAAGCATTGCATCGTTACCTTTACAGAGGAAGCAGAAAAAAAGGCTAAGAAAACTGATCTTCACACTTTTTTAAAATACAATCGTGAGTCGCATCCTGTCGTGGCCTGGCAACAAAGATCTTACTGGCTGTTTGATCCACTTGCAATAATACTGGTACCATAATTATACATCCTTTTCCCTTCTCGGCCACTTTTAAGTTAACCTAAAGGAGACTGTTTAATATCATACTGTTGGACTATTGTTATTGTTATTATTGTATTTGGGCATACTATGTCCATCCAGGGCCACTTTTTAACACCATTCACTCTTACTATCTCATGATTGTTGAAGATTATATTTTAAATTGGAAATTAAGGTCAAAGCGGTCTTATTTTCAGTTAAGACTACAAAATGACAACAAAAGTTCAGTTGCAATGTCTTCAAGACCAGACAGTTAACTTTGTGAACTGCAATGTTAAAGGGCTGAATCACAAATTAAAGGGAAAGTATTCTCCCACCTAACACATATAAACACTAAAATATTATTTTTACAGAAGACCAACTTATTAAGCAAGGATCAGTTTCAGCTGCACAGAGACTGAACTAACCAAATATTCCATTCCAGCTATACAAAGAAAACTAGAGGTGTGTTATACATTGAACAGTCTCATTTGTAGTATCAGATGTAGCATCTGATCCTGAAGGGAGATATGTGATTGTCATAGTTAACTTACTTAACTGTAAAGTGATTTTTATAAATGTTTCTGCACCCAATGTGGATGATATCCAAAATGTATTATTATTATTTCTTTGTAGATAACAATTTCTTGCCTACAATTAAATCTTGTAAGTACGATACATTGTTATTTCCGACCATGCCCCTTTGATTTTGGAGCTAAAATAATCATGTCCCACATACTCATCTCACAGATGGCATCTTAACCCACTTTTATTAGCAGACGAGAACTGTACAGAATTTATATCCAAACAAATCAATGTTTTTTAGAGACAAAAACATCCTCAGCGGCTTCTGCATGAATACTCTGGGAAACCCTGAAGGCCTTCTTAAGAGGTCAGATTATCATATCTTTCCCACAGAAATAAATTGGAAACTAAGAAGGTGTCAGCAAAATTACTAGAAAAGATCAAGAACATGCCAGGTGTCCAAGCGAGGCTCTTCATAGGAAAAGGCAAGCTCTGCAGTAAGAACTCAACCTCTTGACAACTAAAGAAACTGAACAACTCATTTTTAAATCAAGACATCATTACTATGAACATGGAGAGAAAGCTAATAAGCTCTTAGCTCAACAAATCCGCAAGCAAGTAGTTCGCAATGCAATCCCAGCAATCACCAACACAAATGGAGACAAAATCATTGACTATAAAAATATAATGCACACATTTACAGACTACTATAAATCCTTATATTTTACTGAGTTCAAAGAAGACAACACACAATCTAATGCATTTCTGGATACATTACAGATACCACAAATAGATACTTTTATTGCAGAGGAATTGGATAAACCTCTGGCACTCTCCAAATTACTAGATGCTATAATCTCACTTCAGAATGGGAAAGCAGCAGGCCCTGATGGCTATCCTGCTGAATTTTATAAGAAACTAGCAAAATACCCGTGCTTCGCAGTGGAGAAGTAGTGTGTTAAAGAAGTTATGAAAAAGAAAAGGAAACATTTTAAAAATAATGTAACATGATTATTAAAGCAATTGTCGTAGGCTTATTTTAGTATTGACAGTGAATTTGATGATTGTAAAGAGTTTAATTTATAATTGTAAATGTGTATGAGAAATTCACATTTTTAAGATGCAAGGATCTCTCTGTAAACGACGTTTGCAGTTCAGCCCTCGGGCTGTAAAATGACCAAGCTGTCTGGTTAGCTTACTCTTGAGCATGCAACATGCAGTTGGCCATGTGAGAAGCAATCTTGTGACTTATTTATTGTCATAGTGAAGCAGACCCTTACTGGAAATTGGAAGTGTTTGAATTGGAATGGGAGGTCAGAGGGTATGATAGGGATGCGAGGAATAAATCCAGTCTCCCATGAGACAGTTGCCTCAATGAGGTTCTTGTGTAGATATTTGATCTGAAACCTGGTGTCGTTACAAAGTTTTGGTAGTTGTAAGTTTTGTAGTAAAGCGGTGGAGTAAATGAAAAGGCAGGAGTAACCAGCAGGAAGATGTAAAGTAAGGCAAACAATAACAGGCTTGAAGTGATGGAGTAAAGAAGAAGGGAGCACTGAGCATGACAAACAGCTGAAGAGAGTAAGGAAGCGAGTGAGGCGGCACATAAGCACAGATTGTTGTTAATGTATATAGGCAGGGAGCCAACCACGTGGAAGGTGCGTGGACAGCAGCCATGCAAAAAAAAGGAAGGGGGACCGGGGGTGGCCCTTGTGTGTGTCTGCCGTGAAATAAATCCTCCGTTAATGGAAATAAAGAACGAAACCACCAAAAGGAGAGGTCAGTTCTGAAAGTTCCTTATGGCATAAAGGCGAGAACCGCCAAAAAGAACACATTATTTTAGAAAGTTCTTTACAGGGCACGTCGCGAAATGAAACAGTGTAAAGGATGAGCATGGGAAATTTGGGCTTCCAACGTATACTGGAAGTCACAGAAATAGTAAGGAGGGGTTTCCCCTATCTATATATACAGATTAGGGGGAACACCCGTTTCCCCCCTTGGGTGTTGCAATAGGACATGAAACATACCTAACTTTTGTTAGTACACTGCAAGGAATGAGCATGTGAAGTTTCAGCTTCCCACATATATGGAAAGTGGGAGAATTAGTAATGAGTCAGTGAGGGCTTTGCCTTTTATACGAGGTGTGGCAGAAAAGTAATGAGACTGGCAACACTGCAAGCGATCTGGCAACGCTGCGCTGTTGTCTTTGATAGAGCACGTGTATCAGTACCCTCCCATAGCTCAGTGCGAGTTTCAACTCCTTCCATTAACTACGTGATTTTTGTGACTGCTATTAGCGAAGTTGTGTTTTTGGTTGTGCGTCACGCAAAATGGAACAGCGGAATTTGGAGCAACGTTGTGCCATTAAACGGCAAGTGTGACGTTTGAAAAGTTAAAACAGGCCTATGGGGAACATTCTTTATCCCGAGCTCAAGTTTTTAATTGGCACAAATCATTTTTGGAAGGCAGAAAACACATTGAAGATGAACACCATTCAGGGAGGACATCAACTTCGAAAACCGATGAAAACATCGAACGTGTGAACACTCTTGTGAGATCAGACCGTCATTTAACATTAAGAATGTTGAGTGAACAATTAAATTTGAACAGATTTACCGTTCATCAAATTTTGACTGAACATTTGCACATGCGAAAGGTCTGTGCCAAAATGGTGCAGAAAAACTGCCCTCTCCATAACAGAATTTTTGACCTCAAAAGGCATTCCTGTGGTTCCCCAGCCCCCTTATTCACCTGACCTCAGTCCGTGTGACTTTTTCCTTTTTCCAAAACTGAAAATTGTCCTCAAAGGACGTCATTTCGGAACTTTAGAAAACATCCAAAAGAGTGTAACGGACATGCTGAAGACCATACCGGTTGAAGACTTCCAGCGCTGCTACTAACAGTGGGAACAACGTCTCCATCGGTGTGTAGCTGCCCAAGGGAACTACTTTGAAGGGGATAACATTGATTTTTGAAAAAAATAAAAACTTTGGTAAATAAAAAAATCAGTCTGCCTCGCAGTTAGGAGACCCGGGTTCGCTTCCCGGGTCCTCCCTGCGTGGAGTTTGCATGTTCTCCCCGTGTCTGCGTGGGTTTCCTCCGGGTGCTCCGGTTTCCTCCCACAATCCAAAGACATGCAGGTTAGGTGGATTGGCGATTCTACATTGGCCCTAGTGTGTGCTTGGTGTGTGGGTGTGTTTGTGTGTGTCCTGCGGTGGGTTGGCACCCTGCCCAGGATTGGTTCCTGCCTTGTGCCCTGTGTTGGCTGGGATTGGCTCCAGCAGACCCCCGTGACCCTGTATTCGGATTCAGCGGGTTAGAAAATGGATGGATGGAAAAATCAGTCTCATTACTTTTCTGCCACACCTCGTATGTATAGATTCTCCACTCGGCTAGCTCCCCCTTTTATTAGCAACATTTACAGAAGCTAGAGACAATAAAATTCTACCTCAAACTTTTCACCAAGCATTAATCACCGTCTTTCCTGAACAAAATAAGGACAACACAATGGGCATCATACATACCAATTTCACTTCTGACAATTTTGTTAAGATACTCTCCAAAGGCCTAGCTAGAAGGATGGAGAAAGTGCTCCCTTCTGTAATATCACAAGACCAAACTGGATTTATTAAAGGCAGACACTTAAATTCCAATCTTCGAGTCCTGTTTAATGTAATATATTCACCCACAAAGTCAAACACCCGCAAATGATATTAACCTTGGATACAGAAAAAGCATTTGCTATGATTGAATGGAACTACCTTTTCACTACACTGGAGAAATTTGGGTTTGGCCCAAAAATGTGTAGATGGATCAAAATACTGTATACTAGTCCGTATACTTTTCCATCCTCTCAAACATACACAGAATTTAATGCTTGGAAAATGTCCGAGATTAAAACTTTTAGAGACGTATATATCAATAACTAGCGACTGGGAGCCTGATCGAATCAGGCTACAAATTCTACATTTGTGAAATCCATACTTTCTCTGCAAAGAATTATTTGTTTTTTTAAGTCCTTGAAATGATTTTGTTATCATGGCACTGATTTGTGCTTAAAATAGACCTTTACGGCCGATGTAATGAATAGCTTCCTGTTTAAACGGGGCTGCGAGATGTGAACTCAGTTCTTTTGCACGCCTTATTTGATTTTTTCCGGCAAACAAATTTTCAACACAGACTGTATTTTATGACTCTAATCAAAGTCGGAGTAATAATTATGTTGGCGTGGTCATTTTAGATCTGAGATCGGCTAAAATTTAAACAATGACCATTGTTAATACCCAGCCGTCATTACTCAGTTTGCCAATAGATGTCAGAAGGATGGATGCCAAAACTGAACTGCCCAAAGATAGATTTCGACGTACCAAGCAAATGGCGATAAGTTCTAAATTACTGTTCCAGAGCTGTCGAAGGGTTTAAGTCAGTCGACGATGTTAGTCCTGAAAAGTACGCCCCACCAAACCAACGTTCCAAAAACCAACCAAACTTACTGTTATCTGCTCGAACCAATACCAACTTACTATACTCGGCCCTCCAGCGGCATCACTGAAGCATTTGAACATTCTTAGCGAATCATGCAATACTGTGTCCGCGTTTGCCACGTTATGTTCTAACTACAGAGGCAGAGTCCCATTGCATGGTTCTAACTTGTATTGAGTTGAGCTATTGACACGAACATCATACATACAGGGTACTAACGCGAACACCATACATACGGATAGTATCAAATTATATATAAGGATGTTTGTGTATCCTATGTGCAATTAAGATTCAAGTTTAATTTCTCATGAACACATTTTTCCACTACTTTCAAGCTAGAAACTTTGCTAAACTGAACCTGCCCAATTGTCTTCACCTTCCACATATTTCTACTCCAGAAGAAATATTGATCCGTCTTCAAGAATCAGGTAGCATCTCCACAACTTATGAAAACATTTTATCCTTTGTTGCTGCTTTAAAGCCTTGATTTGTTGGCTGCCTCTCCTCTTTCTTTTGGATGGGGGTTGAATTTTGGTTCTGTTAACAATCTATACAATCCAATCAAAGTTATTTGCTTTCAATTTAAATTAATAAAATAAAATAATGGTGGAAGCATTTTTGTGTGTGCCTTTACCGCCTGAGCAGTGGTGCCGCACTCTGAGCAAATCATCATACATCACATACACCAGTGCTGCTAAATATTTAATAACCACAAATGTGTTGTGTCTGGTGAAATGAATAGAATATTAAAAATATTCCAACTTAATCCCAAACCCACCTGACTGTTACACCATGCCTACGTTTCCCCACTTTTTTGTTCTCTTTTTTATCAAGTGCTTATTTTACCACAATTACAGTGAACACAAACATAAGGTGGCAATGTTAACTGCCATTTAAATATATTAAATCACATTGCTGTACTTTTTTCATAATTTCAAGGTTTGAAATGTTATTTTGTAACTTTATGGTGCAAACAATTTGTTACATATGACTTGGGATCTGCTTCAGATATGTAGAAACACAGATGTGACTATAAAACAATGATATTTAATAAGGTTTTTCAGAAGACAAGTTGAATTCTGCTCATGTGTTAGAAATTCACAAATTCACCATGTACAGCACTAATGAATTATTAAAATAGCAGAATTTACAAGTGGTAAAAACCACATTAAAGTGTGAGTAAATGTTTTTAAACTATTCTTTTTCAAAATACAATTAGAATTTGCAAATCTGTATGGCTTTCAAACTGGGGGGACAAATGTATAGTTATAAGAACAGAAAATTGTTAAACCTTACAACAACATGCATGAAGCACATTAAACACACAGTAAACAATCCCTTTCTAAGTTTCACACAAAAAGCTCAAGACCACCCATTATGGTTCATAACCCCTGATCCTAAGGCTTGCACACACTTTTATTTTTGACTTACCTTTTGT
This sequence comes from Polypterus senegalus, assembly GCF_016835505.1. Classification (NCBI taxonomy): domain Eukaryota; kingdom Metazoa; phylum Chordata; class Cladistia; order Polypteriformes; family Polypteridae; genus Polypterus; species Polypterus senegalus. The sequence goes on along the minus strand of NC_053161.1, from coordinate 173,754,528 downwards.
GGATTTCCCTGAAGTTGATGGCTGATCTTCCGGAGTTCTAACAGTTGAAACTTCTTCAGTCCTTTTTGTGTCAGGCTCTAATGATTCAGACTTCACATTGATAAGAGACTCTGGTGATGGACAGTGTCTGCTTTGAGAAGAGACTAACTCAGTCACTGCTCCATCTTGTTCGTCTTCCTTGACGCTCTCAATCCATTTATATTTGTGCACCTCTACGCTGACAGACGTCTCTTCAGCCTCTTCTTTAATGCCCACTGACCCCAGTTCACAGTCCTCATCCTTAATGTCCAGACTCTCCTGTTTAGGTTGGACACTCTCCCATTCACAATCTTCCTCCTTAACATTTGAGGTCCTTTTGTCCATAATATTCATGTCGGCCTCACATTCCTCCTTTTTCACATCCATCTAGGCGTTACAGTAAATGGCAGCTTTCTCTCTCTGTATCCCCCTGTACAAAAAAGAAACAGGATACGATTCCAAAATATCAGCAAGCTTTACATTAAAAAACATGTGCATTGAATTTTACAACATCCTCTCAGTTAAGGTTTAAATCAAGTAAGACAGTAAAATGACAGGAATTCACTAATCTTTATATAAAATTATCAGGTGTAAAGCTTAGGAGTGGACTGAGGGTTCAAGAGACTGGAAGAAGATGATCATCTCCCACAGTGTTGGGTCAGCAGTTTTCATTACTTGGATTAAATATTTGGTGATGTTGGGGTCCTAGAACAGAGTTATCAGTTATGTTGAGGATTTTTTAAATACGTAGGGCCTCAAGAATTTTTTTTAAAAACTGACACATCAGAAACAGGGCAATGAAAGTGGAGCTTAACTTTGAAGGAAAGCACAGCCTGAAACAGAAGACGACAAGCGGGTGAAATCAGAGGTTTGCAAGCTTAGGCAAGTGGAAGACGTACTTGTTAAATTATTCTGGACCTGCCTAATGGACAGCGGCACACCACCATTTATATCACGATACTCAGAGTAAAAAGGCAGTTAGCACCTGTGGACTTAACCTGAAAAATCAGATTGTGTGTAGCTTACAGAATCATCACAGTATCAAATAAGGGGGCACACAATCTCTCTTCTTGTTTTTGTCCTTTACAGATGAAGCAATGTTTTAATAAAGGTGCCCTGAATATTAGTACACCCGATTACTTTAGGCATTAGTCACCAAACCAGCAGCCACATACAATATAATGGAGACCAATTGTGGGATGTGTTGTGTTGGTTTAACACTAGAATTACCACAGCCTACGAAAAAACCTGTAGATCCGTCCCACCTTAAATTGCTTCTCACCTCTCCATCAGCGTCTTTTGTCCTTTAAATGTGTTGATAAGCAGCAAACAGCTTGCCATCACATCCCCCACCGGCGCACAGTTTTCTCAGCTCAAGTCTGTTTACCTGCGTGTCAGTTGCTTGGAGTTGTATAGAGTGAGAAATCAAGCAAAATGACACCTTTTATAAATACCATATTGTTATTTGGAACACTTGCATTTCATGTGTGTTCCGTGTTTACAACGATCTATGCACAGTAAACACATCGTTAAAACAGAAACGTTTTTCATGTTTTAGTAATAATTGACAAAATGTAGACATGAAGTGTATAATGTGTGAAGCCTGAATTCCTGACAAAATACAGAGACACAGATATATATGATGTTTGGAATTATTCATTTTATGACCTGTATAGTACATTTCGGAATACATTGTGGCACCTCATCTTTATTTGAAAACAGCAGTGTCACATGGGGCGAGTGTGAACGTGGCTGAGAAAATAAAACTGAATAATAAAAAAAAAAAGCTAACATTTATAAGTACCATACATTTAGAGTGGCTGTTACAGATTCAAATCAAACGACCTTTTGAATAGGAGGCAGCAGTTCTTACCGCTGTAGAAGACACGACAAAATGCCACACTAACTTGATTTCTTTTTCTTTGTTTATATTCTTGAATAAAAACGCACTTGTTTTGTTATACGTGTACCTTTTGTAAAAGTGTTTATTTGTTATATGGACTTCAGTCTTCACAAATTATACACTTCATGTGAAAATTTTGTCGTTCGTACTTAAACATAGAAAAAGTTTGTCTTTTAGGTATGTGTTCAACATTTCTTACATTTCACAAATGCATGTGTTCCAAATAATGAGATTTTTTTTTTTTTTAGCCTATACAGCTCAAGGCACCTGACTCCCTGATAAACCAGGGTTTTTGCACTTTCTGCGGCAGTGAGGGGTTGTGTGGTATAGCAGAATGCTTGCTGCTTGGGCTTATCAACATATTTACAAGACAAAAGATGCCGATTGAGCGGTGCGAGTGGATTTAAAATGGGCTGAGATTACAAGTTTTTTCGTAAGCTTTGGTAATTCTAGTGTTAAAGGTTCTTAAAGTTTCTCCTTCAACTCCATGACTCGGTAGTTCTTTGCAGATTCCGACAACTCTCTACATAAAGAAGTGCTTCCTTGCTAGAATCCAAAATGCAAATCCCCTTAACTTACACTGGTGTCTTGAAGTATGTGATTCACAGTTAATTTAAAAGAAGCCTGCTGGATCTCCTATACCAATGTCTTTGAGGATTCTAAATACCTGGATGGGGTCCCCACAAACTCTCCTCTGCTTGAGACTAAACAAATTTAATTCTCAGAGTCTGTCACAGTAAAATACATCCTAAAGTCCTGGGATGCACCTGTTTGTTGTCCCGTTTACAGCTTCACTTACAGATATGTCTTTCTTGTAAATTATTTCAATTGATTAACATAACTTTCTATGTCCCAATTAATCCATTTATTTTCTAAGATGAACCGCTTCTGTCCAAAGCCACATCATCAATTAAGGCTGCACAGTCTGAAAACTCATTGACTGACACAAATAACAGATGCATTAGGCATCAGAAAGAGGTTTACGAATAAAACTGCCTGTTAAAGAGGTCTACTTAATGATGAAGGACAGCAGCCAAATTATAGAATTCTTAATGAGCATTTGCAGAGCGTACATTGAAAGCTCTAAAACAGACAAAATCTTTATTGCTGTTTTCAAAAACTCAGATCTCTGGTAACCCGACTGACCAATCAGCAATGGGCAACCCTAAGAGAAGGAGACAGACAAAGAACAACCCATTAATGACCTTCATGAGAAGTCTATTTAAATAAAATAGAATCTTGTGCGGAAGAAGAATGCCACCTAAGAGTTACTAGTGGCACATGGGGGTGACCCACAATGTCTGGTTGGGCTCAAGTAGCTGCATGTAGCAACCACCACATGGGACTTCACTTCCACCTCACCACCATCGACCAGTACAAAACAAACACAAACATGCCACTGGGATATGAGAAGAAAACCCGAGTACCTGTAAAGCGCAGGAACCAATTATGGGAAATTGCACAGATAGACCATAAAGAGGCCAAAGTTCAAATTCAGTCTGCTGGAATTAGGAGACGGTACCACTAACCACAAGTCTCTATTTATTTCTCTAATACTCATTCACAGGAATCAATGGTTTGGGCTTTAGCAATATACTGTATATTTGATACGGTTTGTAAAATAATACATTAAAATAATTCTCCATCCAGGCAATGCATGTAAATGCCTATGCAGTCTACTTTGCACTAAGCAGGTTTCAGAATATTACGCAATGTTTATAAATACACACATCTCGAGGTCGGTGGCCAGCATTTGCCAGTTATTAACACTCAGTGTATACTTTTACAGGCACGTTAACAGAAGAATACAGCAGCACTACAATGTTCTCCCGCTATACATGGATATTCGTTCACAGCTCGTACAGACTCTTCTCCACGGTCCTGTTTGCTCAGTTCGTTGATCCCCTTTATTAACCAGAAACATAAAGCCCGACTCCGGACTGATAACGAAGAACAGAAAGCAAAAACTAAAGCGCTTTGATGGTGTGGAGTCACCGTCTCGGAGTTCGGCTTTCTGAGAAGGTGGCGATACGTGTGGGTGATGTAAAGTAGAAATGGGCCTTGATAACAAAGTGAACCTCTGGCACAGACACCAATGAGCAGCAAATAATAATAATACATTTTATTTATATAGCACCTTTCCCGTGCTCAAGGCACTTACAGAATATAAGAAAGAACGGCAGGGTATACAGCGTATAGCATTGTACAAACCAAATAAATAAATAAAGAAGATTAAGACAGTAAATTCAGAGAAAGCCTAACAGACAACATAATTGGTGGTCTAGCAGACACACACAGGTTACATGAGCATCTTGACAGAGAGGTAAACTGAGAGAAGGGTAATAAAGTCAAGTAGAGCTAAAAGCCTTCCTGAACAGATGAGTTTTAAGTTGTTTTTTTAAAAGAATTCATGGAGTCAGCTAACCTGATTACACAAGTAGTCGGCCTCATCTTACAAAGTACGCGGACCCAAGAGTGGCGTTTAGGGGAGGCAAGTGGAGCGACGGCCCTTGGCTCCGCTTTTGAGTTCCACGTGTCCCGTTCGAGCGGCTTTGTCATATTGTCCACTAAGAGGACTTCTAAGAGGATCCCTTATTTTATTTCGAGACTCAGAGTATACTTGCAATTTGGGTACTTTCTAGAAGAGGCCCTGCTAATTTCCGGAGGACATCGCATTGTCGTGGTACCGTCATGAATTATGAATTGCACTTTTTAAAATTAATTATATCGTTATACTTTGATAAAGCCCGCGTGTTATCTTGCAAAAATTTTCTGAATACTGTAATGAGAAATCCAGTGTATGTTAAAATTATTTTTATTAAATTTGCGCTTAAGTTTATACAGTCCACACATAACGTTAACACTGTTTGACGTAACCGGCCCTGCGTGAGGTTGGTCACCCCTAGGCTACGTACACCCCAAGCGTAGTCGTTCAAAGAATGGGCAATGGTGGTCTCAATGACGCGCTGTACGACTCTCATTTACGTCGTGTGAACTAAATCTGACTGGGAGAAATGCAAATTCACACATGCAAACGGCAGCGTCATCAAAGCCGGAGAACTTACCTTTTATCTCTCAACGATAAGAATTATTACAACTTGCTTCGTCTCCCGCCTCAGTTTCAAACAACTTGATAGCAGCCTTTTCTTACGTGCACAGTAGACTACGAGGCGGTGCTAGTGTGGCTTCGGTTTCCGTCGTCCTGGATGACGTCACGTGTCACATACCCATAGAATTGCTAGACGCCGCATGACCAGCAGCATCGAACGTACACGTCGACGCCATATTGCGAGTGGCACTGCTGTGGCGTGAAGTAGTGGATAAAGATGCCTCATGCATGCACTGCTTGGGATTGTACAAACCGCTGTACGCTCCAAACCAGATCCCGGGGATTACATTTCATAGGTAAGGCTGAACAATTGTTTAGGTTATATTTGGCCATTAGAAAATCCCGTTTTCATAATCTTCATTTCAGCTACACCAGGCTAAGATAGCAAAGCTATGCATTTATGTGCTCAAGTGAGCCTCCAAACAACGTTTTGGCTAAACGTATTTAGTCACTAACTATGTAGATTGTTGTTAGCTGTTAACATTTCTCAGACTTTGAAGGTTTCCCAAAGAAATCCACCTGAGGAAGCAGTGGGAGGTAGCCCTTAGACAGGATTTTGAGAAAGCTGTCCTGTGATGTGTGCTCTGCTAGTTTGGTAACAGATGCTGTACCGTCATCATATGATCAAAGCTACCACTCGCTCACAATAAAAAACAAAGGAGGTCTGATGATTCCTTCAGAGGGTACAGTCAAGGTGGTCAAAGTAGCTGAGTGTGTTATCGGACAGTCGACTTTAGGACATGCTGTCAGTGGATCTTTGATCAATCAGTTTGTTTGGGCTGAGATTGGTTCAGATGGTGTGCTTTTTCTCAAGGAGCACATTAAGGAAACACAGTTTGAAATTGACAACCATCATTTCATGCTCATGTCTTTAGTTGTGTCTGTCTTCCACAAACTAAGGCTGTGCCATATTGCCAGACTGAAAACTCTCAAATTACAGAGTGGCAACACAAGGAAAAAGCTTTGTAAGACAGTTCTGTTTCAAGGATTTTAGATCCTATCCTGTATATATTTAAGTAACCACATTGTGTGTGTGAGAGAGAGAGAGAGCGATTGAGAGAGGAATGAGTGAAATGTTTCAGAAATTATTAAGCCAATTTGTATATAATAAAATTGTTTATTTTTGTCATTGACTGGATCATTTCAATGTTAAAAGAAAGACCAGACTGCCAGTTGCAGTCTTACTATTTTGACTTTCAGACATTGGTCAAGTTTTCATCTCAATAATTAATTATTAATAATAATAATAATAATACATTTTATTTAATAGGCGCCTTTCTTAGCACTCAAGGTCACCTTACAATAAAATTAAACAACATTAGTAAAATTAAAACAAAAGAATGATAAATCAAAAAGTAAGCAAAAGTAACAATTAGCAAACAAACAGATAACTGTCAGTAACCGTGCAAAATTCACAATTGGTATGCCAGTTTGAAAAGATAAGTTTTGAGGGCAGTTTTAAAATGTGTTATTGAATCGAGCTGACGTATATGAGAGGGAAGAGAATTCCCGAGTTGAGGAGCACAATGAGAGACGCTCGAGCTCCCATAGCACTGAGTCTGATGTGTGGTACAGAAAGTGGAGCTGCAGATGAGGATCTGAGTGAGAGAGGAGTGTAAGTCTGGAGGAGATCAGTGAGGCTGTGGAGAGCTTTACATGTTCAGAGCGGTATTGTGTATTGTATTCTGTAGTTAACAGGGAGCCAGTGAAGTTGAGAGAGAATCGGTGTGATATGTTCAGTGGATTTAGAACAGCAGGTTATTATCCTGGCAACAGAATTTTGAAGAAGCTGTAAGCGATGGATACGTTTTGTGGGATGCCAGATAGAATAGCATTGCAGTAATTTATACGTGAGATGACTCGGACATTAACCAGTACTTCAGTACTGTGCTGTGTAAGAACAGGATGAAGTCTAGAAATATTTTGGAGATGGAAAAAGGCAGTCCGAGAAATGTTACTTATAAGGGAGGAATTATTTAATAATAATAAATTTATTATTATTATTATTATTATTCACTCCGTTCTGTTTATTCCTTTATTTGTGTCTTTCTAGGATCGGCGAACTCGAGGAAACGACAATTCCTCACAGACAAACGCAGCTTTGATTTCTGCTTTTCTTTATTCAATCACGGTGTTCCGTTCAAAGAGGTTCGAGGAGTTGGTGACCATTCAGCTGTTTAAAAGAGCAGGGAGGGGGTTAGTCGGGCTTTACGCTTGTAATTACTAAAAGAAAGAAACAAACTGGAGTCGGTAACCGTGGACAAGAATCGATAAGAACCGAGAACAAATCCAAATATGAAGGGAGAGAAAACCAATGTGCCACAGTGTTAGTCCTCTGATAGCTTTATAACTGGGGAAATCTGTCCTTCCACCATTAAAATGTGTGTACAGTATTTAAAAAGTAACGCGGGCTAATGTCTAAAACAATAATTGATTAACAAACAGAAAAAAAATACTGCTTAATTAAATTTGAACCACATATATATTTACACTGCTGGGAAGGAAAATTGCATGGAGTTTTTTCCATTATCCTATTTTTATAATATTAGTAGAGTGAATAGCGATTTGTGGTTGGTGTTACTGCATCAGAGCTCCAGCAGACTAAAGTTGAACCTTCACCTGTTTATTGGTGTGCATGTAGTTTCCATTTGTCTCCTGATGCTGTTTTGCTTTTTTGTTTGCCACCCACTTTTTAAAAATATACAGGTTTAGTGGACTGGCAAATTAACTTGTCTTTGTCTGGCCATGAACATAAATTTCAGTGTACCGTGTGATGTCCCAGTGTTAGTTGCTGCCCTGTACGGGTATACTGGTTTTCTTCCATATGTCAATGGATTCCATTTTTATTTATTTCCAACCAGATTGTGGTGGTCAACGGGAGTTATATAGGTCTCATCTGGTGACAGCTTCATGTAGCTTTATTGTGCCGAATACTACAAGGCTGTGTGGGGTCACCTGCATGTGCCAGTGTGGCTGTGTCAGTTTTATTTTTGTGAACATTACTATGGATTTTTTTAATACCGAAATGCTTTTGTTTTGTATATTGTGAATTTTGTTTAATATGTATGCAATCAGTGTATCTTTTGTATATTTCATGTTTGCCTGTTAAAGCGGGGGGAGGGGCTTGCATTAATGAAACTCCCAAAGGGCCCACACGCCGCATAACAGAAGACTCCTGGGAAAAGCTGGATGACGCCGTTGCAGGTAAGACGCTTCTCAATACTCTGTGTCTCGTGTAAGCTATTAAGTTTTGAAATGGTGTATTCTGTCTCAAACTGCATAGAAACATCACATCATGTGGTCATTGATGTATCTTGAGGTTCTGCCATCACTTTTGGTCGGCAGAAATGGATTTTAAAAGTGTTCAATTTGACGGAGATCCAGCCTTATTAGCACATTGTTTGGCTTGCTACTGGAAACTGAGAGAGCGCCTGTCACTGCGTGTGTCGACTGTGCCCCTTGCTGCTTGTCTTATAGGTATGTTACAACGTTAATAATACTTTGTCCTCCATTGTTATTGTAAATATGCATTTGTAAAATTTGTATGATTTTGAAAAGGTTAATTTGGATAACAAAAAGTATTTATTTTAATGGAACATGTATTTTGTTTAGGAGATACTTTGCACTTGTTTGATCAGGATTTGATTTCTGTTGAAATGTATTGGTTTCATTTGGTGTTAATTTAATTAGTTATTTTGTTTTCATTGTGTGTATATATATATATATATATATATGTGTGTGTGTGTGTGTGTGTACGAGACAATCTTAGAAAGTTAAAGTTTTAAGTTAAACTCATAGTAATGTTTGCTGAATTTTAATAGAATATAAATTTCTTTCATAGTCATAATTTATGGTATAGTCTTTTCCCCCCTATTAGCAATAGATAGAACCTTCTTACTGTACCTGAGAAACAGTATGATAATAAGCACTTTTCTTAACATTACTTTTTCCTTTTTTGCTATTTTAATTTTCTTTTTTTGTGTGAACTGTTTTACTTTAAAACTTAACTAAATTTTTAAAAACAAAGATATTTTGTCTGTGGAATCATTTCTGCGCGTCAGGCTTTTGTTGAATCCCATTTTTTGAGTTGAAGCTGCTGAACTTCGGTAATTTTAGGAAAACGCAACTACTTATATATAAACCAGCAGATTTTTCGCTGGTTCGCGAATATCTGCGGACAATGGGACTTTTTACATCTGGTACATGCTTCCTCAGTTGGTTTGCCCAGTTGATTTCATACAAGGGACGCTATTGGCGGATGGCTGAGAAGCTACCCAATCACGTGGTTAAGTTCCAGGGTGCTGTTTGGCTCAGCGATGGAGAGCAGCATTCGATTCTGCTTTGCATTAGCCAACATCTCCTCTCATCTCACTCATTCAGCATCAACGTGTTTCGCTGTGTAAAGAGTTAACTTTTTTGTTTATCTTTGTGCGTAGTCAAGCCCTTTGTTATGTCTCCAAAATGATCTGCTCCTGCTACTGCTTCTACTTAATATATCTAATATAACTGGGTAAGTAAAACGAGTGCATTACTGTATATATAGTAAATATAAATTTTGTTAAAATATGCATTATTACAATGTGTTTAAAACTGTTATGTATTAAATAAAACTCCTCAATGATATACTTTACGTATGTTTGTGCATCTATATATATAATTCACTAAGGCAAGACAACCATGGAAAGCACGCCGGAAGAGGCGTGGATTCACTCAGGAAAGAGCCACGCCCACAAACTCCAAGATTATTGGATACGACAACTCACAGGGCCACGCCCGCCAACTCGGATGCGACGACACAGAAAAAAATGGCGTCATTTATTATATTTGTCTGTCGTAGAGGCCACATGCAGTGCAGATCAGGTTAATGTCATGTGCATGTCATGCACCTCCGAGCTACGTTGACTGCACCATAGCAAACTATTTTACATGCTACATGCAGCAATTCGCTTCAGCGACAAACATGCGTCGTCTTAGATGCTCCTGCACTTTGTTCACACCCCCCTCCCACCTCGCTACTACCGTGATCGGGTGTCTTGGTGGATTATATATAGAAAGGCAGCCAAAACCACACAGAGCAATGAAAAGTCGAGAGTTCCATCTTTTCATTCTCATTCTGTTGTATCCTCAAACCCTCCCTTTTTAGACAACTGTGTCTTTCCAGAAGTGTTCAACCATCATTAAATAATTATGCGGCGTTTGTTAAGCCGCGGGTTCACTATTGTGTTGTATTTTGCTCCCTCCAGAGTTCCATCTTTTCATTTGCTTACTGTTGTATTCTCACACCAACCTGTTTTAGACAACCGTGTCTTTCCAGAAGTGTTTAGCATTCAATAAATAATTATGCATGACATTCAGCATGTGTCTACCCGGCGTGGGTAAGCCGTTGAGCCCCATTCGGGCTGCAAACTAAGTTCCACTAAGTGCGACTCATACACTCCCACTGGTTGCGTCCCAACCCTTTGTACACACCCACCTCGCTACTACCGTGGTCGGGTGTCTTGGTGGATATATAGAATAGCAGCCAAAACCGCACAGAGCAATGAAAAGTCTACGTCAGTCGCAGGTACATCTGGACTGTGTAAAGACGGCTATTCAAGTGACGAGTTGGAAGTGGGCACATGAGCGGGCAGTGCATACTGAACGAGAAATCAGCAGACTAGCATGACGGACGGAGCTGAATGGACGTCATTCTCCTCTCCTCCCATTCCACACTCCGTGCCGTGCACCCCCATCCCTCCGTCTGGCAGGAGAAGGCGCGAGGACGGTCCGCCAGTTTTCAGTCACTTCAGACGATTGTGTGTTGCTTCGTTCCGTGCATTGTTACAATGTTGCTTTTCTTGCTGATTTATTACATTACCGATTTTTCAAATGTTAATTTTCTCCCTCTGCTTAAAAATCATTAAAAAACCGGCCTGATTATGCGGCGTATGGTACACCGCGGGTTGGCTAGTAGCATATAAACAGTGTGTTTAAATACATAATTTCAATGAATCTTACCTACTATCTAAGAGAATATAAAGGATGTATTCTGTAGAACTGTGCAGGAAATGTTAAGAGTGTGGGAAAGTTTATAAGGGCTTAAAATATATAAAAATAACCATATAAACATATGGTTTTAACTTCGCGGATTTTCACCTATCGCGGGGGGGTCTGGAACACAACCCCCACGATCGAGGAGGAATCAAGTGTGTGTATATATATATATATATATATATAAGGTTTGAGGTCTGAAAATAAAAAATGATACCTTAAAACAAGGATTTAGGAGTCGTAGTGGACTCTAAGTTATCGACTTCCCAACAGTGTTCAGAAGCCATTAAGAAGACTAAAAGAATGTCAGGTTATACAACGCCTTGAAGTGTAGCGTACAAGTCACAGGAGGTTCTGCTCAAGCTTTATAACACACTGGTGAGGCTTCATCTGGAGTCCTGTGTGCAGTTTTGGTCTCCAGGCAACAAAAAGTACACAGCAGCACAAGAAAAGGTCCAGATAAGAACTAGTCTGATTATGCAAATGCATGGGATTAGTTATGAGGAAAAATTAAAAGAGCTGAGTCTTTACAGTTTAAGCAAAAGAAGATTCAGAGGTGACAAGACTAAAATGTTTAAAATTATGAAGGGAATTAGTACAGTGGATCGAGGCAGTTATTTTAAAACGAGTTCATCAAGAACACACTTGGGGGGGAGTTGAAAACTTGTGAAGGGTAAATTTCACAAAAACATTTAAAGTTTTTCCTAATACAGAGAACCACAGAAACCTGGAATAAGCGACCAAGTAGTGTGGTAGATAGTAAGACTTTAGGGACTGTCTAACCTTAAGTTGATGATTTAAAAAAATTTTTTTTTTTTTTTAGAAGAATTACGTGGATAGAATCGGTGAGTTCATGGGATGAATGGCCTGTTCTCGTCTTGAGTGTTCAAATGGTCTAAGTCAGCATTGTTGTGCACCTTTTCTTTTGCTTTCGCTGCGTGTGTATTCAAGCCTGCACACAGGTCCTCAACTCTAGAAACTTCCCTGAAGAACATTCTCCGTTAATGAAAGTAACTCTAGTTTCCTACATTCACATGTATTTTAGTCAAATTACTGCTGGTAACATGTACTTGTATTTACTGTCTGTCCCTTCATGTACACCTCAAAACCTGGCTTGGGGGCAAATCCTCGACTAACCTACTCTAATGCATCCCCAATACCTTAGTGCCCCTCCTATTCAAATGTAACTGTCATGGCAGGAGAGGTCATATCTGTTCAAGGAGGAGACCAAATGGCCCATAATTCCATGTCCATCTTTCCTAAACCAAAATTTCAGTGCTGAGCCTTCTAAATCTCCTCCATTTTTTACCTATTACTGGTATGTGGCAGAAGAAGAGCACGTTGCCAGTTCTGCTCCTGAACTTGACCACTAACTCTTGTGGCAGACGACTGGGCCGCCCCTTCTGCTTATGTTCTGGGGGAGCAGCCATGGGCTCCTCAGTACCTCCCCCAGGACGCTTGGTGGCAGCCCCCCTGGTGGATGATGGTGCATCAGTCTCCCGCAGGGTTTTCTGGGAGATGGAGTTCTCCACAACCCTGTGGGGATCTGCGGTGGCCGCCAGGGAGCACGGCATGGATCAAGGAGCCCAGCTGGACTAACCTTTGGCCCCACCCGGGAGTGCAATTGGCAACAGGTGAGCAAGCACCAGGAGCACTTCGGGGAGGGCCATAAAAGGAACCAGCAACCACCACTCAGAGACAGAATTGGGAGGAAGAGGACGAGGTTGCCTGGGAGGAGTGGTGGTGCAAGGTGGAGACTTGCTGGTGTGGAGTTAAGTGCTTTTGGGACTATCTAGTGCCTGTCGGGTTCACGGGGAAGACGTGCCCCACAGGTGAAGAAAAATAAAAAGTCTTTGTGTGTTAACACGTGCCTCTGGGTCAGTCTGTGCCGTGTCGGGCGCAATATAGTGCCTTTATCACATCCTTTAAATTTGGATTGAAGAAGTAACAGTCTGCCCATACATATTTAATTTGTTCACACATGTAAATGGACAACCGGATTGAAAGCCCTTCCCCTGCCCACCTCCGCAACCCAGTGCAGCCAGAAACCTTTCCACCCTTTCAGAGTGTTCCCCGCACCTGTGTACACAGAAGACAACACTCCATGAGAGGCTCTCTGTCTCTGGAGGAAACCTTCACCTCAATCACCTAATGACTGGGTCCCCCTCAACCATGAATACCTCCATCTTTTGTAGGGATTGGCTTTGACCCACTGGTGCTCTCCATACCCGTTTACCACCTCAGAGTTATTAGAGTGAACATCCCTCTCCTTCATTAATCCCAGTGTATGTGTGCTGCATTATTCCATCACAACACTATCTCAGATAGAGCAGTTCCTGAAAAAAACAAGAATTAAAGTAATTACTCTGGAAAGCAGAAAGAGTTGCACTGACATGTGATTCATTAACCTCAAGAGCCACAGCAGGCTTTGTTACAGCAACATCGCATCAGAAAATTAAAAAATGGTGTTTATCTTATGTCCTACAAACGGTCATATGATAGTCACACCGGGGCTAACATGGCCAAGCTACTTTGCAATGTCACTGAGGAATGGGGAACTGTAAAAGAGCTGGTGTTAGTCACCAACAATATGTTGAATATGCTTGCTACAGCTCAGGGTGGTGGGCTTTCCTCGTGTTTAAATGATATGCACAGACAATAAACTTGGCAGCTCAGTGAGCACTCAAAAGTACCAGCAGTTGTGTGGCTCCTAGGAAGAAGACGACGTGTCACTGGGACTTTCCACAGAAGCAACCAAGGCCTTCAGGCTTTGTGGTAAAAGAAGAACTGGTCAGATGTTCCACAGCACAGGCTGATTACTGATGTGCCAACCCAACAGAGCAGTGCACATAACATGTTAGAAAATTTCTTGATTCCATACCTTTTATTGATAGGGATGCAGTTATAAAGTTTACTTGTTGACTCAAAAACATTTTAAACTATAACATTTAGTTGCATTACTCATCAAGACTTCAAAATGTCAAGTTGGAGACAAATTCTCATTTCAATTAAAGAATCGGCAATAAATTAAAATATTGAATCACATTACATAGACCATCACCATACTATAAAAAAAATCACAATACATGTTTAATCGGCAGACAAAAAATCCTTGCAATATCAAATCGACAGACCTCTAGCGATTTCCACCTCTATCCAGTAAGATGATTTGTTATTCTTGTTCACTTGTCTCTTTTTATTGATTTCCCTACACCTATCTGTTAAGTCCATAAGTTCTTCTTTAAGTTCCTGAATGACTGTCATCTCTTGATTGTGTCATTTCTTCTGGTTTAGTGTTCTCTTATGCTACTTTACTTTTTTCTGTGACTGCATGCTGGTTTTCCTGTTGATTTCTCACTGCCCCTCTTCTTTATCCACTGGGGTGATCTTCTCTTGTGCATTTTATTTATTTTGGCGATTTCTATTAAGTGTAAAATTTTGTTGTCACGTTCAATCTGCTGTACCTCTATCCCTTCCTTTCTCAACTCCTCCTTCCTTGCTTTACTGTTAGCATTGCACTGTTTGAGAATCGCTTACTTCTCAGGACATTCCACTTCTGGTAAATATTTCTCTGGTTGTCTCTGTTCATATGTGGGTGATGTCCAGCTCTACAGAATTAGCAGTACTTGGTCTCGTCTTTATCTTTACATGAACACTGGACTGTCAGGTTCTCTCTTTTTTTTACTCACGGTATGCTTGGGTGCTCGTCTGTTCCACTGTGGTGAGGTCACTGTTAATTTATTTTTGGCTCTGAAGTTTACCCTTTAACAATAAGTACTTACACATTCAGAAAGCAATATGGCTTCTCTCAATTATGTTTTTTTTGGTGGGTCAAAAGAGAGCTCTTTTTTAAAAACTGTTTGCCACATTCAGAACAGCAATAAGGCTTTTCTCCCATATGAATTCTTTGGTGGCTTTGAAGATGGCTCATTTGCAAAAAACTCTTGTCACAATCAGAACAGCAGTAAGGCTTCTTTCCTGTGTGAATTCTTTTGTGTATCTCAAGATATCCTTTGGACGTGAATTGTTTACCACATTCAGAACAGCAATAAGGCTTTTCTCCCGTGTGAATTCTTTGGTGGATCTGAACATCCCATTTGTGCAAAAAATGCTTGCCACATTCAGAACAGCAATAAGGTCTCTCTCCTGTATGAATTCTTTGGTGTCTTTGAAGTGAACTCCTGTTTAGAAAGCGTTTCCCACATTCAGAACAGCAATAAGGACTCTCTCCTGTGTGAATTGTTTGGTGTCTCAGAAGAATGCGCTTTTCTGAAAAGCATTTGTCACATTCAGAACAGCAATAAAGCTTCTCTCCTGTGTGAATTCTTTGGTGGATCTGAAGATTCCATTTTTGCGAAAACTGCTTGCCACATTGAGAACAGCAATAAGGTTTCTCTCCTGTGTGAATTCTTTGGTGCCTATGAAGTAAAGTCTTGTTTAGAAACCGCTTGCCACATTCAGAACAGCAATAAGGTTTCTCTCCTGTGTGAATTTTTTGGTGGCTTTGAAAATCGTTCTTTTTCAAAAACTTCTTGCCACATTCAGAACAGCAGTAAGGCTTCTCTCCTCTGTGACTTCTTTGCTGTATCTGAAGATATCCCCGGGAGTTGAACTGTTTGCCACATTCAGAATAGCACTGATGCGTGTCTCCTGCATGAAGTTTAAAAAATAAATAAATAAATAAAGTTTCATTCTTTAAGCTGCAACATTAAAAGTTGGATGAAATTGTGAACAACCTTTCATAACCATTAGCAACTGTAAAACATAGGTTGCAAAAGGAAACCCATTTAATTTTATAATTTTCATTTGTGTATTACGACGACACAGTACATGAGCACAATCACTTAACAAAAGAAGATGAAATAAGTAAACTAAAGAAAATAATTTGCGTGGGAGATCCAATTGACTACTGGTCACATTTATTTAATTAAATTTAGTGCTGGGCGGTATGACCAAAATTTTATGTCACAATATTTTTCAAAATGATACCGGTTTCACGGTATTCAACAGTATTTTTTTCCCATGCACGAGTGGATGTTACCCACATGTTCCACTACAATTACTGCAGTAGACTGGCTAAGAATAACCTACTCCACTGTCATGAAAATTGTACAAAAAAATATTTTAATGTGCACACAAGTATTAATACAAGTTTACTTGACCCCATAAAGTGATAGTTTTCAAGGGGGTGGCACTAATGAAGAGAAGGAATCGCACTGCATGACAGTTGTAGCCAAAGTAAAGAATCTTCTTACTGAACAAATTTTACAAACAACTTAAGATAAAAATTTGACAACATATTTTCAACCATCCAAAAAAGGCATTTAGACTTAGGAAAATATTCAGAGGTGCTTGTCAAATGATGTATTGAACATGTCTTAGAAAAGGAATAAATAGTAAATATTTTTTGTAAACGAACTACACTTTCTGTTAATGTTAACAATCTCTGTCCACTGACACGTTAAAGTGACTTTTTAAACAAGTTTACCATCATTAAACTGCATAATATTTAAACTGGGCGGCACGGTGGGTAGTGCTGCTGCCTCGCCGTTAGGAGACCCGGGTTCACTTCCTGGGTCCTCACTGCATGGAGTTTGCATGTTCTCCCCATGTCTGCATCGGTGTTCTCCCACAGTCCAAAGACATGCAGGTTAGGTGCATTGGTGATTCTAAATTGTTCGTAGTATGTGCTTGATGAGTGTGTGTGTGTGTGTGTGTACGCCCTGCGGTGGGCTGGCAACCTGCCGGGGGTTTGTTTCCTGCCTTGCACCCTGTCTTGGCTGGGATTGGCTTCAGCAGACCCTCCCGTGACCCTGTAGTTAGGATATAACAGGTTGGATAATGGGTGGATGGATATTTAAACTAATAAATAACAATAAAATAAATAGTGCAACTTCCAGTAATAATATTATTACTTCAAGCCCAGGTGCATTACACAGTACTCGCCAAATAAAAATAAAATAAAACAAGTGCAACTTGGTGATGAAATCTTTACCAGCTGAACCATCATTAAGGCAAACAGACGTGACTCCTTTTTTCAGCAAAAGTTTTTCTGTGTCATCATGTTCAACTTTATCGTCTGCTACAGTTTCAGTTTCGGAATGTTCTCTGTCCATTTTCACCGCGCAATACCTCCACTACTGCATGTACTCTATTTCCTGCCTGTTTGGTGGTGTAGCAGTGAAAAAGGTCCCCCTGCGCCATGTTCTGAACGTTGTTTAATCTATTTAAACTGGTGTTGTGGTATAAGAAAAATCCATATCATAACAAAAATAAAAAAGTTTTCGGTATGAACTGGTATACCGCCCAGCACTAACTAAATTACACAACTGCATCATCATTTTGTCATTATGCTCGTAAAATATTTAAAATTATATCTTGTTCTTATTTTATTTAACCAACAGAGGTGAAAAGTTGTAAACTTCAGTTTCATGTATAAAACAGAGAACCATACCAAACATGTGAAATGCAACTTTAATGATCAGAATCTGATCTGACATTTCCCCACACCAAATCTATTTGACACATGTCAAAATGACTTATTTCAATCAGCAACGCAAAACCAAGGAACTAACAAAGTGTTAATGAGCATTGAGAGAAAAATCTGGAGATGAGAGGCATTGGATTAGTGTGGTTATTTGTGTCTGTTCTGGATGGGGAGTGGCAGTGGAAATAAGGCTTGGTTAGCTTTGTGACACACTGGTGATATTCACACTCTCCATTACAAGGTTAATGGGTGTGTAGTGTCACAATTTATGCTAATCACATTGATTAGCCACAATACAGGAGAAGCTCATGTGCAGATGAACTCTTCCTGAAAATCTGGGACATCCACCTGAGTCAGCTCAGCACCAAGTGGTGATCACTTGACACCTCAGCTCTTTTCGGTTTATCCAAATGTACAGAACATTTGACCTCAGAGTAGACAACATTTGGATACAGAATAGACAATGCAACCTCAGTCAATCACTGACCCTTGACCCAAGGTATGCTGGTAACAAATAATGTGCCTGTTAAGATAATCTTTAACCAGAGCAGAAGTCAAATAATTCACCACTTCAGTAGAAACCATACAGATCACTCCTCCTATTCTTACCATGTACCTCGATTATTCCCCAGAAGACTGTTGAAGTCTCCTATTAGGTCTACACAGCAAGTAGGTGGTAACTCTTTTTCAGCACTGAATCCAAAGTCTCTTAAAAATCCATATACCTTAAACATTTCCTTGGTTCATGTACACTCACACAAACAATGATGAAGGTTCTCCTGTATGGAAGTTGAATTCTCATTAAGATTTTTTTAGATTTTCTAATCCTCTGGCAGAAACTCAAACTGTAAGGCACTCAGCAGAGGTCTACATCAGTACCCACTCTCCTATTTACAGAGGAGTCCCACTACTTCTTGCCTAGATTTTCAACCTCGACTATAAGCTCTAGTTCATACCCCATATTACAGGAGCAACATTCCATGGGTCAGAGGCCAGATGTCTCCACCAAGGTCTAGTACACATGGATCTATTCCACTCTTGCTCATATCCAACTGTCACTTCACTCAACCTTCATCCTTCCTCGGAGATCTCGCAAAGTGGTTCAATGCTTCTTTGTCAGATTATGCTTGGACAGTCTTTGTGATCCACCTGGCCACCATGCATTCGTCAGTGATCACTGTGCCCCAATCTGGAACGAGGCATGAGGCACAATATTCCTGTTTTTATCAAGAATCTCTGTAATTGAGTGGGGAGAGCCATTCATGGATTGTTTTATGTTGACACCTCATCTTAGACTAGTTTTCTATGGCTAACCTGGTCAGCACAGTGGGGCTGTAGGATTAATCCATTTGTCTATGGCATAACTTTTATTTATATATGTCAATAGCTATGATTTTAACTACCCTATACATTATAAAATATTCAGCACTGCATGCCTATCTGTAAAGCGCCTCTTTTTCATTCTCTTCCATATCTGCTTGTTGAAGAGCAAATGCATTGAATTGTTACATTTCGTCCAATAACAATGAGCATAAACTGCCTTATGGGTAAGTGCCACAAGGAGTGGGCAAAAACATGAAAGCATAAAATTGAAAATTCCCACACCTGAATAATGCATTTGGGCAGACTTTAAAAATATTATTTAAAAAACAAATATATTATTAGTGCACAATAACAATACTCATTGTGATGCCTGTCAGCCCCACATACAAAGCACACACCCAGAGAATTCATAAAGAATTGCGACCCCTTCACTTCCTGCACATTTTACTGTGCTGTAGATTTAATTTTAAATGATTAAATTTGCATGTTTCCCCCATCAATCTATACTCAGTACCCCATATCAATGTGCAAACATTATCAGAAAGGTTTGCAAATTTATCACAAAAAACTGAAATCTCTATTCCCCTCACACAATAGCATTGCCCTTCACCTTTACAGGCATACTTAATAAATGTTTTAGTTAATAGCTCTCATGTTTCACAAAAAATGGTAAGAATTTTGTAAGTTGTAGAAGACCACCAGATCATTTACAGAAGCAAAATGTTTTGTTCTATGTTTAAGTCCCAGGGCTTGAATTTTGGAGAGGAGTTGCGGTTATCCCTCCATCACTTAAAAGTCCTCCATTGTTTAACTTATTAATGTGGGGACATCCTCCTGCACCTTCATTATTGGCACTTTTCTGCCTTCATAGAATTAGCTAAGTGAATATGGAGATTATTCACTTTTGTAATGCAGCACATACAAAGCCACAATTAACATACAGGAATTTCTCATTCATCTTCTGGGTGTTATGAGTATGGCTGACGTTGTCTGTCCAACCATCCATTTTCTGAGCAGCAAATCCAGTTCAGGATTGCTGGGAGTTGCTGCCTATCATAGCTGCACTGGCAGCAAGACTGGATCCAACCTTGGATGGGGTGTCAACCTCGCACACATCATCAATACATCATTCCGAAATAAAATGTCTTTGGTTAGTGTTTCATAATTCCCACATTGGCTGGAAATTCCTTAATATTGTGAAGCATAAGGCAAATCTTTGCAATCATACATACAATGCAAATGGAAAAGGACAGTCTCAAAGATGTGAAAGTAGTAGGGCTTGTCTTTTCAAGATAAAATAATGTTGATTATTTGTGGATGCACAAACCAGTGTGTTTCTTTGTGCCAGTCCGAAGCCCGGACAAATTTCCATACCGGATCGGTCAAGCCCAGGGTTAACAACGACTGCCACCAGTACTGTTAGCCAACAGGGTGCTGGCGGAAAATAGGCTACTGTTGGCCGGAGGAGAAGAAGAGGGGGGAGACATGTCCAGAGGCAGGAGGAGAGGAGGAAAGTAAAGAGACTGGAACTGAGGGTAGGAACTTTGAATGTTGGCAGTATGACCGGTAAGAGAAGAGAGTTAGCAGATATGATGGAGAGAAGGAAGGTTGATATATTGTGCGTGCAAGAGACTAAATGGAAGGGGAGTAAGGTCAGGTGGATCGGAGGTGGATTCAAATTTTTCTATCATGGTGTGGATGGGAGGAGAAATGGGGTAGGAGTTATTCTGAAGGAACAGTATGTCAAGAGTGTTTTGGAGGTGAAAAGAGTGTCAGGCAGAGTAATGATTATGAAGCTGGAAATTGGAGGTGTGATGATGAATGCTGTTAGTGCATATGCACCACAAGTTGGGTGTGCAATGGGTGAGAAAGAAGATTTTTGGAGTGAGTTGGATGAAGTGATGAACAGTGTGCCCAAGGGACAGAAAGTGGTGAATTAAGCGGATTTCGATGGGCATGTTGGTGAAGAGAACAGTGGAGACGAGGAGTTGATGTCAAGGAGAGGAATGAAGAAGGTCAGAGGAGAGTGGATTTCGCCAAAAGAATGGACATGGCTGTGGTGAATATGTATTTTAAGAAGAGGAAGGAACATACAAGAGTGGAGGAAGATGCACACAGCTGGATTACATCCTATGCAGAAGAGTTGATCTGAAGGAGATTGAAGACAGCAAAGTGGTGGCAGGGGAAAGTGTAGTTAAGCAGCATAGGATGGTGGTCTGTAGGATGAGGTTGGAGATTAAAAAGAGGAAGAGAGTGAGGGCAGAGCCAAGGATCAAATGGTGGAAGTTGAAAAAGGAAGACTGCAAGGTGGAGTTTAGGGAGGAGGTGAGACAGGCACTGGGTGGCAGTGAAGAGTTACCAGACAGCTGGGAAACTACAGCAGATGTAGTAAGGGTGACAGCAAGAAGGGTGCTTGGTGTGACATCTGGAAAAAGGAAGGAGGAAAAGGAAACCTGGTGGTGGAATGAGGAAATACAGGAGAGTATACAGAGGAAGAGGATGGCAAAGAAGAAGTGGGATAGTCAGAGAGATGCAGAAAGTAGACAAGAGTACAAGGAGATAAGGCGCAAGGTGAAGAGAGAGGTGGCGAAGGCTAAAGAAAAGGCTTATGATGAGTTGTATGACAGGTTGGACACTAAGGAGGGAGAAAAGGACCTGTACCAATTGGCTAGACAGAGGGACCGAGCTGGGAAAGAGATGCAGCAGGTTAGGGTGATAAAGGATAAAGATGGAAACATACTCACAAGCGAGGACAGTGTGTTGAGCAGATGGAAAGAGAACATTGAGAGGCTGATGAATGAAGAGAACAAGAGAGAAGAGGTTGGATGATGTGGAGATAGTGAATCAGGAAGTGCAACGGATTAGCAAGGAGGAAGTAAGGACAGCTATGAAGAGGATGAAAAATGGAAAGGCTGTTGGTCCAGATGACATACCTATGGAAGCATAGAGGTGTTTAGGAGAGATGGCAGTGGAGTTTTAACAAGATTGTTTAATGGGATCTTGGAAAGTGAGAGGATGCCTGAAGAGTGGAGAAAAAGTGTACTGGTACCGATATTTAAAAATAAGGGGGATGTGCAAGACTGCAGTAACTACAGGGGAATCAAATTGACGAGCCACAGCATGAAGTTATGGGAAAGAGTAGTGGAAGCTGGTTTCACTGTAATGTATGGTATTGCAATGCTGTCCACAAAAGAGCAAAACGTGTCCACCACCTTTCCCTTCTTCAGCACCATTACCCTGGATTTGCTGGCTTGAATCTCATTCTTGCCCAGAAGATGGGCTTTTCTAGGCCCTGGAGGAATCACCAGGCACTGATGTAGTGGTGACATTCAAGTTGTCCATGAATGCTTTGATGGGGGGCTGCCAAGTGCCAGACTACTCAGTCTAAAGAAAATAAGACACAATCTAATGAATTCTTTGACTCATTACAGATACCTCAGCTAGATAGCCTTAGTGCTGTGGAAGTGGATAAACCTTTGACACTCTCAGAATTACTGAATGCTATAAACTCAATTCAAAGTGGGAAAGCAGCCGGCCACGACAGCTCCCCAGTGGAATTTTATACAAAAAATTATTAAATACGTAAGATCCAATGTTATTAGAAATGTTTACAGAAGCTAAAGACAACACAATTCTATGTCAAACTTTTCACCAAGCATTCATTTCCAAAGAAAAACAAGGAGCTACTACAACGAGCATCATGTAGACCAATATCACTTCTGAATAATGACATTAACATACGCTACAAAGTTCTAGCTAGAAGGATTGAGAAAGTGCTTCCTTCTGTAATATAACTAGGACAAACCAGATTTACTAAAGGCAGACACTTAGCTTCTAATCTTCGATGTTTCTTTAATGCAATATATTCATCCTTTAAATTCAACACCCCAGAGATCTTACTATCTTTGGATACAGAAAACCATTTGACATAGATGAATGGGACTTCCTATTCACCACATTGTACAAATTTGGGTTTGGACCAAACAAATGTGCATGGATCTAACTACATTATACCCGTCAACATTATTTCAGACTACTTCATAGAAAAACGCAGTACTTGACAAGGATGACCCCCATCACCATTGCTATTTACATTTGCCATTGAGACATTGGCTGTTTACTTTTAAAATGCTTCAAAGATACTGGTTACTTTTCTTTCTCAAAATAACCAATCGCCACACAATCAGCTTTGCAATAGACGTTAAGCCATCTGTAAGCTTAGAATGCTGATTCTTCAAAACTTTTAAGGAACATTGAAATATCTTCGTAGTACGTGTTTAATTATTCTATCCATCTATCCTTCCAGTGTCACGCCTACACAAGCAAGAATAAAGCACAAGGCAGAACAATCCATGAATGGAGCGCAAGCTCCTCGCTAGCACTGCGGCACTGTGTCCTGGCATGTTTAATTATTAACAATATAGATTACTTAAATGAAGTTAAAGTTTTATCTGTATAATATAACAAACATATTATGCTGCATTTAATCTTAAAAATGATATCGTCATCATATGTAAATACACGCTTTATGAAGTGCCTCAGGTTGTGCAATATTATAACTGTAGTGCAAGTGTACAGTGAGGTGATTGTACTTATAAGTACAAACAGTTCTACAAGGAGCACTTGGACTGATTGAGTGAGTTTATAGTTCTTGGGATAAAACTGTTTCTGAATCGCGAGGTCCGTACAGGAAAGGCTTTAAAATGTTTGCCGTGTGAGAGCAGTTCAATAGACAGCATGGCTGAGGCAGCGTGTGCTTGATGCTGTATACTGATAATTCTCTTTGTCAGCTTCTGTAGATCTTTGATTCCCCACTCAGATACAGTGATATAAATACTGGTGAAGTGAGAGTAATATGGAAAAAGATGATCCACTGTGGCAACCCCTAACGGAAGCAGCTGAAAAAAGAATAAGAAGGTGCAGTGAGAGTAACAATGCTAAAGCAGCTATTGTATTTAGAATAGTTTGACCATTCCGTGGACCACTATATTGTTACTGGTTAATTACAATCAGATGCCTTAAACTAATAAACAATATGTGGCTAATTTCAGTGTAGTTATAAAGCCACGTCAGGGATGTGGATCTGAAAAAGAAAGGGTAACCACACAGGAACAGCAGCACTGCTTTGACACTGGGTGCCACCATTCTGCAAAACCGAGTGGAGTACTTGCATACGCAAGGGTAGAAGGTACCATGGAAATGTGCGTGGCTTTACACCAAGTTTAGATTTTATACATCGTGATTTGAATGTGGAAACGTTCTTGCGCAACATTTTTGTGCGTACACACTCTTTATACATGAGGCCCCAGAACATTGACTTAAATTGATGAATATACACAGCTCTGTGTGGTGGACTCCCAGATTGGTTTAAGGTGGAGAAGGACAAATTGAAATTGCTTTCTACTCACTATTGGCATGTAGACTTGTCTTAGTTAACTGGAAGAATCCCAACCCACCACTTTCAAGTCAGTGGGTAAATGATATCCTGTATTTTCTGAGGTTGTAATAAATTAAATTTTCACTCAGAGGATCTGCTCAAAACATTTTTAAAATATGGCAGCATCTAATCCATAACATTTTAGAATAAGCTTCTATATTAAGGGAAAAAGATACTCTTCCTTCGTTGCTCCTTTAAAGACTTGCTTTGTTGGCTGGCTCTCCCCTCTCTTTCTTTTAAGTGGGGGTTGAATTTTGGCTCTGTTAAGTTTGATTGGATTGTATAGATTGTTGTATGCTTTCAATTTATATTAATAAAATTAAAAAAATAATGGTGGATGCATTGCTGTGTGTTCCTTTACCGCCTGTGCAGTGGTGCTGCACTCTGAGCAAATGTCCATAACTCATCACATACACCGCTGCTGCTAAATATTTAAAAACTAAAAATGTGTTGTGTCTGGTGAAATGAATAGAATATTTAAAACATTCCAACTCTATCCCAAACCCATCTGACTGTTGTGCCTCACCTAATGTATATTTTCCCACTTTAACAAGTGCTTATTTTACCACAATTACAGTGAACACAAACATAAGAAGGTAATGTTTACTGCCATTTAAATATATTAAATTACAGTAGAACCTCGGTTCACCGAAGCAATTTCCCTCATAGGATTGTATGTAAATACAATTAATCCATTCCAGACCATACAAACTGTACGTAAATATATATATATTTTAAGTTTTTAAGCACAAATATAGTTAATTAAACCAAAGAACGCACAGCGTAATAGTAAACTAAATCTAAAAACATTGAATTACACTGAGAAAACCTTGAACAACAGAGAAAACTAACACTGCAATAGTTCGTGCTACAGCGCCAACAACCGCTGGTTAAAAGCACTTTTTTTAAATGAGTTTTAAGCACAGGGTAAAAAACGAACATTTGAAAAAATCCGTAATTTAATAAACCACCAAGAAAAATAACATTGCAACAATTCACGCTATGTTCTGATTGCAGGAAACAGAAGTGAAAACAAAATTAAGCCCAGTGCATTCTTAAACTGCCTTCCTACCTTAATGCATCCAGCTCTCTCTGGCGCTGCCTGTGTGTCTGCATCTCGCGCTGCCTGTGTGTGTGTGTGTGGCGCTCTCGCGCTGCCTGTGTGTGTGTGTGGCGCTCTCTCGCGCTGCCTGTGTGTGTGTGTTGCGCTCTCTCGCACTGCCTGTGTGTGTGTGTTGCGCTCTCTCGCACTGCCTGTGTGTGTGTCGCACTCTCTCGCACTGCCTGTGTGTGTGTGTCGTGCTCTCTTGCTCGCTGCACAGGGATAGACTAAACATGTACAAACCGAAAGGGAAACTGGCTTGTTCGTATACCGAGTGTGTGGTCGTGAACCGAGGGAAAAGTTTGGCGAACTTTTTGGTCGTAAACCGAGTTGTACGGTACCGAGACGTTCGTGAATCGAATTTCCACACAGTACATTGTTGTGGTTTTTCATAATTTCATTTTACATGTTACTTTGTAACTTTACAGTGCAATTTGTTACATATGACTTGGGATCTGCTTCAAATATGTAAAAGCACAGATGCGACTATAAAACAATACTATTATTTAATAATGTTTTTCCTTAAGACAAGTTGAATTCTGCTCATGTGTTAGACGTTCACAAATTCAGCATGTATAGCACTAATGAATTCTTAAAATAGCAGAGTTTACAAGTGGTAAAAACCACATAAATTTTAGTCAATTTTTTTAAACTATTCTTTTTGACAATACAATCAGAATTTGCAAATCTGTATGGCTTTCAAACTGAGGGCACAAATGTACAATACAAGAACAGAAAAAATTGTTGAACCTTAAAACAACATGCATGAAGAACAATAAACACACAGTAAACATCATCTATTTCACTCCTTTTCTACGTTTCATACAATAAGCTCAAGACCACCAATTATGGTTCATAACCCTCAACCCTAAGGCTTACACACACTTATTTTTGACTTACCTTTTGTGGATTTCCCTGAAGTTGATGGCTGATCTTCTGGAGTTCTAACAGATGAAACTTTTTCAGTCCTCTTTGTGTCACATTCTAATGATTCAGACTTCACATGGGTAGAAGACTCTGGTGATGGACAGTGTCTACTTTGAGAAGAGACTAACTCAGTCACTGCTCCATCTTGTTCATCGTCCTTCACAGTCTCAGTCCTTTTATATTTGTGTACCTCAACCCTGACAGACATCTCTTCAGCCTCTTCTTTAATACCCAATGACCCCAGTTCACAGTCCTCATCCTTAATGATGAAACTCTCCTGTTTAGGTTGGACACACTCCCATTCACACTCCTCCTCCTTAACATTTGAGGTCCTTTTGTCCATAATATTCATGTCGGCCCCACACTCCTCCTTTTTCACATCCATCTAAGCGTAATTGACAGCTTTCTCTCTCTGTATCTCCTTGAAGAAGAAGAAAAAAAAACAGGATATGATTCCAACAAATCAGCAAGCTTAATAGCAAAAGACATTTGCATTGAATTTTACAACATCCTTTCAGTTAAGGTTTAAATCAAGACAGACAGTGAAATGTCAGGAATTCACTAATCTTTATATAAAATTATCGGGTGTAAAACTGTGGAGTGGACTGAGAGTTCAACAGAGTGGAAGACGACGTCCATCTCCCACAGTTGTGGTTCAGCAGTTTTCATTACTTGGATTGAACACTTGGTGATGTTGGGGTGCTATATTAGAGTTATCAGCTATGTTGATGGTTTTTTAAACTGGTAGGGTCTCAAGATTAAAAAAAAAAAAAAAACCTGACACATCAAAAACAGGGAAATGAAAGTGGAGCCCAACTTTGAAGATTGAAATAACAGCCTACAACAGGAGAAGACAAGCAGGTGAAATAAGAGGTTTGTAGGCTTAGGCAGGTGGAAGGCACACTTGCCTTATTATTCTGGATCTGCCTAATGGACAGCGGCACAGCACCATTTATATCACGGAACTCAGAGTAAAAAGGCAGTTAGCACCTGTGGACTTAACCGGAAAAATCAGATTGTGTGTAGCTTACAGGATCATCACAGTATCAAGTCAGGGTCCACACAATCTCTCTTCTTGTATTTGTCCCTTACAGATGAAGCAATGTTTTAATAAAGCTGCCTTGAATATTAGTACACCACATCACGTTAGGCATTAGTTATCAAACTGGCAGCCAAGTACTGTATAATGGAGACCAACTGTGGGATGTGTTGTGTTGGCTAACATTGATGAAGCTCTTTAAGGAGGGAATTTACAAGCATTGGAATAAAGGGAAAATATGAATTTTTACATTTATTTTCTATTTGCTTTAATGAGAAGGTCTCAGCACTGAAAAAAAGTGAACAGAATCAGATGCAGAACGACTCTACAGTAAGGAACCGGAAAATCATTTTGATAAACTTTTCCAGGTACACTTGTAGATCAAAAATAAGCTCAGCGGTACAGAGGAAAAAACTGTCCCAAATGATGTTGTGAAAGGATCTGAGGGCAAATTTTAGTAAAGAAGATAATAATCTGACAACTCCAAACTATGAAAAGGCTGATAATGGTAGTGAAGTGCAAAAGCAGATCTGTAAAACACTGCAGCTCTCCAAAGGGCATCTGGAGAAACTTGATGCCAAAATGAGTGCAGCTAAAACAAACCACCAGACTTTTACAATCAAATATCACTTTTTGTCTTTGAAGAAGACATTTGTTAAATATATTCAAGCTATATTTTAATAGCAATATTCATTCTAACAGCCCAATCACGAAAGAACATACATAAAAACATGAATTTGACAAACGGGAGGAGACCTTTTAGTCCATTAGATCTGTTTTTTTTTTAGCTAATACCTCAGCTATCCCCATATCTCATCCAGCTCCTTCTTAAAGGTTCTCAAGGTTTCTTCTCCTCCTCCATGTCTCTGTTTGTTGCAGATTCCCACAACTCTCTGCATAAAGAAATGCTTCCTGCCTTCAATCCTAAAAACACATCCCCTTAACTTACACTAGTGTCGTTGAGTATGTGATTCACAGGTGAGTTAAAAGAATCCTGCTGGATCTCCTTTATCAATGTCAATATTAAATAACTGGATGAGGTCCCCACAAACTCTCCTCTGCTTGAGACTAACAGAGTCTGCCACAGTAAAACACTTCCTTAAGTCCTCGGATGCACCTATTTATTGTCCTGTTTGCAGCTTCATGTACTGTTAAGTCTTTCTTGTAAAATTATTTCAATTGCTTAACATAACTGTCTATATCCCAGTTAATCCATTTCTTTTCTAAGATGAACAGCTTCTGTCCAAAGCCGCCACATCAATTTAGGCTGCACGGTCTGAAGACTCATTGATTGACACATATAACGGAGGCGTTGGGCATCAGCAAGGGATTTACAAATAAAGCTGCCCGTTAAAGAGGTCTACTTAATGATGGACAGCAGCAAAATTGTAGAATTCTTAATGAGCATTTGCAGAGTTTACTGTACATTGAAAGCTCTAAAACAGACAAAATATTTATTGCCGTTTTCAAAAACTCCAACTTTCAATCTTTATCAGTTTCATCTTGTGGAAGTAAACATAAACAAAAAACAAATAAGTTCATATTTAGCACAGTATCCTATTAAATCCCAGCTCCTATAATATTGTGACCTTAGAGTGGTGAAGGCCTTCTGTAACCCAGTCACCCTTAGGAGCACCACTGTCTGGAGATTTGTGATAAACCCAATCTCCTAAGGGTAGAAGACAAACATAGAACAACCCATTATTGACCATCATGAGAAGTCTACTTAATTAAAAGGGAACTTTATCCAGAAGAGGAATGCCGCCTAAACTGTTCCTAGTGTTACATGGGGGTGACCCACAATGCCTGGTTGGGCTCATCATGATAAAGCTACATGTACCATCCACCACATGGGACTCTGCTTTCACCTCACCACCATTGTCCAGTACAAAACAAACCAAACAGACACCACTGGGATATGAGAAGAAAACCAGAGTACCTTTAAAGGGTAGGAATCAATTATGGGAAACTGCACAGATAGACCATAAACAGGCTGGGGTTTAAATTTAGTCTGCTGGAATTATGAGACGGTAACACTAACCACAAATCTCTATTCACTTCTCTTATACTCATTCACATGCATCAATGGTTTGTACATCAGCAAGCTATTGTATTTTTGAAACAATTTGTAAAATACATTAAAATAGTTGTCCATCCAGGCAATGCATGTAAATGCATATGCAGTCTACTTTACATTAAGCAGGTTTCAGAATGTTAAGCCATCTTTAGAAATACACACATCCGGAAGTCGGTGGCCAGCATTTGCCAGTTATTTAAACTCAATTTATACTTTTACAGGCACGTTAACAGAAGAATACAGCAGCACTACAATGTTCTCCCGCTATACATGTATTTTCGTTAAAAAGTAACAAAAAGGTGTTTTGGGGGCGTGGTTAAATAAAGAAGTAAGTAGAGAACTTAAGTTTCAAACAGCAGTATGTCAGACTATCTTTGTGATGCTGAATTGATACATCACAAAAATTGGGGACGAGGAGTTAATGAGTCATAACGAAGATATCACAGAGTGAGTAAAATGGCTCATCTTGGTAGAACTGACGAATTTAAGCCTGGCACTGAATCATGGTTGGCATATATAGAACTCATGGAGCAGTAACAGCATAGCACAAGATAAACAGGTCGCTACTCTCTTAAGTGTAATGGGCGCTAGCATTTATGGACTACTGAGGAACTTAGTGCAGCCTTTGAAGCCCAAGGACAAAACTTTTGTGCAAATTGTGGGAATACTAAAGGATCATTTTGAGCCCAAACTGCTGATAATTGCGGAGAGATTCCATTTTAATCACTGCAGTCAAAAGGGCAGTGAGAAGGTAACTCAGTATGCGACAGAGCTGAAGCAATGCTGTAAATTGCGAGTTTGGGGTGAATTTGGACAAGGCACTGAGTGGGATTCGGAATGAGGCTTGTCAGCGTCGGCTGTTATCAGAACCAAATCTGACGTTCGCAAGAGTGTTTGACATTGCACTCAGCATGGAGACGGCAGATAGAGACACACAGCAGCTAAGGCCACCTCTTTGAATACAGTGCATAAAGTTGGTGCGCAGTTTCTGGGTTATATGGGGAAGAGGTAGTGTCATCATTGCAACAGTAAAAACCACAGTTTGTATGAATGCAATTTTAAAGATGCAAAATGCCAAAGTTGTGGGAAAGGTGGTCATATTAAAAGAGCCTGCAGGGTGACGCAGCCACACCAGCAAAATACAGGTCAGAAAGCTGGAAAAAGTACAAAATATGTGGAAATGGAACACGGCGAGTACCCCATGTTCACAGTACAAAAGGACCAAGAGAAACAACTGTTCAAAGCAAACTTTATGATTGATAGTAAGGTTATAGATATGGAAATAGACACTGGGACAGCTGTGTCAATTATGCCTGATCAGTTATTTAAGGAAATGTTCCCTGGAAAGACTTTGGAAGTTACTAATGTAAAACTAAAAACTTATACAGGGGAAAAAATTGTTGTTCTTGGAAAATAGAATGCAATTGTACACTATGAAGAACAAAATAAAAAACTACCACGCATTGCAGTTAGGGGCGAGGGTCCTGCCTTATGTGGGAGAAACTGGCTCCACAAACTTATAATTTTAATTTGCCTCCAATTTAATGTAAGTCAAAATGATAAACCACATCTTAAATTAATTGAGGCAGCGTTGGAATATTATAAAGAGGTTTTCAAAGAGGAGCTGGGAACTTTGCAAGGTATTAAGGCTACAATAATAGTAAACCCTGAAGTTCCACCTAAGTTTTACAAAAACAGCCCACTTCCCTTTGCCATGAAGGAGAGAGTGGAGGAGGAGTTGGACAGGTTAGAGAAAGCAAACATCATTTCACTGGTGAAACATAGCGAATGGGCAGCTCCAGTGGTTCCCATTTCAAAAAAGGACAATTCAATTCGCTTGTGCGGAGATTATAAGTTAACCGTAAATCAGGCATGCACCACAGAGATTTATCCACTGCCACGTATAGAGGAGCTAATGGCCATGTTAGTGGTGGGACTATTTTCTCAAAAATTGCATTAGCCTCAGCCTATCAACAGGTGCTACTGGATGAAGAGTCAAAAAAAATATGTAACCATTAATACGCACAAGGGATTGTTTGTTTACAATAGGTTACCGTATGGGGTCAGTTCTGCGCCTTCAATTTTTCAAAGGATAATGGAGAATCTCAGCAAAGACCTCAAGGTCGTGGTATATGTGGACAACTTGTTGGTTACATGGAAAACTGAAAAACAGCACCTAGTAAATCTTAAGAAGGTAATAGGGCGTCTCCAGGAGAGTGGTTTAAGGGTGAAAGAGACGAAATGTGAGTTTGGCAAGATGCAAATTGATTACCTGGGACATGACATGTGTTAAACCAGGGGTGTCAAACTCCAGGCCTGGAGGGCCGCAGGTTTTCATTCTGACCCTTTTCCTAATCATTGACCAGTTTTCACTGCTAATTAACCCTTCATTTTAAAAGCCCTGTTTTTAAGGATTCAATCCTCTGAATTGATTCGTTTCTTCATGAAATGGCAGCCAAACAGAAATGAGACATGAAACGAGCCAACAGATGAGCAGCTAAACTGGGATTTCAAACTCCAACCAATCTATTAATGAGAAGCTGATTTTTGCTGTGAATTAATTAAGCCCGTTATTTAATTTTGTGGTCTGTTGCTGCTCTCATTCGGCCACAGCAGACATTTCCAAAACTGTTGATTTTCTGTTCGTCAAAATGTTTTGGTGACTTGAGAGATCAACCTTACTGAGACCTTCACTTTTCTTTATTTTCAGATATTGTGTGACGGGCACAGGTGAGCTGGTCATGGGGCAGCTTGTATTATGTCTCAGTATTGTTTGGCTGCTAATTAAAAAAAAGAGACAACTAAGGGGCCTGAGTCAAGTTAATAGAAGTTAATTAGCAGCAAAAACTGGTCACTAATGAAGAAGATGGTTAGAATGAAAACCTGTAGCCACTGCAGCCCACCAGGCCTGGAGTAAGACACCTGCGTATTAAACAGTAAGGGGATTTATCCATCAGCAGACAAAGTTAAAGCCACACAGGAAGCTCCAGCTCCCACTTGTCAGAAGGAGTTGAGAGCATTCTTAGGACTAGTAAACTACTATGGCAAATTTGTGCCAAATCAAAGTACAGTACTAGCACCTTTATATGCACTACTAACAAAATACCCGCGCTTCGCAGCGGCAAAGTACTGTATAAAAATTTTATTAAGAAGAAAATTGAAACTTTTTAAACTGAGGGAAAATATACCAATAATTATTTGTTAAGGATCTCTTTGTATACCACATTGAGAGTTCGGCCCTCCGGTTGTAATATGACCAAGCTGTGTGCTAAGCTTACTCTTGAGCATGAAACGTACAGTTGGCCATGTGAACAGTAATCTTGTTTCAAATCTCACAGCTTGGATTGCTGCTGTCATAATCGGTTTGAGTTTCATAGTTTATTTCAATTACGACAGTATTTGCAGGACTTGTATTGAAGACTTGTATTGATGAGACATTCGGCATCTGTCAAACGTTGTAAGTATACAACCGGTTTCATCGATAACTTCACATCCGCCTCACACGGTGACCGAGCTGCAGGCTATGGACGTATATATGTACGCAAGTTGGATTCAGTTAGCGTTGGGAACCCGCATATCAAATTTCTTGAAGATGGGCCCATAAGTAACAAAGACCGCTGAAAAGTTCAATATGGCGGCCAACAGTGGCGTCATACCACCAAAATAAGTACGTACATCAGTTTCAGTTACCGCAGGGAAGCCAACTACCAGATTTTGTGAAGATGGGGTCAGCCTTCTACCTACACGGGAAGTTGGAGAATTAGTGACGTTGGAAAGTTCAATATTGTGGCCAAAAGTGGCGTCATACCATCGAAATAAGTACGTACATCAGTTTCAGTTAGCGCAGGGAAGCCGCCTACCAAATTTCGTGAAGAGGATGCCATAAATAAGAAAGTTCAATATGGTGGACGTTGTCGACTGTTATCGACCATTATGACCTTACGTGTAGAATTTCGAAATGAAACCTGCCCAACTTTTGTAAGTAAGTTGTAAGGAATGAGCATTCCAAATTTCAGCCTTCTACCTACACAGGAAGTTGGAGAATTAGTGATGAGTCAGTGAGTGAGTGCTTTGCCTTTTATTAGTATAGATTAAAAGAAAATGTGTCCTGTAAGTGGAACCAGCAGCAGTTAAATGCTTTTAGTAAATGTCAAGGGTTGCTGACATGTGATAAAGTCCTTGTGCATTATGACCCAAGCCTGCCCCTCATCCTAGCTTGTGACGCTTCTGCACCCGGCCTTGGAGTTGTGATTCAACACACTATGCCACGAGTGGGCAGATTCAGTCCTGGAGGGCCACAATAGTTGCAGGTTTTTGTTCCAACCCAGATGCTTAATTAAAAAACAATCCTTGTCAATTATTTAAGTTCATGGCTTGTTAGTGCTTTACTCTGCCATGTCAAGTCATTCTCATATCCTAGATTTTTTTTCCTTTTTAAGGATATCATCCAAATGATTTGAAGTCTAAAAAAGACGAGTTATTCTCAGTGCTTCACTTTCTTCTCTTCGCTTTATTTAATTAAACCAAATAGTGCATGATAAATGCACACAGGAATAATGGAAACAAGCTAAATGGAGAAATGCTGGTCTATTCTGTCATTTACATGTTATTGCTATTAAGAAGCAATTAAAAACCAAGACTACAGCTGTTTAAGACTAAAATAAGCAATAAGGGTTCAAAATCTTAACAAGCGAGAACACTAAAATGAAGCAGAAGTGTTACTTGAGCAAGAAGTGCTTCTTATTAAACAACAGAGTTGGAGCAAAAACCTGCAGCCACTGCAACCCTCCAGGACTGAATCTGCCCACCCTGCACTATGCCATCCGAAGAAGAGCACCCTATTGCATATGAATCTCGCACATTGGCTCCAGCAGAAAAAAAAAAATTAAAATACGCACAAATCAAAAAAAGAGGCCTTAGCCTTAATTTTTGGAATCAAGAAATTTCACCAGTATTTATGGGGGAGAAAATTTAAATTGGTTAGAGATCATAAACCGCTACTAACTTTATTTGGAGAACACAAAGGATTACCTTCAATGGCTGTTGCTCGTATGCAGAGATGGGCCACCCTTCTGTCAGCATATGATTACCAAATATCGATCTCCTTCCAGAAACGTATGATCCTGCAACTAGGGCCTTGTCTGAAGAGATTCACTCCCTGTTAGTTGAGCATTTACAAGATGCTCCATTAAAGGTACAGCAAGTTGCAAGAGCATCGCACAAAGACCATGAGTTGTCCACGGTTCTCAGATTTATTATGGAAGGTTGGCCTAAAGTCAGAGATGAAAATTTAAAACCATATTACATTCGAAAAGATGAACTTTTAATTGAGCAAGGCTGCATCTTATGGGGAACGAGAGTAGTAGTATCCTTGAAACTGAGAGAAGCAGTATTAGCAGAGCTACACAATGGACACCCGGGAATAGTGAAAATGAAATCCCTGGCTCATAAATATGTATGGTGGTCAAAAGTAGACTGCGACATTGAGCAGCTCTGCAAGCAGTGTTGTAGCTGTCAGGTTGAACAACAGATGCCACGACAAGTTCCAATTCACCCATGGGAATTCCCTGGTGCTTGTTGGAAAAGGTTACACCTTGACTTTGCAGGTTCATTTTTAAATAACATGTTTATGATCATTGTGGATGCCTATTCTAAATGGATAGAAGTATTTAGGATTCCAAATATTACCTCTAAAGCAACAATTTGAGACGGTTGTTTGCCATCATACGGTCTTCCCGAACACAGTTACAGACAATGGCATGCAATTCACTTCAGAGGAGTTTCAAACTTTGGTGAAACAAAAATGGAATCAAACCCATCACTGGTGCTCCTGGACACTCAGCCACCAATGGACGAGCCGAGAGGTACGTACAGCCTTTCAAACCAGGCATACAAAAAGCTGGCGCATTTATCACTAGATATTGAAGACAAAGTGTCATTACTCTTACTGCAATATCGCACGACTCCTAACTGTACAACAGGTCAGTCTCCAGCGGATCTTTTTCTTAGCAGGAATGTTTGAACCAGGTTGGATTTCATTAAGCCCGATATTGCTGTTGCAGTACGAAAGAAGCAGCGCTGCAGAAGCTTCATCATGACCAACATGCAGTGGACAGGTCATTCAGTGCAGATGACACAGTATATTTTAGGAATACCACAGGAGGTGGACCAATGTGGATTCCTGGGACAGTTACTGAACAAACAGGACCGGTTTCTTACAAAATTAAAGGAAATGACTCAGATTGTACTTATCGGAGGCACTGTGATCACCTGAGACCTCGTTTTACAGTAAGGCTGAAGGAGCTGAAAAAGCACAAACTGACACTCCAGACACAAATGCCAATGCATCATCCACTATTATTCATAAGGAAGAAATGAACAGTGATGATGCTATTGTTGTCAGCTCTAACTTGAATGACAGGACAGAGCTTGTGGAGGAGTCTTCAGCGCTGGGTAGATCCCAGAGAGTGATTAGACCACTTAAGAATTATGATCCTTAAAATGGAGAAAGGACATAAAAAGACAACCAGATTGATATTTTTGATGTTAATGGGAATGTGTTCAGATGTTATGCTTTCAATGGGTAACACTATGAAAGTTTGGTGAATTAAGCTTTTTTTCTTTGATGGCATAAAATGTTTACTATCATACAAAATGGTTATTTCGGTGAACCTTCCGAATTGAAGGGGGTGGAGGTAATGTGGTGTATTAAGATTGTAGGTTTGTGTTTTTTTGGTATTTTGGAGTTGCCGTAGCTGGAAGCTAAAAAGTAACAAAAGGGTGTTTTGGGGGCGTGGTTAAAGAAAGAAATACGCAGAGAACTTACATTTCAAACAGCAGCGTTTCTGACTATCTTTGTGATACTGAATTGATACATCACAGTTTTATTTTGATAAAGTCCGCGTGCTTTCTTGCAAAGATTTAACTGAATACTGCAATGAGAAAATCCGGTGTATGTTAACATTATTTGTATTAAACTCGCGCGCACGTTTGTATAGTCCACACATACCGGTAACAGCGTTTGAAGTAACCGGCCCAGCGTGAGGTTGGTCAGCCCCAGGCACCGCACACCCCTAAAGCCGCCTCAGCGCGGGCCACAAGCGTGGTCGTTCAAAGAAGGGCCAATGGTGGTCTAACGAACGCGCAGTTCGCCTCTCATTTACGTCGTGTGGACTAACTGATTGGGGAAAAGGAAAACTCACACATGTATGAGGCAGCATCCTCAAAGCCGGAGAACTTACCTTCTACCTCTCAGTGATAAGAATTACAAATCGTTTTGTCTCCCGCCTCACTTTCAAACAACGTGCTAGCAGCTGCTTTTCCTCACGTGCACAGCAGACTACGCGGCGGTAGCGTGGCTTCAGTTTCCGTCGCCCTGGATGACGTCACGCGTCCCATACCCACGTATTGTCGACTGTTTGCATGTAAGGCTAGAGCGTGGAGTGTAGAAACATAGACATATATTAGGTAGACGCCGTATTCATTGTGTTGCCCAGTCGACACGATACGTCAGCAAGTCCGCTCTATCGCGAGTGGCAAAAGTGCCATTTAAACTAATACAGGTAGACGTGGAAACCGGGTTTTCTGATGAAAAAACAATAACGTTTAAAACAACATCGTTTACATACAACATATTTTGGCGAATCGTTTAAATGCAATTATTTATATCCATTTATACACTAATAATGGCAATTATTAAATAAACATAATATTATTATTAAATAATTCCTCCCATATAAGTGTAATAAGGTTTCTCTTCTAAGATGGATGGAATCCTTTTTGGGAAGAAAAAGAACTGGATGGAGGCAAATTTCTGTTCCAAATACAAGCTGTATTCTCCGCAGCTGCTAGCACACGGTCAGGCCAAAACCAAAACAGTAACAATCTTACTTCCTCTCACACAACCTCCCAGATCTTGAATGCTTAACTTTATAAACACTACTTCCTAACACATTACAACTTAATAGAGAAATGAACATTGGAAATCTAAATGTAGGTATATTCCTATTCTCATTCTAATATAACAAACATTTACTTCTCTAATTGAATGCTTAAATGACAACATAACTTTACATAAGTAACATTTCACGGACTGTCTTCTTCCATCTCTGAAACATTTCTAGACTTTGTCCTGTTCTTACGCAACACAGTACTGAAGTATCAGTTAATGCCCGAGTAACCTCACGTATAGATTACTGTAATGCTATTCTATCTGGCATCCCACAAAAACGTATCCATCGCTTACAACTTCTTCAAAATTCTGCTGCCAGGATGACAACTTGCTGTTCTAAATCCATTGAACATATTACACTGATTCTCAATCAACTTCACTGGCTCCCTGTTCACTACAGAATACAATACACAATACCGCTCTGAACATTTCAAGCTCTCCACAACCTCACTGATCTCCTCCAGACTTACACTCCTCTCGCTCACTCAGATCCTCATCTGCAGCTCCACTTTCTGTACCACACGTCAGACTCTGTTCAATGGGAGCTCGAACGTCTCTCATTGTGCTCCTCAACTCGGGAATTCTCTTCCCTCTCATATACGTCAGCTCGATTCAATAACACATTTTAAAACTGCCCTCAAAACTTACCTTTTAAAACTGGCAAACCAATTGTGAATCTTGCACTGTTACTGCCAGTTATCTTTGTTTGCTAATTATTGATTTTTGAATGATCTTGTTTAAATTTTACTAATGTTTAATTTTATTGTAAGGTGACCTTAACATTATAAAACGGGATTTTCTAACGGCCAAATATAGTGAAAACAATTGTTCAGTCTTACGTATGAAATGTAATCCCCCGGGATATGGTTTGGAGAGTACAGCGGTTTGCACAATCTCAAGCAGCACGTGCCTCTTTATCCATTACTTCACTCCACAGCAGTGCCACTCGCAATATGGCGGTGACGTTGACGTACGATGCTGCTGGTCGTGCGGCGTCTAGTAATTTTATATCTATGTGTAGAAAGACTCCAATCACAGAACGACAGTGAATAAGTGCTGGGGTTTTGGGGACGCCATAGTTACTGCATGCGATTTGAATCAGATGTGAGCAGCGTGTTTGTGTCCGTTAATCCACTTCCAGAAACTTGTTCGAGTGAATCCCTCTTTAGCCCCTCGGGTATCTTGTGGTATATTTGTCGTGCATTGCTGTCTGTCTGCGGCTTACTTCACGTTATCCGATCTACTTCATGTGTCCAGCCACAATGACGAGAGTTCACTCCGTTCTGTTTATTCCTTCACTTGTGTCTTTCTAGGATCGGCGAACTCGAGGAGATGACAATTCCTCACAGACAAACGCAGCTTTGATTTCTGCCTTTCTTTATTCAATCACGGTGTTCCGTTCAAAGAGGTTCGAGGAGCTGGTGACCGTTCAGCTATTTAAAAGAGCAGGGAGGGGGGTCAGTCGGGCTTTACGCTTACAATTACTAAAAGAAAGAAACGAACTGAACACACTGCAGTCGGTGGCCGTGGACAGGAATCGATAAGAACCGAGAACAAATACAAATATGAAGTGAGAGAAAACCGATGTGCCACACTGTTAGTCCTCTGATAACTTTCTAACTAGGGACATTTGGCCTTCCACCATTAATACGTGTGTATTTAAAAAGTAACGTGGGCTAATGTCTAAAACAAAAATTGATCAACAAACAAACAAAAGAAACGTAACTAAATTTAGACCGCGTATATATTTACACTGCTTGGATGGAGAATTGCATGGATTTATTTGCATTATCCTCTTTTTAAAATATTAGAAGCGATTTGTGGTTGGTGTTAAACTGCATCCAACAGACTGAATTTGAACCTTTGTCTGTTTATTGATGTGTATGTAGTTTCCATCTGTGCCCCGTTGCTGTTTTGCGTTTTTGTTTGCCACCTATATTTTAAATACACAGGTTTAGTGGGCTGGCACATTAACTTGTCTTTGTCTGGCCATGGACACAAGTTTCAGTGTACCCTGTGATGTCCCATAGTTAGTTCCTGTCCTGTACAGGTATGCTGATTTTCCTCCATATCTCAATGGGTTCCATTTGTATTTATTTTTAATCTGATTGTGGTGCTCAACGGGAGGTCCACTCTCATATGCTGACTGCTCCATGTAGCTTTATCGTGCCGAGTACAACAAGGATGTGTGGGTCACCCACTAAACCAAGGCCTGGCCTCCTCTCTTTCAGACAAGGTCCTCTTTGATTTAATTAGAATATTCAGGAGGACCAGTAATTGGTTGTTCTTTCTCTGGCCCCTCACATCAGGGTTAGTTCAGACAAACAGGAGCTTAAACCTCCAAATGGCAGAGCTCTAAGGGTAACCGAGGCACACAAGACCTCCTCAATGACCTAAAAGGAGCTGTAATTTACTAAGGTCTATTACTGTGTTAAATATGAAATTGTTTCTTAATTTGAGTGAAGGATTTGCTTCCACAAGATGAAATTGGTGGACAAGAAGTTTAGTGATTTGAAGATTAATCTGCAGTTGTGCTGTAAAGATTTTTTTTAAAGTAAACCCTCTGCTGATGTCCTAATGCATCCGATACACACGACTATCTATGAGTCTTAAAACTGTGAGATCAAAACTGCTGTTATGACACAAGCAGGGACTGCACAATATTATGCTAATTAGTTAAAAGAAAAACCATGGTGCTAGCTGATATTTTTTTTAGTTCTTTTTGATTTAGAGGTTGAAATACTCAGAAATGGTTGTTTTTTATTATCATAAAGGCCGGCAGATGGACTGTCCGGTGAGGCAGGACCCCCACACAGCCCTAACGTTTGTGGTTAACAGCTCAGTTACATGAAGGCTGCTGTCATATCACCAAAGGGCTTATCGGATTACTCCGGGGACACATCAGGCGCCATCACGGTGGCAGTAAACCTCATGTGGAAGTAGGTGAGCAGCCATGCAAGTAACATATTGGCTTATAGAACTACAAACACTTACCATAATCATTTTAAATGCCCTCTACTTCTTTGCTTTGTAAAACTCACTGATGGTTGCCGTTTAAATCCTCCTGAATTCTGTCACCATTAATGTTTCTATTTGCAAAAATAACACACACCCGCACACAGCTAGGTTGTAATTTCCAACAAATGTGTTAATAGGTATGTATTCTACAACAATCATTTACACAAACCTTTCAATAAATGTACAGAAGAGTGCATTAAGCCAACATTTTCAACCAATGTGTCTAACAAATGTATTTTTTCTCTCTGAAATTTTTATAGTTAGCCAATCAGGGTTGTCAGTTTACAGGACTAATATCAATCCAGTTAACTCAAAAACAAGGTGCAGGGTCAGGATAAGAGTCACTTTTAGCATTCCATTTGTCTATTCCTGGTTCAGTTACAATAACATGTCCACTTATATGGGACCCCATATCAACAAAGAAAAATATACCTGCAAAAAAAAAAAAATCAGTCTGTTTGTCCACAGTTCCTCCAGTAGCTTCTTACTCTCAGCTCCCCACTCGTAACTTAACAATAAAAAAAATAATAATGTATACACAGAAAGTAAACTTGTCTTTTTACAGTAAGAAATAAAAAACCTAAACGTAATTTCTCTCAGCTATCAGATCACGAAGACATTTCTTTTCTACAAGGTTCTTTTTTTTTTCTTCATTGCCCTCTGTCTGCCTGTTCTTTCGTTGAACAGGCAGCATTTATTCCTTTAACTGCTACTATATACATACATACACACACACTCACCTAAAGGATTATTAGGAACACCTGTTCAATTTCTCATTAATGCAATTATCTAATCAACCAATCACATGGCAGTTGCTTCAATGCATTTAGGGGTGTGGTCCTGGTCAAGACAATCTCCTGAACTCCAAACTGAATGTCAGAATGGCAAAGAAAGGTGATTTAAGCAATTTGGAGCGTGGCATGGTTGTTGGTGCCAGACGGGCTGGTCTGAGTATTTCACAATCTGCTCAGCTACTGGGATTTTCACGCACAACCATTTCTAGGGTTTACAAAGAATGGTGTGAAAAGGGAAAAACATCCAGTTTGCGGCAGTCCTGTGGGCGAAAATGCCTTGTTGATGCTAGAGGTCAGAGGAGAATGGGCCGACTGATTCAAGCTGATAGAAGAGCAACTTTGACTGAAATAACCACTCGTTACAACCGAGGTGTGCAGCAAAGCATTTGTGAAGC
This sequence comes from Polypterus senegalus, assembly GCF_016835505.1. Lineage (NCBI taxonomy): Eukaryota > Metazoa > Chordata > Cladistia > Polypteriformes > Polypteridae > Polypterus > Polypterus senegalus. The sequence continues at coordinate 173,712,918 of NC_053161.1, read as the reverse complement.
CACAACACGCGCAACCTTGAGGCGGATGGGCTACAACAGCAGAAGACCCCACCGGGTACCACTCATCTCCACTACAAATAGGAAAAAGAGGCTACAATTTGCACGAGCTCACCAAAATTGGACAGTTAAAGACTGGAAAAATGTTGCCTGGTCTGATGAGTCTCGATTTCTGTTGAGACATTCAAATGGTAGAGTCAGAATTTGGCGTAAACAGAATGAGAACATGGATCCATCATGCCTTGTTACCACTGTGCAGGCTGGTGGTGGTGGTGGTGTAATGGTGTGGGGGATGTTTTCTTGGCACACTTTAGGCCCCTTAGTGCCAATTGGGCATCGTTTAAATGCCACGGGCTACCTGAGCATTGTTTCTGACCATGTCCATCCCTTCATGACCACCATGTACCCATCCTCTGATGGCTACTTCCAGCAGGATAATGCACCATGTCACAAAGCTCGAATTATTTCAAATTGGTTTCTTGAACATGACAATGAGTTCACTGTACTAAAATGGCCCCCACAGCCACCAGATCTCAACCCAATAGAGCATCTTTGGGATGTGGTGGAACGGAGCTTCGTGCCCTGGATGTGCATCCCACAAATCTCCATCAACTGCAAGATGCTATCCTATCAATATGGGCCAACATTTCTAAAGAATGCTTTCAGCACCTTCTTGAATCAATGCCACGTAGAATTATGGCAGTTCTGAAGGCGAAAGGGGGTCAAACACCGTATTAGTATGGTGGTCCTAATAATCCTTTAGGTGAGTGTATGTATGTATATATATATATATATATATATATATATATATATATATACACACACACATATATATATATATATATACGTATATATATGGAAGAGAAGGTCTGTGATACAGTTTGCATATTTGCAGCTGGAGATCCACAAAGGGAGAAAATGAATCACATATCATAAAGTAGTTTTTATTCCTGAGCTTTCAACCCCTGCCAGGGGCCTTGTAAGTCTAAGCATTATCCTCTGATGAAGACCCCTGGCAGTCCCAATGAGTCTGGAATGGATTAATTGTATTTACATACAATCCTATGGGGGAAATTGCTTCGGTTCACAACCAAATCGGCTTACGACCAGAGGTTTGGAACGAATTATGGCCGTGAACCGAGATTCCACTGTAGCTCTAGAAAAGGTCCAGAGAAAAGCGACTAGGCTGATTCAGGGCTACAGGGAATGAGTTATGATGGAAGATTAAAAGAGCTGAGCCTTTACAGTTTAATCAAAAGAAGATTAAGAGGTGACATGATTGAAGTGTTTAAAATTATGAAGGGAATTAGTCCAGTGGATCGAGACGGTGACTTTAAAATGAGTTCATCAAGAACATGGGGACACAGTTGGAAACTTGTTAAGGGTAAATTTCACACAAACATTGGAAGTTTTTCTTCACACAGAGAACCACAGAAACCTGATTTTTTTTTTTTTTAAAGAAGAATTACATGGATTGGACTGGCGAACTGATGGAATGAATGGCCTGTTCTAGTGGTCAAAGTCAGCATTGTTGTGTGCCTTTTCTTTTGCTTTCTCTGGTTGTGTATTCACACTTGCACACAGGTCCTCACTCTAGAAACTTCCCTGAAGAACATTCTCCTTAATGAAAGAAACTGTAGTTTCCTAGATTCACATGTATTTATTTTAGCCAAATTCCTGCTGGTTACATGTAGTTATATTTATACTTCTGTCTGTCCCTTCATGTACACCTCGAAACCTGGCTTGGTGGCAAATCCTCGACTAACCTACTCCTATGCATCCCCACTACATTAGTGCCCTTCCTATTCAAATGTAACGGTCATAGCAGGAGAAGTCATATCTGTTCAAAGAGGAGCCCAAATGGCCCATAATTCCGTGCCCATCTTTCCTAAACCAAAATTTCAGTACTGAGCCTTCTAAATCTCCTCTATTTTTACCTGTTACTGGTATGTGGCAGAAGAAGAGCACTTTGCCAGTTCTGCTCCTGAACTTGACAGGTAACTCTTTAAATTTGGACTGAAGTAGTAACAGTCTGCCCCTACATATTTATTTTGTTCTTACATGTAAAAGGCAAATGGATTGAAAGCCCTTCCCCTGCCCACATCCCCACCCTGTGGCAGCCAGAAGCCTTTCCACCCTTTCAGAGTGTTCCCCGCACCTGTGTACCCAGAAGACGACACACCATGAGAGGCTCTCTGTCTCTGGAGGAAACCTGCACCTCAATCACCTAATGACTGAGTCCCCCTCAACTATGAATACCTCCATCTCTTGTGGGGATTGGCTTTCACCCACTGGTGCTCTCCATACCTGTTTACCACTTCAGAGTTATTAGAGTGAACATCCCTCTCCTTCATTAATCCCACAGTATGTGTGCTGCGTTACTCCATCACAGTGCTTTTTCTCAGATAGAGCAGTTCCTAGAAAAAACAACAAGGCTAAACAAGAATTAAAATAGTAGTAGGAAAGCAGAAAGAGTTGCACTAACATCACCCATGAACCTCAAGAGCAACAGCGGGCTTTGTTGCAGTAAAATCACAACATAAAATTAAAAAAATGGTGCTTATCCTCTTGTGTCCTACAAACAGTCATACATGACAGTCACACCGGGGCTAACATGGCCGAGCTACTTTGCAATATCACTGAGGAATGGGGAATTGAAAAAGAGCTTGTGTTAGTCATAGATAACGTGTTGAATATGCTTGCTACAGCTCAGGGTGGTGGGCTTTCCTCACATTTGAATGATATGCACAGCCAACAAACTTGGCAGCTCAGCACACACTCACACTACCGGCTCTTGTGTGGCTCCTAGGAAGAATAAGACGTGTCACTGGGATTTTCCACAGAAGCAACCAAGGCCTTCAGGCTTTGTGGTAAATGCAGAACTGGTCAGATGTTCCACAGCACTGGTGGATTACTGATGTGCCAACCCGACAGAGCAGTGCACATGACGTGTGTGAGAAAATTTCTTGATTCCATAACTTTCTACTGATTGGGAAACAGTTATGCAGTTTACCTGTTCACTCAATAAAAATCCTTTAATTTAAACTATAACAATTACTTTCATTACTCATCAAGTCTTCCAAATGTCAACTTGGAGACAAATTCTCATTTCAATTAAAAAAGAATCAGCAATAAATTGAAATATTGAATCACATTACATAGACCATCACAATACATGTTTAATCGGCAGACAAAAAATCCTTGTAATATCAAATCGACAGACCTCTAGCGATTTCCACCTCTATCCAGTAAGATGATTTCTTATTCTTGTTCACTTGTCTCTTTTTATTGATTTCCCTACACCTCTCTGTTAAGTCCACAGGTTTTTGTTTAAGTTCCTGAATGACTTTGCCCTCTCATGATTGTGTCATTTCTTCTGGTGGAGTGTTCTCTTATGCTGCTTTACTTTACTTTTCAGTCTGTGTGACTGCATGCTGTTTATCCTATTGAATTTCTTCACTGTCCCTCTTCTTTATCTACTGGGGTGATCTTCTCTTATGCATTTTATTAATTTATTTTTGTTTTTGCATTTTTTTTTTTTTTTTAAGTGTAAAGTTTTGTTGACACCTTCAATCAGCTGTACCTCCATCCCTTCCTTTCTCAACTCAACCTTCCTTGCTTTACTGTTAGCATTGCACTGTTAGAGAATCGCTTACTTCTCAGGACATTCCACTTCTGGCAAATATTTCTCTGGTTATCTCTGTTCATATGTGGGTGTTAATTTCATATTTTCCGATATGTAAATATCTTTTTAAAATGCAATTCTCTGGTGATGCTTTCATTTGATATAAATGCTGGCTTCCTTACCTGTGTTATTTCTTCTTTTCCTGTTCTTTGCAGGCATTCCAATTTCTCTACACTAAATTGTTTTCTTTTTCAATTATTTCAGTTAAGTATCCTAAATATGCATCAATTATTAAATTTGGAAATCAAAATTACATTTCTGCACTGCAGTTTTGCACAAGCTGTCTCAGGATACACTTCAGTTGAGAGATCATGACCAACTGTATAGAATTAGCGGTACATGGTCTCCTCTTCACTTTCACTTTAACACTGGACTGTGACAGATTCTCTTATTTATTCTGAAGTTTACTCCTTTACAATAAGTTTTCGGTGGGTCAAAAGATGGTTCTTTTGTTAAAACCGTTTTACACATTCAAAACAGCAGTAAGGTTTCTCTCCTGTGTGAATTCTTTGATGGATCTGAAGATTCCATTTTAGCGAAAAATGCTTGTGACATTAATAACAACATTAAGGTTTCTCTCCTGTATGAATTCTTCAGTGTCTATGAAGTGAACGCCTGTTTAGAAAGCAGTTGCCACATTTAGAAGAGCAATAAGGCCTTTATCCGCTGTGAATTCTTTGGTGAATCTGAAGATCCCATTTTTGTAACAATGCTTGCCACATTAATAACAACATTAAGATTTCTCCTGCAGTGGGCTGGCGCCCTGCCTGGGGTTCGTTTCCTGCCTTGTGCCCTGTGTTGGCTGGGATTGGCTCCAGCAGACTGCCGTGATCCTGTAGTCAGGATATAGCAGATTGGATAATTCCACCCGGGGGAGTAAATGCGAACATTAATTTTATTTTAATTCTTTTCATTTTTATTACTATTTAATTTAATATTGTTTCTTTGTATCAGTATACTGCTGCTGGATTATGTGAATTTCCCCTTGGGATTAATAAAGTATCTATCTATCTATCTATCTATCTAATGGATGGATGGATTAAGGTTTCTCTCCTGTGTGAATTCTTTGGTGGCTCTGAAGATTGATCTTTTTTGAATACTGTTTGCCACATTCAGAACAGCAATAAGGCTTTTCTCCCGTGTGAATTCTTTGGTGGATCTGCAGATTCCATTTTAGCGAAAAATGCTTGCCACATTCAAAACAGCAATAAGGTTTCTCTCCTGTGTGAATTATTTGGTGTCTATGAAGTAAACTCCTGTTTAGAAATCGCTTGCCACATTCAGAACAGCAATAAGGCTTCTCTCTTTTATGAATTTTTTGGTGGCTCTGAAGATCGCTCTTTTTCAAAAACTTCTTGCCACATTCAGAACAGCAATGACGATTCTCTCCTGTGTGAATTGTTTGGTGTCTCAGAAGAATGCGCTTTTCTGAAAAGCATTTGTTACATTTAGAACAATAATAAGGCTTCACTCCTGTGTGAATTCTGTGGTGTCTCTGAAGATTACTCTTTCGTGAAAACTGTTTGCCACATTCAGAACAGCAATAAGGTCTCTCTCCTGTGTGAATTCTTTGGTGTCTATCAAGTAAACTCCTTTTCACAAATCGCTTGCTGCATTCAAAACAGCAATAAGGCTTCTCTCCTGTGTGAATTTTTTGGTGGACATGAAGGCTGGTCTTTTTTGAATACTGTTTGCCACATTCAGAACAGCAATAAGGCTTTTCTCCCGTGTGAATTCTTTGGTGGATCTGAAGATTCCATTTTAGTGAAAAATGCTTGCCACATTCAGAACAGCAATGAGGTTTCTCTCCTGTGTGAATTATTTGGTGTCTATCAAGTAAACTCCTGTTTTGAAACCGCTTGCCACATTCAGAACAGCAATAAGTCTTCTCTCTTTTGTGAATGGTTTGGTGTCTGATAAGACTGCGCTTTTTTGAAAAACGATTACCACATTCAGAACAACAATAAGACTTTTTTCCTGTGTGACTTCTTTGGTGGATCTGAAGATTCTTCTTAAGCGAAAACTTCTCACCACATTCAGAACAGTAATAAGGCTTTTCTTCTGAGTGAACTCTTTCATGTCTCTGAAGATTGCTCTTTCGTGAAAACTTCTCGCCACATTCAGAACAGCAGTAAGGCTTTTCTCCTCTGTTAATTCTTTGGTGTATCTGAAGACTTCCTCTGGATTTCAACTGTTTGCCACATTCAGAACCGTACTGATGTTTTTCTCCTGTATGAAGTTTAAAAGAAAAAAAAAATTATTCTTTACGTCACAACATTAAATGCCGGATGAAATTATGAAGAACACTTCATAACCATAAGCATCTGTAAAATGTAGATTCATTTCATAATTTTCATTTGTGTATTACAATGACACAGCACATAAGCACAATCACTGGACTGAGGTCGAGACATTGGCTATGAGAATTTTTCAAGTCACACCCTCCTGTCAACCACATTGAACCACGCACATGGCCCTCTCACCTCTCATTCATGTGAATGCTTTTGACAGGCACAGTTCTTGCTCTTACAAATTTTTATGTTTCCTCACTTTAAGTTCCCAATTAAAGAAGATGTATTATGTCCAAATCTTATTGAAGAATTTCATCACAAAAGGGTTAACAACAGTAAAAATGAGTACACAGGCAATCCTAGGACTGAGAAACGATATCAAATGAATTAAAGCCAAAAATGTTGACCAGTTACACGGCAAATTGGTTAAATGAGTATCGATAGACTATGCTGAAACAGTTGGTGGCGATACTGCGGAAGATGAAAACATCAACTTACAATATCACAAAGAATATCTACAGCTGTTAACACCGTACGGTACATCTACCGCGGATAACATTAGACACCAAAGGAGATCTTGCTATGCCATTCATATTAAAGCGTTAACGGTTTCCCGTTAGAATAACTTTTGCAAAGACAATTTACAAATCTCAGAGTTTTATATAATAGAGAGAAAGAAACGAAATTCACTTGGGGGCAGTTATACGTGGCGTTGTCACAATGAAAGTACAAACAAAGAATCACAATTCCATGCGATATTGACAAAAATTCCAAATATTGTTTTTGGTTGTGTTTTACAGTAAAAGTGTAAGTTTAAAAAGTTTGTGTGTGTTAATTTTAAAGCCAAACAGAAAAAAAATCGCAACAACAAAAACGCAACATGAAACATATTTTGAATGTAAATTATTGTTTTAATATTTTTAAATATGGTTAATTACTCACTGTAATGTAAAATAGTTCTATTATGCATATGTAACAATTCCCATGAAAATAACAATCTGTTTAAATTGTACATCCACATCCCCATACGTGAACAGCAGAACCACAAAGAGGCTAACGTGTAGTGCAAGCCTGGGGGTTGGTGAGTGAAGCGAGCAGGAGGCAAAGCCCCCTAGATCTTGTGGAAGTGAAAAATACGCTGAAGATTCTCACTTTAAATGAAGGCTAAAGGAGTCGAAGGATAGGCAAACAGAATAATTAGATTTATTGGAATAAACAATAACACGGACTCAACCCAATTAAGCCAAACTGAGTTGGGCCCCGAACAAGCCAAAAATCAGTTTATATAATCATTCCTTATCATGCTGACCTCACTCAAGACAGTTCAGTTCATTTCTCAACTGAAATCCTCCACCTGCGTCCTTGACCCAATACCAACCAGGTTTTTCAAAGAAATATCAGGCGTTCTAATTGACAATATTCTGGACATAGTAAATTCGTCATTAGATACGGGGGTCTTTCCAGATTGTCTTAAGACTGCTGTAGTTAAACCCCTTCTTAAGAAACATAATCTTGACCCCTCTGCCTTTGAAAATTTTAGACCCATTTCTAACCTGCCCTTCTTAAGTAAAATTTTAGAGAAGGCAGTCATTATGCAGTTAAATGACCACCTAAATAAACATGCTATTCTTGATACTTTTCAGTCAGGCTTCAGAACAAATCACAGCACAGAAACTGCACTCGTTAAAGTAGTAAATGACTTGCGGGTGAATGCAGACAGAGGCCATTTATCTGTTCTCATCCTCTTAGATCTGAGTGCTGCATTTGACACCATTGATCATAATATTCTTAGAAATCGCCTTAGTCAATGGGTGGGCCTCTCTGGCAGTGTCTTAAATTGGTTTGAATCCTACCTGGCAGGGAGAAAATTCTTTGTGAGTTGTGGTAATCAAATCTCAAAGACACATGATATCCGATATGGTGTTCCACAAGGCTCTATCCTTGGTCCGCTGCTCTTCTCAATCTACATGCTTCCGTTAGGTCAGATTATCTCAGGTTACAACGTGAGCTACCACAGCTATGCTGATGACACACAGCTGTACTTATCTATAGCACCTGATGACTCCGACTCTTTCGATACACTAACACAATGTCTTACTGGTATTTCTGAATGGATGAATAGTAATTTTCTCAAACTAAATAAAGAGAAAACTGAAATTTTGGTAATTGGCAATAATGGATTCAGCGAGGTTATCAGAAATAAACTTAATGCACTAGGATTAATAGTTAAGACGGAAGTAAAAAATTTAGGGGTAACCGTTGACTGTAATCTGAATTTTAAATCGCGTATTCATCAGACCCTGCGGTGGGTTGGCACCCTGCCCAGGATTGGTTCCTGCCTTGTGCCCTGTGTTGGCTGGGATTGGCTCCGGCAGACCCCCGTGACCCTGTATTCGGATTCAGCGGGTTAGAAAATGGATGGATGGATATTCATCAGACCACTAGGACAGCATTTTTTCACTTAAGAAACATAGCTAAAGTTAGACCTCTTATATCATTGAAAGATGCTGAGAAATTAATTCACGCTTTTGTTTTCAGTAGACTAGATTACTGTAATGCACTCCTCTCTGGACTACCCAAAAAAGACATAAATCATTTGCAACGAGTGCAGAATGCAGCTGCTAGAATCCTAACTGGGAAAAGAAAATCCGAACACATTTCTCCAGTTTTGATGTCACTACACTGGTTGCCTGTGTCATTCAGGATTGACTTTAAAATACTGCTTATGGTTTATAAAGCCTTAAATAATCTCGCTCCATCTTATATATCGGAATGCCTGACACGTTATATTCCAAATCGTAACCTTAGATCTTCAAATGAGTGTCTCCTTATAATTCCAAAAGCTAAACTTAAAAGAAGTGGTGAGGCGGCCTTCTGCTGCTATGCACCTAAAATCTGGAATAGCCTGCCGATAGGAATTCGCCAGGCAAATACAGTGGAGCACTTTAAAACACTGCTGAAAACACATTACTTTAACATGGCCTTTTTATAACTTCACTTTAACATAATCCTGATACTCTGTATGTTCAATTCTTCATAATAACTATTCATGGTGGCTCTAAAATCCGTACTGACCCCTACTCTCTCTTCTGTTTCTTTTTCCGGTTTCTTTGTGGTGGCGGCCTGCGCCACCACCACCTACTCAAAGCATCATGATGCTCCAACAATGATGGACTGAAAGCCAGAAGTCTACGTGACCATCATCATCAGGTCCTTCCATGAAAATATGATGATTTATGTTAGGTAGAATGCCCAGAGGGGACTGGGCGGTCTCTTGGTCTGGAACCCCTACAGATTTTATTTTTTTCTCCAGCTTTTGGAGTTTTTTTTTGTTTTTCTGTCCACCCTGGCCATCGGACCTTACTCTTATTCTATGTTAATTAATGTTGACTTATGTTTATCTTTTATTGTGTCTTCTATTTCTCTATTCATTTTGTAAAGCACTTTGAGCTACATTTTTTTTGTATGAATATGTGCTATATAAATAAATGTTGATTGATTGATTGATTGATTCATTTGTTGTTCCTGCTGACTCCCTTCTGCAGTTGGCTTCCCAAGTTTTCATGGGAACCACCATTCTTTCTCATTATTTGTTATTCACTTTCTGCTTTGCTTATTTTTTAGTCGGCCCTGAGCTTGCAGGTGTTCTCCCTCTTCCATTCTTGGGCTTCTCCATCTAGCTTTCTCCCCCTTCCTTGTTCCTCAAGCATATATGATAGATGGCTACAGCTAAGCTTTAGATTTAATTAAAAAAGAAATATGACATGTGCCTTTATTTAACTATTTGCTTGGTATGCCTGACTTGTATTAATACTTGCACTAAGGTTAATGCTTATAAGTTTTTATATATATTTACATGAATATAATCATTTCTTATTTTCCATATTCTCCTATGTTTACATCCCTGGGCTTGAATTTTGGAGAGGAGTTGTAGTTATCCCTCCATCACTTAAAAGTCCTGCATGATTTACCTTATTAAAGTAGGAGAACCCCCCTGGACTTTCAAGGCAGAGAAGGCTTTTATTATTGGCACTTTTGTGCCTTTACAGAATTAGCTAAGTAAATGCTGAGATTATTCATTTTTTAGTACAGCACATACAGAGCCAAAATAAACAAAGAATTTCTCATTTATCTTCTGGGCATTATGAATACACATCCATTTTCATAGCAGCACATCCAGTTCAGGATTGCTGGGAGTCGCTGCCTATCATTACTGCAGTGGGTACAAGACTGGACCCAGCTTTGGATGAGGTAAAAACCTCACACGTCATCAATGCATCGTTAAAAATATATATTTGGTTAGTGTTTCATAATTTCACCATTGGCTGGACATTCGTTAATATTGTGAAACTAAAGGATAATCTCTCCATTTCATATACAGTGCATCCGGAAAGTATTCACAGCACATCACTTTTTCCACATTTTGTTATGTTACAGTCTTATTCCAAAATGGATTCAATTCATGTTTTTCCTCGGAATTCCACACACAACACCCCATAATGACAACGTGAAAAAAGTTTACTTGAGATTTTTGAAAATATATTAAAAATTGAGAAAGCACATGTACATAAGTATTCACAGCCTTTTCCATGAAGCTCAAAATTGAGTTCCCCCTTGAGATGTTTCTGCAGCTTAATTGGAGTCCACCTGTGGTAAATTCAGTTGATTGGACATGATTTGGAAAGGCACACACCTGTCTATATGAGGTCCCACAGTTGACAGTTCATGTTAGAGCACAAACCAAGCATGAAGTCAAAGGAATTGTCTGTAGACCTCTGAGACAGGATTGTCTCGAGGCACAAGTCTGGGGAAGGTTACAGAAAAATTTCTGCTGCTTTGAAGGTCTCAACGAGCACAGTGGCCTCCATCATCCATAAGTAGAAGAACTTCGAAAACCACCAGGACTCTTTGTAGAGCTGGCCGGCCATCTAAACTGAGCGGTCGGGGAAGAAGGGCCTTAGTCAGGGAGGTGACCAAGAACCCGACAGTCACTCTGTCAGAGCTCCAGAGGTCCTCTGTGGAGAGAGGAGAACCTTCCAAAAGGATAACCATCTCTGCAGCAATCCACCAATCAGGCCTGTATGGTAGAGTGGCCAGACGGAAGCCACTCCTTAGTAAAAGGCACATGGCAGCCCGCCTGGAGTTTGCCAAAAGGCACCTGAAGGACTCTCAGACCATGAGAAACAAAATTCTCTGGTGTGATGAGACAAAGATTGAACTCTTTGGTGTGAATGCCAGGTGTCACGTTTGGAGGAAACCAGGCACCGCTCATCACTAGGCCAATACCATCCCTACAGTGAAGCATGGTGGTGGCAGCATCATTCTGTGGGGATGTTTTTCAGCGGCAGGAACTGGGAGACTAGTCAGGATAAAGGGAAAGATGACTGCAGCAATGTACAGAGACATCCTGGATGAAAACCTGCTCCAGAGCGCTCTTGACCTCAGATTGGGGCGATAGTTCATCTTTCAGCAGGACAACGACCCTAAGCACACAGCCAAGATATCAAAGGAGTGGCTTCATGACAAGTCTGTGAATGTCCTTGAGTGGCCCAGCCAGAGCCCAGACTTGAATCCGATTCAACATCTCTGGAGAGATCTTAAAATGGCTGTGCACCGACGCTTCCCATCCAACTTGATGGAGCTTGAGAGGTGCTGCAAAGATGAATGGGTGAAACTGGCCAAGGATAGGTGTGCCAAGCTTGTGGCATCATATTCAAAAAGACTTGAGGCTGGAATTGCTGCCAAAGGCGCATCGACAAAGTATTGAGCAAAGGCTGTGAATACTTATGTACATGTGATTTCTCAGTTTTTTTATTTTTAATAAATTTGCAAAAACCTCAAGGAAACGTTTTTCACATTGTCATTATGGGGTGTTGTGTGTAGAATTCTGAGGAAAAAAATGAATTTAATCCATTTTGGAATAAGGCTTTAACATAACAAAATGTGGAAAAAGTGATGTGCTGTGAATACTTTCTGGATGCACTGTATACATTGCAAATAGAAGTGCACAGTCTGAAAGACAGGCAAGCAGCAAGGCTACTGATATGCTATACTTAATTCATCAAAACGAATCAGCCAGCACTAAATTTGTATCTGTCTTTTTATTATTATTTTTTTTAAAACTAAAAATAATGTTGAGTACAATTAGTACAACTAAAAGGACAAATTATGAATTTGAATGGTACGATGATGAATGCAATTGCCTCTCCAGTTACGACTAATTTGTACGGTTCCAGTCAGTTCAACAACTAATTCTAAATTAATATGCAGGCATGAGCAGCAGCAAAGTCTGATCAGTTCTGTGACGTAACTTGAAAACACCACAACACAGGCTGTGTGAAAGCAACTCGGAGATCCTGATCTTAAAACAGACATGTTTGATTTCACAAAAGTAGCCTTAATATTGGAACCAATTCTGAAAAAGGAGGGGAACGCTGGAAAATGAATGCATCAGGAGACATTTAAAATGTGAATTACTTTGACCAGTCCATTAAATACAGTAATCCCTCCTCGATCGCGGGGGTTGCATTCCAGTCCCCCCCGCGATAGGTGAAAATCCGCGAAGTAGAAACCATATGTTTGTATGGTTATTTTTATATATTTTAAGCACTTATCAACTCTCCCACACTGTTTATAAATATTGCCCGCAGAGTTATACAGCATAATCCCTTTGTATTCTCTTAGATATTAGGTAAGATTCATTGAAATTATGTATGTAAACACACTGTTTATATACAGTAAAACCTAAATATTATTTTAAAGATATCTCCGATATCACATATGTTACAGCCATTACGATAGACAGGCCACCAGCAAAAAACACGTACAATGCAAGAAAAATAGTATACAGTAAATGTGTGTACAGTGACACTAAATGTACGTAGAAAATTAATTACGGTTACTCACAACAATGACATGATGACTTGTCCAACAACAATGAGTTTAATTTTACTGCACAACAAAGGAGAGCGTTACAGCTCTTCCAAATGAGCCTCTTCAGGCAATTGTGTAGCACTGCCATTGTTCTTCTTCTGGCAGTCTTCAATCCAAATCCCTAAAGCAGATTCCATCCAGACTACTGCCTTATTACATCCACTTACAACTCGTTTTCCACCCTGGTTAAAAGGACACTGCGGCTGTAGATCTTATATTCCTTTCCTACTTTTTAAATAAAAAGAATCGTAGCCTCAATGATGCTGTAATGGCATCCTACAGCGGTGTAGCTTTTCCCTTTCTTCAACATATCCAAAACGTTTACCTTTTCGGCAATCATTAACATCTTCTGTTGGCGCTTGGGCACGGCCCCTGAAGCAGTAGCAGGAGCAGATCGTTTTGGAGCCATAATGAAGGGCTCGACTATGCATAAAGATAAACACAAAAGAGCACAACTCTTTACACAGCGAAACACATTGATGCTGAATGAGCGAGACGAGACTTCCTGGTAAACACTGCATTCAGCACACAGGAACTTAACTGCGTGCTCTGATTGGTTAGCTTCTCAGTCAGGAGAACTTAACTGCGTGCTATGATTGGTTAGCTTCTCAGTCATCCGCCAATAGTGTCCCTTGTATGAAATCAACTGGGCAAACCAACTGAGGAAGCATGTACAGTGTGAACCCGTTTATTTACACTATACACAATATAATACTGGTCACAAAGACCTAGTCCAATGGTCACACAGACCTTAGTCATGTGCACAAAACAAATTCACACACAGTCCTGGCCACAATGCCTTGTCTTCGGGCCGCCTCCACTCTTGCCTCGTCCTCCTTCCACCCGACTCTAGCCTCGAATGAAGGGAGACGGCCCCTTTTATACAAGTCCCGGATGAGCACCAGGTGTTCCCGGCATTCCTCCCTTGACCACGCCCCAGCGTGGCGGAAGTGCCGGCTGCTCTCCGGGCGCCGTCATAAATCTTCCCCCCAGCACTTCCTGGTGTGGCGGAAGTGCTGGGGTAACAGGTCCCCAAGGCATTGGGGCGCCTCCTGGCGGTGACCACGGGCCCCTACAGGGTAGGGCTTCCATGCCCTGTACCCGTGGCCCCCAAAGCAACCCGGAAGGCAACCCCCACGTGATCCAGGGTGGGTGCAGACCCACATCAGGTCCTTCCTGTCGTCCCGGCCGGGTCATTGCCCCTGGCATCCCTGACAACAGGAAGTAAAAAGACCCCTTGTCTGCAGAACCCACGAAGCAGCGAAAAATCCGCATTATATATTTAGTTACGCTTACATATAAAATCCGCGATAGAGTGAAGCCGCGAAAGTCGAAGAGCGATATAGCGAGGGATTACTGTATTGCTTTTCATAAATGTCACTAAACAGCCAATGTATATTCCATGTAAAAATAAACCTCTCAGATGGCAGTGTCACAATCGCGACAAAGAGATTTGAGTGACAAACCTAGAATGAAACGTATTGTTTCAAAAGAATTTGTGTAAATGAAAACATCATGAATTGCCTTTGTTATTTGGTAGTTTATGTGACACTGTTTTAATAATGCTTGAAGTTTAATTTCTATTTTTTTTTTATTTTATTGATTTTATTAAAATCAAATAACATTCCATACAAATAACTCAAGTTTTACAAAAAAAAAAAGTTAAAAATAAATCAGTTTTATTTATAATATTTATTATTAGTAGCATACTGTCTGTTTTCCTGTTACTGGACAGACAATACCAGTGAATTTCATACATACACATGTTAAGATAATTTAGGTGGTTCATTTTTAATATTTAAAAAATATTTTATATTTTATACAAAAAATGTTTTTTTTTAATATTTCATGTTATATTTTTAATAAACTCTAAGCTGAAATCCCACCATTTTTAAATTTCATAGCAGCCTCTTTCCCTTTTTGCCATCAACATGTGAAAATAACACATTTGACTTGGCCAATTAAATTTTCTTTATGTCAAACTGATCAATTTTAAGCCCAAATTCCACTTTTTCAGTGACCATGTGTCTGGACTTGGATCAGCAATTGGTCAAAATTACCTACCCAGGGATAGATGTGCTCTACTCAGAATAACAATGTGGATTACAACTCCAGAAAACACCAACCCTTAGTTATTTTCTCCATTGGTCACTGGTGGTGTTAATCTACAGATGTACTGTAACATAAACGCAGTCTGATAGACTGGAAGAAAGAAAAATCATACGACAAAAAGGCAGCCTACTAGTCTGAATTATATTTTGCTGTCAGGGGCCAGGATTCAAGAGGGAAATTAGTCTTGAGCCTCCATTGTAATCATAATCAAAAAGCACTTTTCTTCGTTATGCATTCCAGAGCAACATATAATGTGTCATTATTTTCTTTTTTGGGAATGTAATTGCACAGCCTGACAGTATATAAACAAAGATTTTTATGACTTAAAACACCTTCCGAAGCAGTAACAATTAATTTCTGTGGGAATGTAGAACTCTACTCTAAGGATCAGTGCAGCACCATTTCAGGTCTAGGAGGCCATAATAAAGTGTTTCTCTAATCACTCAAACATTGTGACTCCCCTTGTAATTTTGCTGATTTGAATGCATGTCACTGCTCAATGCTGATTACTTGGTTGGATTAGCTCGTTAAGCCTTGAACTTCATAGACAGGTTTGTCCAATCATGAGAACAGGTATTTAAGGTGGTCAATTGCAAGTTGTGCTTCCCTTTGACTCTCTTCTGAAGAGTGACTGCATGGGATCCTCAAAGCAACTCTCAAATGATCTGAAAACAAAGATTTTTCAGTCTCCTGGTTTAGGGGAAGGCTACAAAAAGCGATCTCAGAGGTTTCAACTGTAAGGAATGGAATCAGGAAATGGAAGGCCACAGGCAGAGTTGCTGTTAAACTCAGCAGGTCTAGCAGGCCAAGAAACATACAGGAGCGGCATATGCGCAGGATTGTGAGAATGGTAACAGACAACCCACAGATCACCTCCAAAGACCTGCAAGAACATCTCGCTGCAGATGGTGTATCAGTACATCGTTCTACAATTCAGCGTAATTTGCACAAAGAACATCTGTATGGCAGGGTGATGAGAAAGAAGCCCTTTCTGCACTCACGCCACAAACAGAGTCGCTTGTTGTATGCCAATGCTCATTTAGACAAGCCAGATTCATTTTGGAACAAAGTGCTTTGGACTGATGAGACAAAAATTGAGTTATTTGGTCAGAACAAAAAGTGCTTTGCTTGGCGGAAGAACACCACTGCATTCCAAGAAAAACACCGGCTACCTACTGTCAAATTTGGTGGAGGTTCCTTCATGCTGTGGGGCTGTGTGGTTAGTTCAGGGACTGGGGCCCTTGTTAAAGTCGAGGGTCGGATGAATTCAACCCAATATCAACAAATTCTTCAGGATAATGTTCAAGCATCAGTCACAAAGTTGAAGGTACACAGGGGTTGGATATTCCAACAAGACAACAACTCAAAACACAGTTTGAAATCTACAAAGGCAATCATGCAGAGGGAAAAGTACAATGTTCTGGAATGGCCGTCACAATCCCCTGAATTGAATATTATCGAAAATCTACGGGATAATCTGAAGCAGGATATCCATCAAATATAACTGAACTGGAGAGATATTGTATGGAAGAATGGTAAAAAATACCTCTATCTAGAATCCAGACACACATCAAAGGCTATAGGAGGACAGTGTCTAGAGGCTGTTATATTTGCAAAAGGAGGTTCAACTAAGTATTGATGTCATATCTTTAAGATATTCCTCTTAACCTATAAGGCACTAAACGGTCTAGCCCCCGCATACAGTTGAGGCCAAAATTATTAGCCCCCCTGGAATCATGGAACATTTTCCTAAACTTCTTCCCAAAGTTTGCAACATTGATGAAACTTGATATAATCAAACATCTACCAGTGCTATTTACTAGCTTTTGACACATTTTGTAATATAAAATATATTTTTAGTATTGCTTTATATCAAATATAGTAAAAAAATGGCGTGGTCAAAAATATTAGCCCCCTGTTAATGTTTGCTTTCAAAACACACCTACACTAATTAACCAATCAGCTTTGAAACTACACCTGTGCAATCAATTGGCTTCCTAACAACACTCAATCAGCATAAAAAGACTCCCAAGGAACAGGGCTCTTGAACACATGAGAGGGACTACTGTTACCGACCATGCCCAAGACAAAGGAAATCAGTCTGGAGCTCAGAAAGAAGATAGTAGAGGCTCATGATAAGGGGCAAGGCTACACTGCCATTTCCAAGCGATTCACAGTGTCTAGAACTGCTGTACGTTGCATCATTGCCAAGTACAAGGAGACAAATTCTTTTAGAAACAAACCTGGCCGTGAGCGCAAGATTTCAAGAACTCTGGAGAGAAAAATAGTCAGAGATGTCAGCAAGGAACCCCGGACATCTGCCAAGATGATTGTTGCTGACCTGGCCTCTTCTGGAGTTGATGTTTCAAGGAACACAGTTGTGAGGGCTCTTCACCGTGGTGGGCTTCACGGCCATCGTCCCAGAAGAACCCCTTTACTCAAAGAGCGGCACATCACAGCCCGACTGAGGTTTGCCCGTGAACATTTGAAATGTAAAGATGATTTTTGGAAGTCTGTGCTTTGGTCCGATGAGACTGTTTGGGCACATGGATGTTGCTTATGTTTGGTGAAGAAAGGGACAGGCCTTCAACCCTAGGAACACAGTTGCCACAGTTAAACATGGTGGTGGGAGCATCATGCTGTGGGGCTGTTTTGCAGCCTCAGGCACAGGGAGCCTTGTTCGGGTGCATGGCATCATAAAAAAAGAAAATTATGTTGACATTCTGAGGGAGAATATGCAGAAATCTGCTCGTAGTCTAGGCTTAGGTCGTCGCTGGGTCTTCCAACAAGACAATGACCCAAAGCATATATCAAAATTAGTTCAACAGTTTTTCAAGGATACCAAAACCAAGATCTTGGAGAGGCCCGCACATAGAGCCCAGACCTCAATCCCATTGAGAATCTGTGGCGAGTGCTCAAAGTGAATGTCCATGCTCGGAAACCACGCAATTTGGACCAGCTAGAACAATTTGCAATGGAGGAATGGGCCAAAATCCCTCAGGAGATCTGTGCTAATCTAGTAAAGACCTACTCTAATAGATTGTTGTCAGTTGTGGCTCAAAAAGGGTACAGTATTGACTATTAATGGGCATGGGGCTAATAATTTTGAATGTCTCATTTTTGCCCTTTCTTGTTTCCATTCAGTGTGTCAATAAAATATCCAAACTACAATTAGTGGACCTTGTTATTTTGGACACAGATACGCTTTAAAAAACAAACATTTGTTGTTAATGGTCATTTTCATATTGGAATCAGGAGTGTTGCCTAATTTCATAAGGGGGCCTAATAATTTTGGCCACAACTGTATTTGAGTGTCTTGCTCCATTCTCGCAATCCTCTTCGTGTTCTTAGATCCGCAGATCAGTTGCTCCTAACTGTTCCCAAGGCACATTTAAAGCTCGTGGTGAAAGGGCTTTTTCCGTCTATGCGCCCAGGCTCTGGAACTCCCTACCTTTAGTGCTTAGAAAAGCCACCTCAGTCGCCTCATTTAAATCGCGCCTAAAACACACTTCTTCAAATTGGCTTTTACTTCTTAACCTGTCTCATTTCCACTTGTTTCTTCCTATTTCCCTATTTTATTGGGTCCTCTGGCCTGTTTTTAGTATTTCTGTTTTAATTTCTCTCTTAATGTTTGTGTTTAATATTTTGTTTTTAGTCTTGCTTCTTTTTAACTGTACAGCGCTTTGGTCAGTTGTAATGCTGTGTTTTTAAGCACTCAACAAATAAAAATGGTATGGTATGGTATATCTCTGTTGGGGTGCCCAAATGTATGCACCTGTCTGTGTTAGGATGCATATTTTCTGTTAATCCAATAAACTTAATGTCACTGCTGAAATCCTACTGTTTCCATAAGGCATGTCAGATATTAAAAGGAAGTTGCTACTTTGAAAGTTCAGCCAATGATAAACAAAAATCCAAAGAATTAAGAGGGGTTCCCAACCTTTTTCATATGACTGTATATATACACACACACACACACATATATATATATATATATATATATATATATATACACACACACACATACACACACATATATATCTAATTAATGGACCACATGGAAAACTCCCAGGCCCTGCTTAAAAGAAACCGCCTCATTCCATTCGGAGAGCCAAAGCTTGGAGGAGGTGGACGAAGACGAAGCTTGCCTGGAGGAGTGGAGGCGGAAAGACAAAGGAAGGAAGAGAAAGAAGAGAGAAGTGTGCTGTGCTTTATGTACTGTGCTATGGGAAGCAGGGAAATAGCGCTCCCCAGCTGTAAATAAAATGTGTGTGCTGGACTGGAATGTGTGACTGCCTGTCTGTGTCAGGTTAGGGCAGCTGTTAGCACACCGATGGTCCACAAGTGGCATCCCAGATGAAACTTGCTGGCCATCTGCAGGCAGGAGCCCCAATTTAAAAAAAAAATTCTTCAGGCCAACCCGACAACTGCGCCAGCACCAGCACATTAAAATGCACCAGCACCAATTGAACAGGCTCATGGACACACCATTCCTACTGATGGGAAAGAAGATTGCCAGGCGACGTCCAAAGGCAGCGAACAGCCAGGTACTCGCCGTTGCAGATGTTTCCTGGAGCAGTGTGCAGGAAAGAGACTCCACCGGGAAGAAGGAAGCTCCAGAGGACAGAATCTAAGAGGCTGGTGTTGGGTCTATACACCTACTTTCTAGATGGTGAATGCTCGGATATGCATCTGTGGCCGAAGCTCACCGATCCACGAGGAGTCAGCTAAGGAAGACCGGGCTGAACTGTATTCCAAATATAGGAGCGAGGAGTAGGATCGGCTGGGGTCTTACAAAGCCAAAGGACCGAAGCAGATGGGAGAGGGCCTCGTCACACTCCTGGATGCAGGCATGAGGGTGGAGGGTGTGTGCCAGGATCCCACTGTGACACAGGAGGCGGCGGGGTCAGTGATTATCCACCCTGAACCTTTACCACCCCCAATTGAAGCAGCACAGGAAATGAGCAGGTGCAGTACTCCTGGCCAGCGGACAGGGATGAATAAAACCTGAATGGGTCACCAGTCGAGAAAACTACAGTGGTGTGAAAAACTATTTGCCCCCTTCCTGATTTCTTATTCTTTTGCATGTTTGTCACACAAAATGTTTCTGATCATCAAACACATTTAACCATTAGTCAAATATAACACAAGTAAACACAAAATGCAGTTTTTAAATGATGGTTTTTATTACTTAGGGAGAAAAGAAATCCAAACCTACATGGCCCTGTGTGAAAAAGTAATTGCCCCCTTGTTCAAAAATAACCTAACTGTGGTGTATCACACCTGAGTTCAATTTCCGTAGCCACCCCCAGGCCTGATTACTGCCACACCTGTTTCAATCAAGAAATCACTTAAATAGGAGCTGCCTGACACAGAGAAGTAGACCAAAAGCACCTCAAAAGCTAGACATCATGCCAAGATCCAAAGAAATTCAGGAACAAATGAGAACAGAAGTAATTGAGATCTATCAGTCTGGTAAAGGTTATAAAGCCATTTCTAAAGCTTTGGGACTCCAGCGAACCACAGTGAGAGCCATTATCCACAAATGGCAAAAACATGGAACAGTGGTGAACCTTCCCAGGAGTGGCCGGACGACCAAAATTACCCCAAGAGCGCAGAGACGGCTCATCTGAGAGGTCACAAAAGACCCCAGGACAACGTCTAAAGAACTGCAGGCCTCACTTGCCTCAATTAAGGCCAGTGTTCACGACGCCACCATAAGAAAGAGACTGGGCAAAAACGGCCTGCATGGCAGATTTCCAAGACGCAAACCACTGTTAAGCAAAAAGAACATTAGGGCTCGTCTCAATTTTGCTAAGAAACATCTCAATGATTGCCAAGACTTTGGGAAAATACCTTGTGGACTGATGAGACAAAAGTTGAACTTTTGGAAGGCAAATGTCCGTTACATCTGGTGTAAAAGGAACACAGCATTTCAGAAAAAGAACATCATACCAACAGTAAAATATGGTGGTGGTAGTGTGATGGTCTGGGGTTGTTTTGCTGCTTCAGGACCTTGAAGGCTTGCTGTGATAGATGGAACCATGAATTCTACTGTCTACCAAAAATCCTGAAGGAGAATGTCCGGCCATCTGTTCGTCAACTCAAGCTGAAGCGATCTTGGGTGCTGCAACAGGACAATGACCCAAAACACACCAGCAAATCCACCTCTGAATGGCTGAAGAAAAACAAAATGAAGACTTTGGAGTGGCCTAGTCAAAGTCCTGACCTGAATCCAATTGAGATGCTATGGCATGACCTTAAAAAGGCGGTTCATGCTAGAAAATCCTCAAATAAAGCTGAATTACAACAATTGTGCAAAGATGAGTGGGCCAAAATTCCTCCAGAGCGCTGTAAAAGACTCATTGCAAGTTATTGCAAACGCTTGATTGCAGTTATTGCTGCTAAGGGTGGCCCAACCAGTTATTAGGTTCAGGGGGCAATTACTTTTTTTACACAGGGCCATGTAGGTTTGGATTTTTTTTTCTCCCTAAATAATAAAAACCATCATTTAAAAACTGCATTTTGTGTTTACTTGTGTTATATTTGACTAATGGTTAAATGTGTTTGATGATCAGAAACATTTTGTGTGACAAACATGCAAAAGAATAAGAAATCAGGAAGGGGGCAAATAGTTTTTCACACCACTGTATCTCTGGAGTCTACGAGAGCTGGAGAGATTGCTCTAGCCTGTATGTGACCTATTGCAGATATTACAACCATTAAAGTAGGCAATCGATGGGCTGGAGCAGACGGTCAAAGCCCCTCTGAAATGAGTGGCTGACGTGACACGGCGCAGGACTCTGCAGCCAACTGGACACAGAGGTTAAGGTAGATGAGGCCTGTACCATACAAGAAAGCAGAGCAAAGGGGCTCCAGTACTGATCAGTACTGGATGGCAAGTAGACATAACCCTTACTGTGCGTCTGGGGGTGAAGGCCGACTGTGCGGTAGAGATGGAAATGGCAGAGGCGTGTAAAAGGAGCTGGGTTGTTGATGCCGGTGCTCAAAGCGCTCCGCTTTAAATACAGACAATGGTCTCATGTCATTTAAAGGGAGCGCAGACAGCACAGGGTCTCTCTTCATGCCATAGAGGGACCCAGATAGCAGCCACACCCAAGAGTAGAAGGAAGACTCGGAGGGGAAAAGGGGGATGGGTCTAGGAGCAACACGTAAGGAGGATCACCCTCCATGAGGATGGAGTGACAAACTGCCCTCAGATGGCTGTGAATTGGGGCAGAATGTTTCTCAATGTTTCCATTTCCACAGGGCGTGGATATAAGGAGGGGAGAGATGATGTTTTGAGTGTTTTGGTCTGGGCCATTTCTTGTCATTTTATTTCAGGATGGAACCATGGATCAGACTACTTTTACTCCCCGCCCTGGAGAACGGTAGCCCTCACGGGACAGGACGCCTCTCCTCATGGAGTTCAGGGAAAGGAATAGGCACTGTAATGGATGGGCAGTACCATTACCCGACATGGACGTCAACCAGGTGGAAGAGCTGAGGGGGAGTAACTGTTTACTACATTATCTTCCCCAAGACACTAGAGGGCAGCCCCCCTGGATTTCCACAGCACCACGGATTCCTGCAGGGCATGCCAAGAGTTGTAATTTGGAGCAGCCCTGTTGGGTTCCACGGGGGTACTGCAGCTACAGCTGAGCCTTTTGTGGCACCACTTCCACCACACCCAGACGTGTGACAGGAAGAAGGTCAAGAAACACCTGGACCACTTGCATGTGTACTATAAAAGGACTCAGCCACCACACCTCGAAGGGCCTAAGTTGGGAGGAAGAAGGACGACTCTGTGAGAAGGAGTGGAGGTGGAAAGGACTGTGTCATATGCTGTGCTTTTGGTGTTGTGGATAATGTACTGTGGGGAGTGAAGGAAGTGGCCCATGTGTAAATAAATCATGAGGTAAAGCTTGTGTCCAACCTGTCTGTGTCGGAGATAGGGAGGCTGAATGTGCCCCTGGGCTTCACAATACATATACATACATACATACATACATACATATACCGTCTATACTCGTGTTTAAGTTCTCCCGCGTACAAGTTGGGGCTTGATTTACCATATAATTTATGGTATTTTATAATGTCGGTCGTGTAAGTGCGGAAAACTCACGCTATTGGTCCAAGACATGATGATATGTTAACGCCCACCTGAAACAGTAACCATGGAGCACACAGCCTCTTTTTTTTTCTTCTAGGTATTGTGCCTACATGACAACACGATAATACCCGAGCTATTCCGAAGCAACGTTTGTAGTGATTTGTGTTTTTTGTATCTCACAGTCTCATACACCTTTATCTTAAGAGCATCCCTTCTCTACGATGGAGCGTTCGATCAGAAGAAAATATGAAGCTGGTTTTAAATTAAAGAAATTAACTACACTGCTGCAACAAAATTCGACGCGTCTGAGAAACTGGTGTGAGATTGGAGGAAACAAGAAGGTGTAAAGAAATAAACTAAGTGTCGCATTTTTGAACGGGCGTATAAGTCGGGGTCTGAATTTATGGGTTTTAAAACCCCGACTTATATGCGAGTATATACGGTATATGAAAAACACACACAGTTGTGCTTGTAACTTTATATACCCTGGCTGAATTTGTCAAATATTGACCATTGTTTGGAAAATATAAGTTATTTTGCAGAAAACATTTCTTTTAATTAGGGAGTATGCTCAGGCGAAGTAATTTATTATCACACAATTGTGTGTGCCCTTTTTAAATCATAATAAATGAAATCCCCCAATTAAGTAGCCTCTTTTGCGTTAGACCAAATGTTACTCAGGCTATGAAAACCATGCAAAAAGAGTTAGTCCCGAGTGTTACTCGGGCAATTTTACAGATGCATCTTGCATAAACATTAGAACCAAGAATCAATCAAGGTTTAAAAGGGCTGTCAGTTCTGCCATTCATGGGAGAGATTAGGTCTAAGTGTAGGTTTTCACTAATTATGAAATATCTGCACTTTACGAAAGGTCTAAGTGTAGGTTTTCACTAATTATGAAATATCTGCACTTTACGAAGTCAAAGACTTTGATGAGAATACCCATCCATCATCCAAAATGAAGAAATATTGGGAGACATATGTAATAAGTATATAATATGTCACTGTGCTCTGTACAAAAAATATTTTACAAATCCACTCACATGTGCAGCTACCACAAGGCCAGATTTAGCACACAGGAGTTGATCATATAAGAACTACTAGGTAAGCTTTTTAAGACAAGACAAGTTAAGGACAAACTGCAAAATGGGCATTGTACTATTTCTGTGTCAAAGTCAGCATGACATTGGATCTTCGTTTCCTTGTTTGGAATGGCATGATTTACGGAAGTGGGTCCTGCACATGGAGAAAGAGTATAAAGCCTTGGAACACTGCCCGGCACACCTTTGAAGCTGACGGACGGTTGAGAGATACCGTCATCCGATCCTGAAAATCCTTCCACCGCAGCAACGGAAATAACAGACTTTATACATCGGGCTCCCACTACCCGAAAGGTCTTGTCATGGCTTCCTCGTCTGTTATGGCGCATAAATCATCATTAAAGAAAAATACGTTATTTCTCCTATGTGATTTCTTACCGCCATATCACTAAAGGAGGGGTATCGCCTTTTAATATCATATCTGTATAGTTTCAGATTATGCAACATGTCTCAATTACAAAAGAACTTATTCCAACAAGGGAGATAACGCTCTCTACTGGATTCAAAATACCAGAGCATTGTAGTAAAATTTCAGAGCGTGATGTCAGCATCAGGGAAAGTCTCATGGTTTATAAGGGCAGACCGTCATGGATACAGTACAACACATCAAAAAGTGCAAGAATTGGCATAAGCTTTACAAGCTTTGTGAATCTAAAACAGGATAGATTTGGAACTCAGTTCTGTACACAGGGAATGGGACAATGTTTGATTCAAAATACAATCAGTTCAGCGTTGCTACGTCATCGGTGTTGACTTTCATAGATACTCTCCTGGATCAAAGCTACTGTGTAACCATGGACAATTTTTATACTTTGTCAGAGCTATTTGACATCTTGCTACAAAGAAAGACTGACCGTATGGAACAGTGCGTTCCAACCGTCATGGCATATCTGAAGATTGTGGCAGAGCTAAATTACACCGAGGTGAGCTAGTAGCTTGTCAAAAGGGTAAAGTGCTTGTGCTGAAATGGAAGGGCATAAAATACATTTGTCATCTTAGCACTGTACATAATGCAGCTACAGTCACTGGATAAGCAAAAGGCAACAAGCAGGCTATGAAGCCTTGTGCTGTGGTTGACTACAATAGCACAGTGGACGGCATAGATCGGATCAGGAATTGACTTTTATCCCATTATGTGGGGGCAACAACAGAAATACAACAATCTGGTGGAACAGTGCATTTGGAATACATTAGTCTTATACAAACTAGAAGCTGGCAAAACTGTAAATCATGCAAACTTTACATGCCAGCTTGTAGAACAAATCAGTGCTGCACATCCACCGTCCACACTACTGCTAAAGAGACCAACACATCGAGGATCAATCCAGAGTGTCTGATTCATAGACATTTTATTGATTATATACTGTCAACAGATTAAAAAAAAAAAAATAAAAAAAAACAATCCAACTCGTACCTGTGCAGTGTTCAAAAACTGATAAACCTGGAAAGAAAATTCAAAAAGAAACACACTATTATTTTCCCGACTGTGACGTTGGATTGTGTCTTTCACCGTGCATTAAGATTTAACATGCAAAGGACTCATTTTGAGATTATATACTGTTTTGGCATTATTAGCAATATCATTATTACTGTTGTTATTATTGTTCATTTCATCATATTATTATAATTTTGAGATTTAATAAAAATATATTTTTTCATGCCAAAAAAAAAAAAACCTTTTGGATGTGTTTTGGATTAAAATGCAACGCTAAGGAGGTTAATTGATATTGGCAATTAAACACTACGTATATTTAAATATACCTGCACTTACAGGTTTTATTCATTTTAAATCATTAATTGCACTAATGATACACACACACACACACACATATATATATATATATATATACACAAAGGAGCAGATACCGGTCCTGTTAAGGGGTTAAGGACCTTTTTCGGCCCTGTCCAGCTCTCCTAGAGTAACTGCCTGTCTCCTGGAATCTCCTCCATGCCCTTGAAACTGTGCTGGGAGACACAGCAAACCTTCTGGCAGTGGCACGTAATGATATGCCACGCTGGAGAAATTGGACTACCTGTGCCACCTCTGTAGGGTCTAGGTATCGCCTCATGCTACCAGTAGTGACACTGACCGCAGCCAAATGCAAAACTAGTGAGAAAACAGAAGAACAGAAAAGATGAGAAAGGAAAAAACATTCCTGTTTTGGGGGTCGTCTTACTGTTGCCCCTCTAGTACACCTGCTGTTAACTTCATGAACAACAAAACAGCTGAAACTGATTAACAAGCCCCTCTGCTACTTAATTGACCAGACCAATAGCTCAGACGTTTCATTGACTTGATGCTATACTCTCATTCAAAAGTGGTCCTTTAATTGTTTTGAGCAGTATATATATGGAAGCGAAAACTACTTTATGATACGTGATTCATTCTCTCCCTTTGCGGATCTCCAACTACACATATATATATATATATTTTTTTCTCATATTATTTTATTATATTTTCCAAACAGAATCTAACACTTGAGCAAAGGTGCATAAATAAAGATAAATTGGAAAGGGAACTAAACAGGAAACAATAAACTTTCATCTAACAAAGCCTAACTATTGTGTTTTTCTGGTATTATAACTTACTTGAAGAGCAGCCCATTTTTTTAAGACAAAATCATGCAAAAATCTAAAGAATTCCAAAGGACTGACAAACTCTTTTCTCTTGCAATTCTATTTTTAAATGGCACTCTTTATTGAGGGCAAAAACGTACAAGTACAGTGATACCTTAATATACGTCCGCTCTGGAATAAGTCCAACTTGGTATACTTCCTGTTTGGACATGAAAAATTTTGCTTGGTATACGACTCGCATGCTAATCTTGTTTACCTCTCTCTCGAGACAAAGCCACGACTGCCCACGAACGTCAGTACGGCAGTTGTTAGCATTCAGTGAACAACCCGCGTGCTACCTGTTGTATATGATTGTTCAATGATGCTTTTGTCCATTGCTTTATGTTCAGGTATTGACTGCTATGGTCTGCGTCTTTTGAGACGTATGACTGACGGAGGGAGGGGTGTGGTTTAGAAGGCACGCTGTATGGAGAATTGGTTAAATATGGTTCAAAATAAACAGCATTCGAAACGTTTTTCTGAGTGTGTCGCTAATTCAATCTATCGAACACTACACTACCCTTGTTTACCTTTCTCGAGACAAAGCCACGACTGCCCACGAGCGTCAGTACGGCAGTTGCTAGCATTCAGTGAAAACCCGCGCTTTAACTCTCTGTAAATTTTCACGTGATTTTGTGTTTTTTTGGAGTAAATTTGAATTGATTGTTGAAAAGTATGAAGGTGGCATGCGTATCCGTGATATGGCTGCTGCATACCGTATGCCGAGAACAATGGTATCTACGATTGTGAAAAACAAAGACGTTATTAAAAAGTAAAGTGAGGTTAAATTTTCATTTATTTCATCTAATTGTTTTTGTATTTATTTATTTTAGTATTAAGCAGTGTTTAAATTATTTTATACAACCCCATCAATGTATAATATACCAATAACAATAGGATTTTTTTTCATGGGAGAGGATTAATAATTTTCCCTTTATTTCTTATGGAAAAAATTCATTTGGTATGCGTCCTGTTTGGTATAAGTCAAAGGATCTGGAACGGATTAGGGACGTATACCGAGGTACCACTGTATAATGAAACAACAGAAAATTGAAAAACCTTACAACAACATACATGAAGCACATTAAACACTCAGCAAGTTCAATCCATTTCTAAGTTTCACACCATAAGCTCAAGACCACCCATTATGGTTCATAACTCCCGACCCTAAGGCTTACACACACTTTTATTTTTGACTTACCTTTTGTGGATTTTCTTGAAGTTGATGGCTGATCTTCCGGAGTTCTAACAGTTGAAACTTCTTCAGTCCTTTTTGCGTCAGACTCCACATTGATAGAAGACTCTGGTGATGGACAGTGTCTGCTTTCAGAAGAGACTAACTCAGTCACTGCTCCATCTTGTTTGTCTTCCTTCACACTGTCAGTACTCTTATATTTGTGTACCTCAATGCTGACAGACGACTCTTCAGTCTCTTCTTTAATGTTCACTGACCCCAGTTCACATTCCTCATCCTTAATGCCCAGACTCTCCTGTTTAGGTTGGGTATACTCCCATTCACAGTCCTCCTCCTTAACACCTGGGGCCTTTTTCACCATGATATTTGTGTCAACCTCACATTCCTCCTTTTTCAGGTCCATCTCGGTGTTACAGTAAATTGGACCTTTTACTTTCTGTCCCTGTGTTGGGGGGTGGGTCGGTTGGGGGGAAACCCAAAAAAACAAAAAAAAACAGGATTT
This sequence comes from Polypterus senegalus, assembly GCF_016835505.1. Classification (NCBI taxonomy): domain Eukaryota; kingdom Metazoa; phylum Chordata; class Cladistia; order Polypteriformes; family Polypteridae; genus Polypterus; species Polypterus senegalus. Next base: position 173,684,374 of record NC_053161.1, on the reverse strand, counting down.
GATTCCAACAAAACTGCAACTTTCAGATTTAAGGACATTTGTTTTGAATTTTACAACATCCACTCAGTTAAAGTCTAAATCAAGTAAGACAGTAAACAGAACGTTGACAGTAATTCACTACTTTTGAAATAAAATTTATGGGTTTAAAACAAACTTGGGTGTGGACTGAGGGTTCAATAGAGTGGCAGAAGATAACGATCACCTACAATTGTGTGTCAGTAGTTTTCATCACTGGAATTATACATTTGGTGATGTTGGGGTCCTAGAACAGTGGTCGCAGTTATGTTGAGGAATTGTTAAACACATAGGGCCTCTGGATTGTTAAAAAAAAAAAAAACAGACACATTAGAAAGGGGAGAAGTGAAAGGGGAGCTTAAATTAGCAGGAAAGCACAGCCTGCACCAGAAGAAGACAAGCAGGTGAACTAAGCAGTTTGCAGGCTTAGGCAGTTGGAAGGCGTACTTGTTTAATTATTCTGGACCTGCCCAATGCACAGTGCCATTTATATCACAGTACTCGGAATAAAAAGCCGTTTAGAACCTGTGGACTTAACCAGAAAAATCAGATTGTGAGTAGCTTACAGGATCATCACAGTATCAAGTCAGGGGGCACACAATCTCTCTACTTGATGGATGGAGCAATGTTTTAATAAAGGTGCCAGGGGTGGGCAGTATGACCAAAATCCTATATCATGGTATTTTTCTCGGTATTTTTATCCCGGTTTCACGGTATTCAACGGTATTTTTTTTCCCATGAATGAGTGGATGTTAACCACATTTTCCACTGCGATTACTGCAGTAGACTGGCTAAGAATAACCTATTCCACTGTCATGAGCATTGTACATTGTACAAAAAAAACATTTTAATGTGCAGACAAGTATTAATACAGTTTTGCATGGCCCCATTTGTACTGAACAAATTTTGACAACATGTTTTCAGCCATCCAAAGAGGCATTTAGACTTAGTAAAATATCCAGAGGTGCTTGTTAAAAGTTGTATTGCACTGAACATGTCTTAGAAAAGGAATAAATAGTAAATATTTTTTTGTAAGCCAACTACACTTTCTGTTAATGTTAACAATCTCTGTCCACTGACACGTTAAAGTGACTTTTTAAACAACTTTACCATCATTAAACTGCATAATATTTAAACTTATAAATAATAACAATAAAATAAATAATAGTATTATTACTGATAGTTGCACTATTACTTCAAGCCCAGATGTATTACACAGTATTCACCAAATTAAAATAAAACAAGTGCAACTTGGTGATGACATCTTTACCAACTAAACCATCATTTAGGCAAACTGCATTAATATGGAAATTGCTTCAAGCTAAGCTATATACATAAATAATAAAACTGCAACTTGATTTATAATGCTATTTGTGGTATAGCCCTACGGAATCGTATTAGGGCCATGGTGAAGAAAAAAAAATACGGACACGGAAGAAAAAAACAAACATATTGACTTTATTCTCGACATTTCCACTTTAATTTTGATGCTTACATCAAGATTAAAGGTGATATTTCCACTTTATTCTAGCCGTTAATGTCAAGATTAAAATCGACATTTCCACTTTATTCTCATAGTTTATTTTGTCATTAAAGTAGAATGTCATAAACTAAACTTCATCCTAAAATCAATGTTTAATTTACTAGATTTTCTCAAACCCCGTCATAAATTAATGCAGCACATTAAATGCTTTGTGTTGTGCTCCCCAACCCAGTTGTTAATCACTACGCTTCTTAAACTGACTTCCTCCGCACTAAGAGGAGATGCCGGCAGCGATCACTGTACAGAATCCATTCACTTCATGATATTCCTGCTCTCTGAAAATTTAGAATGCGAACATAAATACTTGATATCATTTTCATGATGAAATGCATTAAAGCAGGTATTACACATGCACGGTAGTGAGGCGGTAGTGCTGCTCCCTCGCAGTAAGGGGTCCCCAGGTGCATGTTCAGTGTAGAGAACTTTATGGCAAGTGTGACGAGGCTCCCCCCAAAAAAAACTGGATGTATGAATGGGTATCGCACAGGTTTAACTTAAATATTGTGTAAATGTTGGGTTTGTGATCTGGTGGTTGGAGACACGAACACAGAATTCAATGGAATTCTTCTGAGCGGGCTTTCTTTATTGCACGCGTGCTGTCTGTCTGACGTACCAAAACCCCAGTTCCTATCCTTCCTTTATCTTTCTCCACATAACCAATCACTACATGATAAACGTCTTTGTGAAATTAAAACTAGTTATAAACTTAGACCACGGAGTGTTCAGGACTTTAAAAATATCTTCGTTATACATGTTTAATTATGCCATCCATTCAGGGTTGCACCCATCACAGCAAGCATTGTGTGCGAGGCAGGAGCAAATCCTGAACGAGTCGCCAGCACATCGCAGGGTGAATACGAGCAACTCATACACTAGCAGGGTCAATATAGCACAACAAAACCCCACATCCTACATGACTTTGAAAGGAAACTGAAGCCCGCCAAGTAAACTCACCAGAAAAACATGCAAATTCAAGGCAGGGTACAACGGAGACACCCTTGCTGAGAGGCAGCAGTGCAACCTCCACGCCACTGTGCCCCCACATCATTAATACATGCTTTAATGCATTTCATCATGAAAATTATATCAAGTATTTATCTTAGCATTCTAAATGTTCTGAAAGCAGGAATATCATGAAGTGAATGTATTCTGTGCGGCGATCGCTGCCGGTGCCTCTTCAGTACAAGAGGAAGTCAGTTTAAGAAGCACGTACCGACTTAACACGGCTCGGGGAACGCTTAACACAAAGCATTTAATATACTATATAACTTATGACGGGGTTTGAGAAAATCTAGTAAATTAAATATTCATTTTACGATGTTCTACTTTAATGACAAATTACGAGATTAAAGTCAACATGTCGTCACACTATTACACAGTACCCAGGTACATGACACTGTATTGAAAAAAAATAAAACAAGTCCAACTTGGCCTGCAATATTATCCAGTAGTATAGAAACAGTATTTACACATTTGAACATAATGGTCCACATCCAACCTTTTAAAACCAAAGTATCTCCAGGCAACAGATGTGACTCCTTTGTTTCATCAAAATTTCTTCTGTGTCATCATGTTCAACTTTATCGTCAGCAACAGCGTCAGTTTCGGAATGTTCTCTGTCCATTTTCACCGTGCAATACCTACACTATCACTACCTATTTAGTGGTGTAGAAGTGAAAAAGAGCCCCCGCGCAATACCTCTGTAACTAGTGGTGTAGCAGTGAAAAAGGTTCCTACTTGAACAGTTTCCCGCTGCGCTACGTTCTGAACATCGTTTAGGCAATTTAAACCGCTGTTGCGGTATAAGAAAAATCCATATAATAACAAAAATAAAAAACGGTTTTCGGTATGAATCACTACAGCACTAAAAGGTGCTCTCAACATTAGTACAACTCATCACTTTAGGCATTAGTTATCAAGCCAGCAACCGCATACTATATAGCTCTTCAAAGAGGTGATTTATTACAATAGAAACAAAATCTGTATTATGACAGTTATTTTCCATTAGCTTTAATGAGAAGGTCTTAGCAATTAAAAAAAAAAAAAAATCAGGAATCTCAGGTTTATGAGTGAATCGGCACAGGATCAGTTGCAGAGAAGCATTTTGAAAATCTGTTCTGTGTACACTTTAAAGTTCAAAAAGAGGGGCAATGGTACAGGGAAAAAAAAAAAGTTCCAGACTTTGTTGCGAAATGGCCAGGGGGCAATTTTTAGTAAAGAAAAAAATAATCGGACAACTCCAAATTCTGAAACGGGCGATTGTGGAAGGGAAGTTCAAAAACAGATGTGTAAAATGCTGCAGCTTTCCATAGCATGTCTGCAGTAACTCTATGCCGAAATGAGTTCAGGTAAAACAAACAACCATCACTTTACAATTGATGATCAACTTTTGCCTTTGAATAAGTTCCTTTTTAAATTAATTCAAGTTATATTTGAACAGCAATATTCTATTCGAGAGCCCTGTCCTGTAAGAAATATATAAAGACGTAACTGACAAAAATGAGAGGGACCATTCAGTCCTTCAAGTCCATTTGTTTCTCTAATAGCTCAGCTGTCCCAATATCTCATACAGACACTTCATAAAGGTTTCTGCTTCAGCTCCAGGTCTATGTAGTTAGTTCCAGATTCCCACAACTCTGCTTCCAGGCTTCAGTCCTAAACGCACGTCCCCTTACCTTCCACTGGTATGTTCGAGTATGTGATTCGCAGTTAAGTTGCAAGATTCCTGCTGGATCTCCTTTATCAATGTCTTTGAGGATTTTCAATACCTGGTGGAGGTCCCCACACAGTCTCCTCTGATCAAGACTAAAGAGGTTTCATTTTCTAAAAGAGTACAACATGTCCTTAAGTCCAGGAAAATAACCTGACTGTTGTCCTCTTTTCCGCTCCAAATCCTGTAATGTCCTTCTTGTAATGTTACTTTAATTAATTAACAAAGTCTTCTCCATCCCCCTCAATCCTTTTCTTTGCTAAGATGAACGGCTTCTGTCCAAAGGCACAGTATGAAATTAGGTTGCACTGTTTGAAGGCTTGTTGATTGACACATATAACAGAGGCATTGGGCATCAGTAAGGGGTTTACAAATAAAACTGCCTGTTAAAGAGGTCTACTTACTGTAATGATGGACAGCAGCCCAATGGTACATGTCTTAATGAGCATTTGCAGAGCTTACTTTTAAAGCTCTCAAACAGACAATTACTTTATTGCGGTTTTCAAAAATTCAAACCAAGCTTCAAGTTTATCAGTTTCATCTAGCGGAAGTAAATGTAGACAAACAATCCTAAATAATTTCCTATTTAACACAGTATTAAGAGAGAGGAGAGAGGTTAGGAGCATGCACTGAAACAGCGCATTTCTGCACCCACATGACACATGACAAACTAACTCAGGATCCCAAATTAGGACCAGAGTGCAACCATGCAGTGGGTGACACCTCAGCTCCACACTAGTTCAGATGGAATGGAACAGTGGGAGGTTATTTTATGGTGGCTGGAGTGCCAATTCTGCCACCAACCCCCAGGTTTTCCCTGCAGGTTCAAGGGCCTACATGCAGAGGGCTGGATGCTGATTAACGTCATACCCAGGATAGAGCAATTGCAGGTTAACAACCTTGCTCAAGGGCCCAATGGAGTAGAATCACCGCTTACGGGATTTGAACCGGCGACCTTCTGATTACTAGTGCAGATCCCAAGCCACAAAGCCACCACTTCACCCCCATTCCACAGTGCTAAATCCCAATTAAATCCCAGCTCCACCAGTATGTTGATAGTAGCGTGGAGGACACTTTCTGTAACTCAGTCACCCTTTGAGCTCCAGTGTCTGGAGATCTGCGATAACCTGACTGACCAATCAGCTATGGGTAACCCTAAGGGGAGGAGACAAACCATTACTGACCTTCATGAGAATTCTTATTTAAATCAAGGTGAACCTTACCGAGAAGATGAATGCCACCAAAGAGTTCCTAGTGGAACATGAGGGTGCCTCTCAATGTCCGGTTGGGCTCATCACAATAAAGCTACATGTAGCAACAACCACCACATAGGACTCCGCTTCCACCTCACCAGCATTGTCCAGTACAAAACAAACACAAGCAGATGCCAGTGGGATATGGGAAGAAAACCAGAGTACCTGTAAAGGGCAGGAACCAACTATGGGAAAAATGCACAGATCATTAACAGGCTGGGGTTCACATTCAGTCTGCTGGAATTATGAGGCGGTAACACTAACCACAAATCTCTATTCACTTCTCTAATACTCATTAACAGGTCAGAAAGTCCTAGCAGCGACTGCATTACCCTTATTTATTTATTTATGTATTTTTTTGTCATAGTATGTGTGCTTTTTATATGTTTCTCATTGTTTGTTGTACTTGCACTGTTTACAGATGTAGCTTTTACAATTTCGTTGTACTGGTACGATGACAATAAACATTTCCTTCCTTACTTTGCATTAAAGAGGTTTCAGAATGTTGGGCCATGTTTAAAAATATGCACATCCTGATGATGGTGGCCAACGTTTGAGTGTTATTAACATTCATTTTATACTTTTACAGGTACAGTACGTTAACAGAGCTATACAGCCGTGGCCAAAGGCTCCGAGAATTATAGGCCTACAAATATTAACTTCCACAAAGTTTGCTGCTTCAGTGTTTTTAGATCTTTTTGTCAGACGTTTCTATGGTATCCGAAAGTAGAATTACTAGCATTTCATAAGTTTTAAAGGCTTTTATTGACAATTCCATTAAGTTTATGTGGTGAGAAGTCAAGCAAAATGCAGAGAGTCAATATTTGGGGTGTTGGCCCTCCTTTCTTTTTCAGGACCTCTGCAATTTACCCTGGCAGGCTGTCAGTCAACTTCTGGGCCAAATCCTGACTGATGGCAGCCCATTCTTGCACAATCAACACTTGGGAGTTTGTCAGAATTGTTTTTTTTTGTTAGTCCACACGCCTCTTGAGGATTGACCACAAATTCTCAATGAGATTAAGGCCTGGGGAGTTTCCTGGCCATGGACCCAAAATTTCAATGTTTGTTCCCCAAGCCACTTAGTTATCACTCATGGCCTGGTGCTCCATCATGCTGCCTAATATGCATTGTTGGTCACCAAACTGTTCTTGGATGGTTGGGAGAAGTTGCTCTTGGAGGATATGTTGGTCCCATTCTTTACTCAGGGCTGTGTTCTTAGGCAAGATTGTGAGTGAGCCCATTGCCTTGGCAGACATGAATGGTCTCAGGATTCTTTACTGCGGGCCTGACACAGGACTGATGGCAGTGCTGGTCACCTTTTCTTTCTTCTGGATGCCCCAAACAATCGGAAAGGGGATACATTAGAGAAAATGACTTTACACCAGCAGTCCACTCCCTGTACCTTTTGCAGAATATCAGTCTATTCCTTATGTTTTTCTTGGAGAGAAGTGGCTTCTTTGCTCCCCCTTCAACATCAGGCTATCGTCCAAAAGTCTTCGCCCTCACTCACACCTGCTGCCATTCCTGAGCAAGCTCTGCACTGGTGGTGCCCCCCGATCCCAAGCCAGGAAGAAATACTGGGACCAAAACATCATCCTAGGGCAACTTCACCCAACCATCCAAGAACAGTTTAGTGACCAACAATGAACAAACCAGCATGATGGAGCAACGAGCCATAAGGCAAAAGTGAAAACTAAGTGGATCGGAGAAAAAAACATCAACATTTTGGGTCTATGGCCAGGAAACTCCCCATTGAGAACTTTTGGAAGAGGCTGGTGGACAAACAAACCCCAAACCTCCCCCCAATTCTGACAAACACCAAGCATTGATTATGCAAGAATGGACAGCTGCCATCAGTCTGGATTTGGACCAGAAGTTGATTGACAGCCTGCCAGGGCGAGGGGTCTTAGAAAAAGAAAAAAGGACCAACACTACAAATATGGACTCTGTGCATAAACTTCATGTCATTGTCAATAAAAGCCTTTGAAATTTATGAAATGCTTGTAACTATACTTCAGTATACCACAGAAACATATGAGAAAAAGATCTAAAAAAAAAACACTGAAACAGCAAAATGTGTGCAAATTAATATTTGTGTCATTCTCAAAACATTTGACCACGACTGTACAGCAGCAGCATGGCAGCACCACAATGTTCTCACGCTATACACGTATATACGTTCACAACTCGGCCAGACTTTTCTCCACTGTCATGGACTCCTGTTTGTTTAGTTCGGTTTTTGGCTTTTACTAACAAGAAGTATAAAACTCGACTCCGCACTGATGAAGAAGAAAGGGAAGCAAAAATTAAAGCGTTGCGTAGGTGTGGAATCACCACCTCTTTGAATTCGGCGATCCGAGAAAGACAAAAACTGTAAGAATAAACAAACGGCAAAGAATAGGAGCAGTGGAAATGGGACTAGATAACGTAACGTAACATGAAGTGAACACGGCAAAGACACGCGGAATCACTCAAACAAAGGCGGACGCGCTGCTCGCCTCTCATTCACGTCACGTGCACTAACTCTAAGTGGTGAAAAGGGAAATTCTCACATGCATAAGGCGGCGTCCTCAAACCTGGAGAGAACTTACCGTCTCAGCGATACAAATCTGTTAAAACTCGTTTTGCCTCCCGCCTCACTTGCAAACGGCTCGACACCAACCTTTCACCTCGCGCACGGCCGAGTATGCGGCGGTAGCGAGCCTCCAGTTTCCGTCGCTCTGGATGACGTCACGCAGCACATATTTACGTCGATCTCGACTGTTTCCAAGTTGGGGGAAGGAGTTGAGACAGAGAGGCAGCGATCGGTCTAAGCAAAATGAATGAGCAGTTGCACGGGGATGAGATTGGCAGTTGGAGGTGCTGGGCTGTGAATGGTGCAGTGAATTTGGGTTGTAGATTAGCGATGGGTAATGAGGAAGACCCAGAATGCGAACCGAAAATGGAGATGGGGGAGAAAGGAGGATGGAGTAGAGTTGAATACAGGGCTATGATGCGTAAAAACAACAAAATACTGGTGTAACTCCCAGTGATGAAGAAGAAGGTGATGGTCTTTTTAAAAAAGAAAAGAGGAGTTTATGGTATTGCTTAAATTTAATTCAGAGCAACCCGCTGTTATGAATTCAATTAAAATAGCTAAAGAACTGAAGTCAGCAATATGTGATATAAATAATGGCAGAACTTTACGAGGAGGAAATGTGTTAGTAGTTCGTAAGGGCCCTGCGGTGACTTGCGCCCTGTATTGGCTGGGATTGGCTCCAGCAGACCACCGTGACCCCGTAGTTAGGATATAGCGGGTTGGAAAATGACTGACTGACAATGCATATAAGAAAATTAAGAAAAATCACTGTAACTTTATTTTCCATAAAAGGGCCCAGTCAGTTGAAAGAAAGGTGGTGAAACAGGCTAAAAAGATTCACTGGAGGTCCTTTTGGGAAAGAGACTTCAGTTACAGATGTCTGGAGAATGACATAAGAAAAATGAGGTTAATTAGGGTAAGAGAATTCCAGCATTAAATGATGAGGGAAGAGTGATGGTAACCGAAGTGCAGAAGGCTGAATTACTAGCTAAAACCTCTATTAAAATGCATAGCAAGGACAATTTGACTGAAGCAATTAGGAAACAGGAGTGCAGTTTTAAGAGATAATCCTGATGTGTTGGTAGCAACAAGTGGTGATGATATTATGGATGCACAGTTTTCTTTAAATAAAATTTTACAAAGTGGTTGCAAATGCTAGGAAAAAATCTGGAAAAGATTACTTGTGTTATTGCGTGTCTGAAATATCAATAGAAGTGACACAAATTCTGTAATTATATTTGGAGGGTAAGGCACATTCCTAATTTGTGGAAAAATGCAGTAGTGATTCCAATGTTGAAACCAGGCAAATCCCCTTCAGACCGTCACGCTATGGACCAGTATCTCTAACTTCTCACTTACTGTATGTAAAATCATGGAACGAATGGTAACAGAAGAATTCAATTATTTGTTAGAAAAGAAAGGAGAAATAGTTGCTTATCAAAATGGATTTAGGAGAGGCAGAGTGACGCTGGATTCTATGTTGTGTCTAGAAGATGATATTAGAAAAGCATAGGTCATTGAAGAATTTGTAGTAGCTGTATTTTTTGGTATTGAAAAAAGCATATAATATGAAAGGAAGGACTTTTAGTTAAATCGAGTAATTTAGGAATAGGTTGAAGAATGTGTAATTTTATTCTGTTTTCTTTAAAAAAAATATCAATATCTATATATACACATACACACACACACAGATATACAGGTAAGGGTGTGAACAGAATACTCAAAATCATATAAGTCAGAGAATGGTACCCCACGTGGTAGTGTGTGTGTGTGTGTGTGTGTGTAGCCCATTATTTAATACAACACTGACCTACAAAAAAACATTTTTTGTTTGCTACTGAGAATTTCAGACCAGCTCTTTAATTTTTTTACACTGATATCATATATGAAATCAGAATTAAGCCAGCACGTCAGGTTTTTGAGATACACATCATTGACATTTTGACACTTTTGAATATTAATATAGTAATACAATATCTGGAGTTTGAATGTCCCACCAAAATTGTTTTAATGTCTTTATTCTGAAAACACAGCAGAAGACGATACCAGAGACACATTCAAACCTGTTTATGTTAATTTACCTCAAAATAATAAAGCAAGGTCAGAGTTTTGAAAAATGTCCAAGACCCCTGCTTCTGCGCTTCTACCACACATCCGTCTCTCTTTGCAAGAACCAACAGTCGTCAAATATCATGCTCGGAAGTGAATTTTCCTTCATATCATTTTTCCATCATCTTTATATCTCGATGAAATCTTTCCCCATGTTAAATGCTGACTTCACCCAGATTTGGTGGAAAAATTCAAGATGAGAATATAAAAATGTGTCTTCAGTGACATTCTGGCTCCCCATAAGCTGATATGCTTTCAGCAGGTTCTCCACAAGCTCAGCATAATTCTCTGCTCTGTGACTGCCAAGAAAATTCTGCACAACCTGCACAAAGGCTTCCTGTGCCGTTGATTCAGTTGGCTTCAGTGTCCTCTTGAACTCATCATCAAGCACCAGTTCATGGATTTCAGGTTGATGGTTGTAGATGGGTGCAGAATTGGCTCAGACACAGGAAGCAGAGGGTGATGGTGCGAGGAACTCGCAGCAGATTCAAGTAAAACTGCTTCTATTAAAAATATATTAAACTTTTTAAACAGCACTTGAAAACATTATTCATGCCTTGATGAGACGTTCCAGTCAAAGTGTGAGGAGGGGATTTCAACTGAAGAAATCAAAATCGGGACACTGAAAAAAAAGTGAGATGGCACATTGTTCCATTTACAAAAATGTACTTACTTTATATTACATGTATTGTTTATGTTCCACTTTTGAACATAACTCGATCATGTTTAGTTTATTGAATCTTGTGGGATGTACAATATACTAATTTCAGTCATTTGGGTACAAGTCAAAATAGCTCTATTTATTCCTCACTGGAAATTAATACACACCAAACGGAATCATTGCCTATGGAGGTTGGATAACTTGGCAGTAAAGTCACATGTGGGTTTGAGTTATTGTCGCCAGTTAAGAGCAAAAGGTTAGTGAAATAAAAGAAAAAAAACACAAACACACACAAGAGAAATATTCAGATATTCATTTAAATCATTTAATCACACAGACTAACGTCACTCCGTTTTGCGTTTTTCCTTGTATTCATTTTTAATATTTTATCAAACTATACTCACTATCTACCATCACAGTAAATGTACTATTAAGATGTCTAGATTTATTCTCTTAGTACAGGTACGTTTATTTAAAAAAAAAACCAAAAGTTCTGACTTTCGTTACGGGTCTACTACTTTCTGCATTGCTGTTCATTAGTATTATCATAACATTGTTCAACCAGATAAATACTATTAAACCAGACAAATAAATAATACACCCAAATACAATACAATGCAGTTGCCGAATTTGCTTGTTTGAAAAATATAAAAAAAATATTTTGTGAAAAGGTGCAATTTTTGCACTTTATATTTTACTAATTTATTCTGTAATATATACCATTATATAAATATAAATAAATGTATTTTATAATAGTGTATAACACTGTGTCCAAGGTGCATTTTGTGTTCGTATTTAGGTATACTGTCTATTGGTCATGGCATTCTGGCACAGCCAAAGACGCAGTGTTCCTGTACAAGTGTTGTACATTTCAGCTTCTGAATACAAATCTTTTGTATTTTTGTTGGCTTTTATTGTTTTTACAAAATAAAACTAGCTTTGGTATAAGCAAATCTGTTTATTTCTTATTAAAAATTTAAAACATGAACTATAAAATGATGCTGGAACAAGTATAATTGATAACTTAAAAATGTTATAGCTAAGTAACCAAGTGAGGTGCATTTTTTAAAAAGTTAAAAAAAAATGTTAAAATATTACGCCTTATTGATATGTTCATTTAACATAATATAATTAATTTAACAGAGAATGAAAATGTTTCTTTTTATATAAAAATAGCATGTTTCAGGATATATTAATTTAGTGCATTAAGCCTAATTAAATTATTTTTGATAAAAACAATTTTATTATGTGCAACCAATGTACATATTTTTTGTTTTATTTTAACCTGACATTTTTTTCAGTATATAAAGAAGCTTAAATTTAAATCTCCAGGGAGTGATGTTTTCAAGAAATTTCAAGATGTACTTATTGATTTTCTTTTAAGAGTTTATAAAAAGAGGCAATTGATTTAGGGTCTTTGCCTTCCACAATGACTCAAGGCTTAATTACTCTTATACTAAAACCAACTAAAGATCTGTCATCTCTGGAAAAATGGAGACCATTCACGCTTTTGAATACTGATTATAAAATTCTTGCTAAACTAAAGAGTGAGTTTAACAAGATAACTGATACTTCTTAGTCGGGGTTTATGAAGGACAGACAGACATTTATAACAATACCAGCCTAGTCTTAGATATGATTGATTATAATGATTACATTGAAGAAGACAGTTTTATTCTTTTTGTTGATTTCTACATAGAGTTTGACACTATTGAACATTCTTTTATTTTTGAGACACTAAAATATTTAGTTTTTGGTGTTTATTTTCACCGGGTTGTTAAACACTATACTAAAACACAAACTGTTCAGATAAATTAGGCAGAGGAACATCACAAATGCTTCACCCCATTTTTTTTTCTTCTAGTAGCACAAATTTTTTTTTTTTTTTCATACAAGTAATAACCCTTTTAGGGGGGTAATAATAAAAGAAAGGGAAGCTAAATCCTCACAGCTGGCAGGTGATAGTAATTTTTCTCTAAAAAGAAATAGAATAGAATATTTAAGACCTTTTTTCTGAAGTGTCTGGTCTGACACTTAATGTAAATAAATGTGAGTTACTTGGCCTTAGGAACTGTGAAATGGAAAGTATTTGTGAGATTCCAGTGATAAAACACAATAATGTATCTAGATCTGAAAATAAGTAAAAATCTAAAAGAATGGGCCACTCTAAAATTCTCTCCAATTTTAGAAAAAAAAAATGATAAAAGGTTCAATACTTCTTTACTCAGAGATCTTTCTTTAAATGGACAAATTCTGCTGTCGAAATCGGAAGGTTTATCAAGGTTGGTATACACATCAGCCGTTTTGGATGTCCCTTTGTCTGTGATCAAAGCAGTAGACACCAAATTATTTAGTTTTATAGAGAAAAACAAGACCCACTATTTAAAGAAAGACATAATATGTGAACCCAAAAATAATAATATATTTAAAATGAAAAGGTTGCAACATTTTGTTAATATTAAAACACAAATATGGCACATATTCCCCAGTTTAGTCTTTTAACAGATAGGGGGATTGGAATTTCTTCTTAAATGCAACTTGGAAAATGGTGAAACTCCCCTAAAACTGTCTAATTTTCAGCTTGGACACAAAGTTATAAACATAACTTTTCACCATATATATATCTATATATCTATATAGATAGATATATATCTATATATAGCTGATTACCCAGTGGCTTCGCTCACTGAGTGCAAGGGATAAAAATAAAATGTATATAAATTATTAAACAGTAAAACATTAACATGTAAGAAGTAAAGATACATTGAGCAGTACTGGAGTGTTTTCAGGTAAACTATATTTTAAAGGCGCTATAACACAACAGGTAAATAGCACTAACAGCAGCTTAAATGTATTTGGATCATCTCTCGGTAGCAAATCCCTTGTGTAAGGTGCTACACGACCGCTGTGGTATAGAAAATACATTTACTATGCGATCCTGCAAATTTCTGCCTGACAACCTTGCACTATGTGCCTGTGATTTAAGAGTACATTTTTTCTGTGAAATGTGGACACTGCCATTTCTTGCTTAACGGGCAGAAGGTCCAAACAATTCCCAAGTCCAAAACTTAACATGAAGAGGTCGGTACATCTTAGATGTAAACCTGTGGTGGATCGGGTCTACAGTGCACGACAGAAGGTCCATTTTTAAATAAAAAATCACCACACTCGTGGCTTAGCAAGGGGGTGTGGTAGTGTGGCTGAAACGGTTCTCGGGGCGATTCGCGGTGTGGGCATTTCTCAACTAAGTGCACAGGTGAGAAACTGTCCACATCCGTGATTGTTCCTGGGGCCGCTGATTTGGCACAGCTGTCATGCCCTCTTGATAAACAGAAGCGCGAGTCGGATAGAGGGGAAGGAAAAGAAAGAATGGATGGGAGGTCGCAGGAGGAAAAAGCAGGAACCAGTGGGGATGGAGAGAAAGCCGGTGCAGGAGAGCGAGCAAGTGAAGGCTCGCATGCAACTGTACAGACAGCCTGGGTGTTTGGCCGACACCCGGGACGTAGTAGTTGTGGTCGCTCCCGCAGAGTTTGTTTTTATGAAGGGCGGAGTGACCGGAAGGTGGATGACTCTCCACGTAAGGCCGCAGAAGGCAGCAGGAGTCGGGATGTGATGTCCCCAGCGTGAGAGCCTTGGTCGTTGGGGAATCCCAAGTCGCTGTTCGTAGAGTCTACCGGAGCCAGGGATCGGTAAGGCGACCGACCAGCAGGAAAGTGGACAGAGGGCCAGCAGGAGAGTGGACAGAGGGCCAGCAGCAGGTAGGGCGACTCCCCTGTTCAGAAGCCCAGATGGGAGGAGTAGGGGAGTTGCCTCAGGAAAGAAGACACCAGGCTTTGTTGTTTTAAAGGATTGCTTCCTGTATTATTTTAACCTCATTGTTTTTTAACAAGATTTGTTCTATTTAATTTTAACCTCCACAATAACATTCGTTTTAATGGCTTTTGAATGCACTGCACTTATTTTGAACACCTTGTTTTGTTGTTGTTTTTAAATAAAAGCACTTGATACTTTTTCACCATCCCCTTGCTTTGTTGTACCTCACTGCTAAGCTCATCGGTAACATTACTGACGGTGTAGGGTTCAAATGCTCACATGAAGATGGCTGGGAGCATGGAACGAACCCGCATCGTCACAAAACCCTCCATCTTCTTAAAAGAATTAATCACAAAAGCAACCTTGAATGTTGCGGGGTTTTAGTGACCTGAACTCTCCTTAAGGACAGTAAGTAGTCGTGCAGCGCAATTTACAAAGAGAGTCTTGCTTCATTGGTGCCGATTACACTCATTTGCAAAGATTTCCACTCTCCCAGGAGCCAACGGGGCACTCGAAGTGTCACAAACAATGAGAGAAGAGAGGACGCTGCCTGAAAATGCGAAGCTCTCAACCCGGCGGAGCAGCCCGATATTCCGAACCTCTGAGCGTCCACTTTGTTCTCACGACCCCTCGCTAATGAAGGCGGTGTCGTCTTCACATTGTTTACAGCTCGGCGCAGTTAAAAAGTAGAAAGACGCAAAGCTGTTTTCCTCCACTCTTCTACTGTCAAGTACTGCCATTTAAACAAAAAACAATGTGGCAGCTTCCGCGACAGTCACGTGGACAAATAAATAAAACTTCTCTGTCAGAACATGCATGGTGGTGGACGGCTCAGCACTGGAGTCCAGAGAGGAGGCCTGGGAGAGGGCAATGTGGGGCGGACTTCTATGGGATACATCGGCGTGTTTGTGTTTACTTCTTTTCAATATCATTAAAATAACTCTCACACAAATAATATAAAAATGTTGTCCACAAACGAAGTGATTAGTTCCTGTATTATAATATGTTCTCTGGTCATATGTAATTTCCATTTCAAACGCATAAAATTTTATATATATATATATATATATATATATATATATATATATATATATATATATATATATATATATATATATATATATATATATATATATATATATATATATACTGTGTATATCTATTATATAAAAAAAATCTTGGGTCGAGATGTGATTATCTCAGAGAGACACTTTGAAGTCCCACGAGACTACTTGGACGTCACACCCTACTTACAAACAATTTCAGCTTAACGTCCTGGGAGACAAGGAAGTGAGACAAAAGGCCAGCAGCTGCTTTTAAAGGATCGTCGCAAAGCACAACATGCAGCTCGGTAGCAGCAGTTGCAAGCCAGCAGCTGATTCATCCGCATCTCCTTAGTGTGCGCTCAGCCCCAACTTCCACAACGCCAGCGGCACAGACGCAAAATGGCAAGCGTGAAGCGCTCCCCCGGAAGAGAGGGGTTGGGGGGTGGGCGAACAAAGTAAGTAGGGGGCAAAGCCCTGTAGTATTATAAAAGAAAATCTTGAGAAAAGAGTATTGCCAAGATATTTTCTCAAGTCCCGCAAGTCGAGACTTTTGCCTTAAAATTTTTTCAAGTCCCACCCTCCTCTCAACCATTTTCAAACATGCTCACGGTCCTCTCACCTCTCATTCTTGTGAATGCTTTTGACAGACACAGTCCCTGCACTTTCAACTCTTATAAATTTTTACATTTTCCCCACTTTAACTTCCCAAGAGAAGAAGTGAGTACACGGGCAATCCTAGCACAGAGAAACGCTTAAGTCAAATGAATTAATGCGAAAATTGTATATATATATATATATATATATATATATATATATATATATATATATATATATAAATACCTAAAATTTATTTAATCAAATTTAGACTGCTTATATTTAGATACACTAATTGGATGGGAAATTATGTTGATTTCTTTGGTCATTGTCCTATTTTATAATGTTAGAAGTGTTAATAAAGATTTGTGGTTGGTGTTACTGCCTCAAAGCTCCAGCAGACTGAATTTGAAACTCGGCCTGTTTATGGTGTGTATGCAGTTGCAATGTTTGCCCTGTTGTTGTTTTCCCTATTTTTTAAAGATGGACAGATATAGTGGATTGGCAAATCTATCTTGTCTTTGTGAAGTCATGGACACAAATGTGAGAGTACCCAGTGATGGCCCATTGTTGGTTCCTGCCCTGTACAGGTATGCTGGTTTTCTTCCAAGTCTGAATGGGTTCCATTTGTATTGATTTTGTACTGGATTATGGTGCTCAGTGGGAGGCTAACTTTCACACACTGACTGCTCCATGTAGCGTTATTGTGCCGAGGACAACAAGGTTGTGTGGGTCACCCATGTGTGCCAGCAGACACTCACAGGTGAATACCAAAGTCAGGCCTGGCGTCCCCTCTTTCAGACAAGGTCCTTTTTGATTTAATTAGAATATTCATGAGTATCAATAATAGGTTGTTCTTTGTCTGGCCCCTCCCATCAGGGTTAATCACAGCAGACTGGCCAATCAAGAACACAAAATCTTCAGACAACAGAGCTCTAAGGCTGACCGAGGCACATAAGACCTCCTCAAGGACCTCTGAGGAGCTGCTGCTATTTATTTATTACTGTGTTAATTATGGTTAATTTGTGTGAAGCATTTACTGTAAAAAAATTTAATTATGCAATTTGTGGACATGAAGCAGTGTTTTGAAAACAGAGCTGAAGTTGTGATTTAAAGATTTTGTTAAAGTAAATTGTTCTGACGTTCATTACAACCCACATCATGTAACTGCTGTCCTCCATCATTAAGCACCTTTTTCCAGTTTTATTCATAAACCCCCTGCTGACATCCTGATGCCTCAGCTACACATGACTGTCGACGAGTCTTTAAACTGTGAGGTCAAAACTGCTGTTGTGAGTGTGGGCACAAGCATGGGCTGCACAGTCAGTCAGTCATTGTCCAACCCGCTATATCCTAACTACAGGGTCACGGGGTCTGCTGGAGCCAATCCCAGTTAACACAGGGCGCAAGGCAGGAGCAAATCACAGGCAGGGTGCCAGCCCACCACAGAGCGCGCGCACACACACACACACCAAGCACACACTAGGGACAATTTAGGATCGCCTATGCACCTAATCTGCATGTCTTTGGACTGTGGGAGGAAACCCACGCAGACATGGGGGGAACATGCAAACTCCACGCAGGGAGGACACGGGAATGCACAATATTATGCTAATTAATTAAAAGTACACCATGGCACTAGTTTGTTATTTTAGATTTTTTTGATTTAGAGAGAAATCTTCAGAAATGGTTGTTTTTATTATTATGAAGGCGTTTCATTGCAGTTGGACTGTCTGGTGAGGCAGGTCCCCCACAACCTTAATGTTTGTGGTGATCACCTCAGTTACATGAAGGCTGCTGTCAGATCACCAAAGGGCTTATCAGATTATCGGGACACATCAGGCGCCATCATGGTGGCAATAAACCCTCATGTAGTAGTAGGTGGGCAGCCATGCAAGTAACATATTGACGTAAAGAAGTACAAACACTTACTGTAATCATTTTAAATGTCCTCTACTTCTTTGATTTGTAAAACTAATTGATGCTTGCTGGTTAAATCGTTGAGGTGAAATTCCAATTCCTCCTGAATTTTGCCATCATTAGTTTTTTTTAGTAGGTGAGCAACCACACAAGTAACATATTGGCTTAAAGAAGTACAAACACTTACTGTAAAAAAAAATGTAAATGTCATTTTTTTCAGTACTGGACACTTTCATTACGGTGTCTCTTTGGAGAATCCTTGGGTACCACTGGTTTGACTTTGTGTTGCTCATGGAGTCTTGAACATTACCTGCATTGTGAGTAAGCATCAGTTACAGCAGTACAGGCATGTGGTGCGATTCTCTGCGAGTGATCTGGCTTGCAGCACCCTCATTGTTGAGGACCTGAGCAGCTGGACCAAGCCAAGGGGATGCCCACGTAACACTTGGTTGTGGCAGATAGATGATCGTGGGGTTGCCAACCAGGAATCTGAGCGATTTTGTTGTGTGGCGAGTGCGTCAACAAGCTGTGCCAGTGCATGCTTCCTAACCTAACCCAACCCAACCCGACCTTTTCTCTGCTTTGTAAAACTCATTGATGCTTTTCTATGTTGAGAATTTTGATTAAGGATCAATATGCTTTATTATTAGTTTTAGCATTTTTAGCTATCAAAAGCCTAGGCCTGGAGCAGCTTTAAAAGAACACCATTTATTTTGTTAGAAAGATCACGTGTCCTTTTCTCTTGCTTTATTTTAAGTTTCTGTGAGTCAAGCTGTGAGCCAAGGTCATCATGTGCTCTGAGGAAGCAAGCAGGCAGATTTTGTTTTGAGGATGCAAGTGCTGATAGAAGACTAAAAACAAACTGCATGTAGGACCTGTATGAGTTAAAGGCAAGCTCACAGGCTAGCGCATAAAACATATAAGCACTCAAATGGCATTTAGAATTATTAGGGCTCTTCAGAACCTAAGGCAATAAAGTTACAATAAAATGCATTATATCTAGTTACTCTGAGCTCAATAGGGGCTTAAGAGTTGATTGGCGAAAGTTAGGGACTTTTTCCTGAACATGTGCCTGTGACGTTAGCAGGCCTCTATCAGACCACCGGGCAGCTGCGTGACACAACTTAACAGCGCTGGGCTCTTATATGAGCATGCACATTTATATTTAATTCAGCCAGTATTTAAGTTTATATGCCTTGTTATTGGTTTTAGAACTACTGATTATTAAAAGGAGTTGCTTGACATCTTTTTAAGTGGCTTAGGGTGGCACTATTAATCACTGGCTGCTGCTTTTGTTTTTAATATGGAATATTTGCTTGCTTTTCACTTGCCTTATTTTCTAAGAACAAAGGATGCTGTGTTTTTGAGGGAACTGAAGAAACAAGTTTTGGTTTTGGGACATGGCAAGTCTGCTGGGTCTTTTGACTCACCAGCATCTAAACAAGGATTTTGGAAAAAACTTTAACAGCCCCCAGACTTAAAGGAAACTAAGTAGACTGACGCGCTAGCACGTAAACACTTTAAACATTTTAGTATTTACATTTATATATTAAGGCTCATAAACATTTCAGATGACCAAATTAAAACCTGTATTGTACTAGTCAGGTTGAATTATATAGAAGCTTTAAGAATTAATTATCAGGTTAGCTCCACGTATTGTTAAGCCAGATGGTATGTGGCTGCATGTCACTGGCTGATGACGCAGCTTCCTTTGCTCTCAGGCTGTAACATTGGCCTGTATATATACATTCTAGATAGCATTTAGGTTCCTATGTCAACGCTTCAAGTCAAGTTGGGGAGCCTGCACTGGTACAGTGCGTTGCCACACCTACCACACACTGAAACAGCTCGAGATCTCGGTTGGCAAAACCCCCAGGCAGACACGCGGTCCAGTCCCACCATCTGGAAATTACTCTCTATCTGCCGCAACCAAATGTTACGTGGACGACCCCTTGGCCTGGTTCAGCCACTCGGGTACAATGAAGATCCTACAAAGCTAGATCGCCCTCGGGGAAACACACCACATGGCTGTAGTGCCGTAACTGACTCTCCCTCACAATACAGGTAATGTGCCTCATTCGGGACTCCATGAACAATCGCTCAGTCAACACAAAGTCAAACCAACAGTACCCAAGGATTCTCCGAAGAGACACAGTACCAAAGTAGTCCAGTCTTCATCTCAGATCACTGGATAGCATCCTTGTCTCACAACCAGATAAGACAGGAAGCACCAGGACTCTAAAGACTTGGACCTTTTGCAGAGATATCAGGAGTGCCACACACCCCTTTCCAGCAACCTCATGAAATGCTCTCCCAATCCGTCTACTGACTTTATAGAAAGAGTCACCAGAGATATGAATGTCATTGTCAAGGTAAGTAATCCTCTCCTCATGAATCAATATCTTAATTAATCAAAGTAAAATGCTATATCAGCTGGCTTTGAGCAATATAAAAATTTAAAGGTTCGTTAATAAAGGCTTTAGCACTGTGCTTGCTAACTCAAGGCCTCTCGCCTGCTTCCAGCTCCAGTAGCTCAGCTCTCAGAAGTAAGAGCTACTTAACAGCACAGCTGCCTCTGATTTTAGTCGTACTGGATGCTGGTGCAACAAGCAAGTATTAAGTGATCAGTTCAGTTTTTCATATATGGGTCATCCTGGTTCCAACTTAATGATGAGGACTAATCAATTTAAAGGCCTTCAATTTTATTAGCTCAAGATTGCGGAATGTAAAACATGATCAGATGATGGTCATCTCCGGGCCAGGCATCAAGTACAACCTTAAAGTCCTAATGATTGTTATGAAAAGATTGATTATTATTAGGGGAAAGACGTTTACGATTGATTATCATCAGGGGAAAGGTAATTGTTATGAAAACAGGTACAGCACAAGGTCATTATTACGACGATAACACAGTGAATGATGAAAACAATGTACGAAATGGGGATGTTTTTTGTGATTAGAAATGAAATAAAAATGAACTGCACCCAAACTACCGGGCTCACTTCTTGAACTGAGTCAGGCTTTATGTCCTCTGCAATTGTTTTCTATTCCATGCAATAAAGTCTTAAAATTCTGACTGCCATTCTGAAGACTCTGCTCGTTTTTTCTGAAGATTTCTCCACCACAGCGGTTTAAATCCTTGAGGTAAAATTCCAGATCCTCCTGAATTCTGCCATCATTCATTTTTAATTTTACTTTGTGTTGGTCAATTCACTTTTTATTTTTTCTTCCTGTTTCACAATTTCTGTAAAGTGCCTTATATGATGGTGCCTGCTGCTGATTATGCTGTCCAAAATAAAGACTGCTTGCTTTTCATGGCAAAAACTGTACAAAAACTCTCAAAATCGAGAACCTACTCTTCTGGACAGTGGCTTCTCATCTTGGTGGTGTCTTAACAAACTCTTTTTAAAATAAAAAATAGTTACTGATTACATCTCCAAATGTCTGTTCTTGTGCTCTGCTATGTGTAAGGCTAGCCCTTCAATACTTGGGAAATTCAAATCTCACAGGACTAGAATATCCCCATCTCAAATAACTTAAAAAAAAAAAAAATAATAATTTTAAAAGGGTGTAAATTGAAGCTATGGTGTGTGTGGGTTTGGTCTACAACACCCTCCTAACATGAAGCTTCCATCACGGATGCCTTCTAGTTGAACCTGAACCTCCCCACTAAGACATCACTCATTTACAGTGACTCCATCTCTCACCTTTTCTGTTCTGCGTGTCTTTCCTAATAACGTGCAGCTGTCTGTCTTGAACTCATCTCCATGTCTATCTACCCAGGTTTCCATTACTGCTGCTGTATCACAATTATTTTCAGCTAAATGTAAACACAACTCACTTTATTCCAAATGCTGCTACTGCAGTATGGCAAGCAATTCATTTTATTTTTTTACCAGTTTGCTTAGTTTGATTTTTTTAAAAAGTGGACTAGAACTTTCAAAGTTACCTTCTATATGAAACATCCCCAAAATTTAGGGTATGCTTGTGGTATAGTAGGTCCACAGCTCAAAATTGAAAAGGCCAGTTTTAATAAATAATCGCCACACTCGCGGCTTAGAGAGGGGGCATAGTAGTGTGGCCGGAGTGGTTCCTGGTAGATTTGCGATACGGGCGATCCTCGCTTAAGTGCACAGGTGAGAAGTCGTCCACATCCGTAATTGTTGCTGGGAGCTGCCAATTGCCACACCTGATCCATGTCCCCAAATATATAACAGAAGCGCGAGGCAGATAGGGGAGTCAGAAAAAAGGAAAGAACGGGAATGGAGGTTAAGGGAGAAGGCGGCGGAAGGAAGGAAGGAGAAAGCCGGTGCATGAGTGAGTGAGAGCGAGAGCAGGCTCATTGAAGGTTGAATGTAGCGGGTAGGAGAGCCCCTGAGGAGTGTTTGGCCAACTCTTGGGGGGAGCAGATTGAAGCGGTCACTACAGCTGAGCAGTTTTGAGGAGCTGGAGTGACCGGCAGAGGAGTCGACTGGCCATTGAAGGGAGCGACTGTCAAGGAGGCTTTGGGCGTGTTGAGCCCCAGCGTGACCACCCTGGCTGCTGGGGGAGGGAACCCAAGTCTTGGTCCGACTGGAGCCTTACATAGCGGGGATCGGAAAGCTACCGGACCATAATAGGAGGGAGCTGTATTTGCTGGTAGGGCGACTAGTAGAAAGAAGAAAGCACCAGAGTTTTAAGACAAGACTGCTTCCAGCCATTATCATTTTAACCTCATTTTAAAAGGATGTATTCATTGGATTTTAACTTCCACAGATTCACCTCTGCTTTAATGAATTATTTATTTAAAGACTTGTGATGCACGGCACTTATTTGTTTTTGGACACTGTTTTTGGTTTGTTTTTAAATAAAAGCACTTTTTGCACCATCCCCTTGCTTCATTGTTGATGTCTTCACTGTCTAGCTCATCAGTGACATTACTGATGGTGTTGGGTTCGAAGTCTAGATGGGAGCATAGAGTAAAATCTGCATCGTCACAATGCTTCTTAGTGTCCAATGTTAATGTTATTCGTCTCTGGTGTATTTAGTTTGACTAAAATAACACACACAGACAACTGGCTTGTAATTTACAACAACTTTGTTAACAGGAATGTATTATATAACAACTGTTTACAAAAACATTCAATAAATGTACATAAGGGTGCATTAAGGCAAACTTTTCAACAAAAATGTGTAACAAATGCATTTTTTTTCTCTCTCTCACTCAACATCAATCCAGTTAATTGAAAAGCAAACTGATCCCTACATCAGTTACTATATAACATGTCCAGTTATCTGGGATCATGAGGGATTGAGTATTAAGCCTTCTTATCTCCTCCATTTTACTTGTTATTGACACGTGGCAGAGGCATAACTTTAAAGAAGACCACCTTGCCAGTTCTGCTCCTGAACATGATCGCTAACTCTTCAAATTTGAATTGAAGAACTGACAGTCTGCACATAAAACATTTCATTTGTTCCAACATGTAAAAGGACAACCGGATTGACAGCCCTCCCCTGACCACCTCCCCACCCTGCTGCAGCCAGGAGCCTTTCCACGCTTTTAAGGTGGTCTCCCCACCTGTGCACCGAGAAGACAACACACCATGAGAGACTCTCTGTCACTGGAGTAAACCTGCATCTCAATCAACTAATAACTAAGTCCTCCTCAACTATAATTACCTCCATCTCTTGTGGGGATTGGCTTTGACCCACTGGTGCTCCCCATACCGGTTTACCACCTCAGAGTTATCAGAGTGAACATGCCGCTCCTTCATTAATCCAAAAGTATGTGTTGCATTATTCCATCACAGTACTTTTTCTCAGATATAGCAGTTCCTGGAAAATACAACAAGGATAAATAAGAATTAAAGTAGTTACTCTGGAAAGAAGAAGTTGTTGTTGTACTGACATGTGATTCATGAGCCTCAAGAGCTACATCATGTTATGTTACAGTAACATCACATCAAAAAAATGAAAAATGGTGCTTATCATCTTATGTCCTACAAACAGTCATACATGACAGTCACACTGGGGCTAACATGGCTGAGCTACTTTGCAATGTCACCGATTAATTGGAAATTGAAAGAGAGCCGGTGTTAGCAACCGACAATATGTTGAATATGCTTGTTGCAGGTCAGGGTGGTGGGCTTTCCTCATGTTTAAATGATATGCACAGACATTAAACTTCGCGGCTCAGCACACACTCAAGCTACCAGGCTCTTGCATGGCTGGTACAAAGAATAAGACGTGTCACTGGGATTTTCCACAGAAGCACCCAAGGCCTTCAGGCTTTGTGGCAAAAGCAGAACTGGTCAGATGTTCCACAGCACAGGCTAATTACTGATATGCCAACCCGACAGAGCAGTACACATGACGTGTGAGAAAATTTCTTGATTCCATACCTTTCTATTGGAAGACACACAGTTATGAAGTTCACTTGTTCGCTCAATAAAAACACCAATTTAAAATATATATTTAATTGCATTACTCACCTGGACACGAAAATGTCAAGCTGGAGAGAAATTTTCATTTCAATAAAAATCAGTAATAAAGCACAATACTGAATCATATTACATAGACTGTCACAATACTTTTAAAAAAAAAAAAAAAAAGATTGGCAGGCAAAATGAATTGTAATATCGAAATAAGAGGCCTCTGCTGATTTCCACCTCTATCCAGTGTGATGATTGTTATTCTTGTTCACTTCTCCCTGGTTATCGATTTCTGTACACCTATCTGTTAAGTCAACAAGTTCTTCTCTTTAATTTCCTGAATGACTTTGTCCTCTTGTGATTGTGTCATTTATTCTTGTGCAGTGTTCTCTTATGCTGCTTTACTTTTTTCTGTCTGTGTAACTGTATGCTGTTTATCCCATTGATTTTTCTAATTCTCACTACCCCTCTTCTTTATCCACTGGGGTGATCTTCACTTGTGGGTTTTTTTTTTTTGGTAATTTCTATTAAGTGTAAACTTTTGTTGTCACGTTCAATCTGCTGTACCTCTATCCCTTCCTTTCTCAACTGCTTCTTTCTTGCTTTACTGTTAGCATTGCACTGTTTGAGAATCGCTTACTTCTCAGGACATTCCATTTCTGGCTAATATTTCTCTGTTTGTCTCTGTTCACATGTGGGTGTTAATTCTGGTTTCATTTCCTGTGTTATTTATTCTTCTGCTGTTGTTTGGATACATCCTAATTTCTCCACACTAATTTCTTTTCTTTTGTTTAATTATTCCAGTTAAGTATCCTACATTTACACCAGTTAACAAATTTTGAAATCAACTGCACTGCAGTTTTGCACAAGCTGTACTAAGTTACTCTTCAGTTGACAACTAATGACCAGTTGTGTAGAACTAGCAGTACTTGGTCTCCTCTTTATCTTCACATGCACACTGGACTGTGTCAGGTTCTCCTATTTTCTTACTCACTGTACGCTTGTGTGCTTTTGTCTGTCCCACTGTGGTGATGCCACTGTTAATTCTCTTGTGGCACTGAAGTTTACTCCTTTGTGATAAGCAGTTGGCACATTCAGAAAAGCAATATGGCTTCACTCAAGTATGAATTTTTCGGTGGGTCGAAAGATTGCTCCCTTGTGAAAAGCACTTGCCACATTCAGAACAGCGATAAGGCTTCTCTCCAGTGTGAATTCTTTGGTGAATCTGAAGACTGGTTTGGAGCGAAAAGCACTTACTACATTCAGAACAACAATAAGGCTTTTCTCCTGTGTGAATTCTTTTGTGGGTCTGAAGAGCCCATTTTCTCAAAAATTTCTTGCCACATTCAGAACAGCAATAAGGTTTCTGTCCTGTGTGAATTTTTTGGTGTCTATAAAGTGAATTTCTTTTTAAGAAATGCTTGTCACACTCCGAACAGCAATAAGGCTTTTCTCCTGCGTGAACTCTTTGGTGGCTCTGAAAATTCTTCTTAAGCGAAAACTGCTTATCACACTCAGAGCAGCAGTAAGGTTTCTCTCCTGTGTGAACTGTTTGGTGGTTAAGAAGACTGCGCTTTTCTGAAAAGCGATTGCCACATTCAGAACAGCAATAAGGATTCTCTCCTGTGTGAATTCTTTCATGTCTCTGAAGGTAGCTCTTTTGTGAAAACCGCTTGTCACATACAGAACAGCAATAAGGTTTCTCTCCAGTGTGAATTCTTTGATGTACCTGAAGACTACTCTTCTGCAAAAACTGTTTGCCACATGCAGGGCAGCAATAATATTTTTCTCCCGTGTGAATTCGTTGGTGGATCTGAAGATCCCATTTTTGCGAAAAACGCTTGCCACATTCAGAACAGCAATAAGGTTTCTCTCCTGTGTGAATTCTTTGGTGTCTATGAAGTACACTCATTTTTAGAAATCGTTTGCCACATTCTGAACAGCAATAAGGTTTCTCTCCAGTGTGAATCTTTTGGTGGCTCTTCAGATGGCTCTTTTTTAGAAACTTCTCGCCACATTCAGAACAGCAATAAGGATCCTCTCCTGTGTGAATTGTTTGATGTCGGAGAAGGTTGCTCTTTTCAGAAAACTGATTGCCACATTCAGAACAGGAATAAGGATTCCCTCCTGTGTGAATTCTTTGGTGGATCTGAAGATTACTCTTGTGTAAAAACTGCTTGCCACATTCAGAACAGCAGTATGGCTTTTTTCCCACGTGAATTCTTTGGTGGATCTCGAGATCCCAATTTTGTGAAAAACGCTCGCCACATTCAGAACAGCAATAAGGTTTCTCTCCTGTGTGAATTCTTTGGTGTCTATTGAGTAAATTCCGTCTTACAAACCGCTTGTCACATTTAGAACAGCAATAAGGCTTTTCTCCTGCGTGGATTCTTTGGTGAATCTGAAGATCCCATTTTTGGGAAAAATGCTTGCCACATTCATAACAGCAAAAAGGTTTCTCTCCTGTGTGAATTCTTTGGTGTCTATGAAGTAAACTGCCTTTTGAGAACCTCCTGCCACATTCAGAACAGCAGTAAGGCTTCTCTCCCGTGTGAATTCTTTGGTGTATCCGAAGATATCCCGTGGTCTTAAACTGTTTGCCACATTCAGAACAGCACTGATGTTTATCTCCTGTATGAAGTTTAAAAGAAAGAAATAAAGCTTTACTCTCAATCCACTTGTTTATTATTCACATTAAGTAGCAACAATAAACACAGGATAAAAGAATCAACCAATGGACACAAGAAAATGAAATGATGAACTATATACATAATTTCTTTTAGAGACCCAATTGAGAAAACTACTGGTCAATCTTTGTTAACTACATTACAGAACTTCATCATTTAGTCAATGTATTATTAAAACATTATTTACAATTGTTGTGGTGTGAAATTTTGCATAAAAGTTGATAAATATTTTATATGTCGTCTTTATTTGACACTTATAACACTAATGTATATCATTGATAAGAACACCAGTGGTTTGATGGTTAAGAACCAGTCCTTTGTAATTGTATGTCAGGGTTGGGGGAGGTGACTAAAACAAGTTTGGCAAGGGTTTCTCTGCTGGACTCTCTCAGTCAACTCCCATAGGAAAGCCAGACTGCTTAGCTGGCAAGCTTCACCTTAACAAATGGTTCTGGAGGGCAGGTGTGAAGGTATTCTGTGCCCCATTGGTTTGGAATTGGCTTGTATCAGAAGCCTTTAAGTACCATGATGCCCTATTGGACGTAGGGTTTGGACAGAGAATCTATAAATTTGCTTGCTTTACCTCTCGCTCTCTCTCTTACAAAACATCTGATGAAAGAGCATCTCACACACACCATGAACTGAAAAGTACTGCACAATGAAGAGCACAGCTCGGCAGCCATATTGAGACAGCCCTGTTCTGAAGAAAGCTGAACAAAAATGGGGACTTAACTAGAGACATTTAAAGTAACTAACAAGTCTGTGTGCCGCTGAAACTACACATCAGCATTTATCATGCTGTATAGTTGTCAAAATTCAAATATACGTTGCATATTGTTATTATTTATGAATATTATCAACAATACATTTTTAAATTGTAACTTAACTCCTCCTTGTCTTTTACTACACCTAATTGCTTGAGGTTATAGATGTAGAAGGGAAGGTGGGGAGAAGTTATAGACTATAATACCTTATAAACAGTGGTAAGTCTGTGAGATTTGAGGCATTCTGATAAAGGCTACATATTAATAATACAAAAGGGGAAAGTAGAGCAATATATTACTCTACCAAGACAAAATCTGGAATACATATATTTCATGCCTATTCCATTTCTACTATAATCTGGATAAATGTAGGATGACAGGAAATGCGAGGCAAGAAATGTTGAACACCTAACTAAAACAGAAACTTTTTCATGTTACAGTAATAATTGATAAACTGTTAACGTGAAATGTATAATGTTACTTTTACAAAAGGTATAACAAAACAAGTGTGCCTTTATTCAAGAATGTAACTGAAGAAAAAGAAATTCAATTCACATGTTGTTGTCAATATGTAAAAGCCAAAACCCATTTATCAATTGTATGGATAGTGTAGGGGTAAGAACAGCTGCTCCTAAAGCAAGAGGTTGCCGATTCGATCCCAGGGCTTCTCCACATTTATCGTTCTGTGTACTGAACTGCAGTCATTATTGCTATTATATAATAAAACATATACAGTATTTCCTTTGAGTCTGTAACAGCCAGTGTAAAGTCTTGCTACTTGTAAAAGATATCACTGAAGGCATAAAAGCAGACACACAAACACCAGTATCTTGTTACTTGAATTTTTTTTTTTATTCAGTTTTATTCTTGAATAAATGCACACTTGTTTCATTATACTTTTGTGAAACTGTTTATTTTATATTCCAGTAACCACTTGAACAATATCAGACCTGTCTCTGCCTCTCTCGCGCATGCACACACACATCCATGCATGAAGAAACAATTATTTGAAAATGCTATATCATTTAAACATGAGTTGTCATTTGAACATTTTTTTTTTAATCTTGCTTGTACTCCGCGTTATGGTGCAAACAACTGAGAATATGGACAGGCGCATACATAGTCAGCATGGTACTGCCAGATCTAAACACTACCGTGGAGAATAGCACACGTACTGAAGTGACTTTAGTGGCAGGTGGAAATTCCCATCCTACTTTATGCCGCCAAGCAGAGTTGTGTTGCAGTGCAGCAGTTTACTAGCCAGCGAAAGAGAGGTGAAGAAGTTGTCTGTTGTTAAGGTTCTGCTTTTGTCCAGAAACGGCTTTATGACCACAGTCTCATGAAGTCCTTCTCCCGTGGGATGACTGTGATCTTTCACTAAATAAGGAGTACCATTGCACATGCACATGCAAATCTATCGTTTTTCACACGACCTGCACGGGTGTCTTTGTTGTCAAAGCACAAATGCCACAAGATAGTCTGATAGCATTCACCGTATCTTTGATTGCCGGTATAACAAATAGTTCTGACCAGGCATCCACCACAGCACCAACTGTGGTCATAGCTGCTCTTGTGAAAAGGATGAAGATAAACGCTATCAACTCAGAGAGGTACAGACAAGTTTGTTGTACCATATGAACGTGACTGAGAGAATAAAACTGAATTTAAAAAAAAAACACTAACTTTTACAAGTAGCAAAAGTTTATGAGTGTTACAAACTCAAATCAAATGTATGTTTTTATAGTATGACAGTAATAACAGATCACTACTCAAAACGGAAAATGCGGGGAACACCCAGGATGGGAGTAGAAACAAGGATCGGCCAGCTTTGTGACACACTGGTGACATTCATAGTCTCTATCACAATGTTAATGGATATGTAGTGTGATGATTTATTGCTGCTAAACATACTGATTAGCCACAATACAGGAGAAGCCCATCTGGAGTTGAACTCATTCTGAACACAGGCCTGAACTACCCATTTGGGTCATCCACTGGAGTCAGCTCAGCACCAAGCAGTGATCACTTGACAACTTAGCACCACTCTTTATCCAAATGTACAGAACATTTCAGCTCAGAGTAGACGACATTTGGATACAGAATAGACAATACAACTTACAGTCAGTCACTGACCCTTGGCCCATGGTATGCTCATCATGACAGACTCTGTGATCAAACATAACTTTTGTTATAGACAATCCTTAACCAGAACAGAAGTCCAGTAACAATTCACCACTTTAGCAGAAATCATACAGATCACTTCTCGTATTCCTGCCCCTCCACGTTCCTTGATTTTTCCCCACAAGCCTGCTGAAGTCTCCCCAGTTGATCTATATAGGTTGTAGATGGTACCCCTTTTTCAGGAGTCAATCCAAAGTCTCTTAAAAAGTCAAAATACAAAGTTGTGTGATTCATATGCACACACACACACACACACACACACACACACACACACACACACACACACACACAGGGTCCCCTCTATAGAACTTGAAATCTCATTAAGATGACTTTGGAAAAAAACATGAAGTGTCTCCGATGAGGCAAATTCAGAGTAAAAGTGAAATTACTTCTGATCAAGAGTTTTGTTTCAAGAGCCAATGCTGCACTTACAGGTGAGTCCCACTATGTCTTTCCTGGATTTTCAACCTCCACCATAAGCTGTAGCTCATACCTATCATTAGAGCAGCAACATTCCATGGGTCAATTGCCAGTTTTTACCACCAAGGCCTAGTACACTTGGATCTATTCCTCTCCTGCTCATACCCAACGGTCTTCAAACTCAACCTTCACCCTTCTCCTAGTGATCTATCCTTGATGGTCTACGTGAGCCACCCGGTCACCATGCACTCGTCAGTGATTGCTACTCCCAAGCCTGGTTCGAGGAATCGGGCACAATATTCCTGTGCTTAGGAAGGTTCTCTTTGAGTGAGCTGAGAGAACCATTCATGGATTATTTGTGTCAACACCTCACACCTTGCCTGATGAAGGGGCCTTAGCTGCCTCGAAAGCTTGCATTTGTAATCTATTTAGTTAGCCAGTAAAAGGTGTCATTTCACCCAACGTTCTCCTGTATCAATCTATGGCTAACATGGTACAACACTCTACTGCTTTAGATGTCTATGAGTCAGCAGTAGGGCTGCAGGATTAATCCGTTTCTCTTTGACATCATTCGTTGTTTTTGTTTTTTAAATCTCAACAGCTGTGATTTATCTAGACTGTACATTATAAAGATTTTCATCACTGTATGGCCATTCAACCTTTTCTTTTGCCCCCGCCTTCCAAATCTGCTTGTTGAAGAGCAAATGCATTGAATTTGTAAATCCAGTCCAATAAAGATGAGGACAAACTGCCTTATGGGTAAGTGCAACACGGATTGGCCAAAAACATAAAAGAATATAACTGAAAATTCTAACCATTGTATAATGCATTTGAATAGACTTTCCAGACTAACAAACATATTAATGATTAAATTGTGCACAGTAACAATAGTTTTACAAATATATACCTAATCCCTCATTGTGAAGTCTGTCATCCCCACATACAAAGCACACTTCCAGTGAACTCAAAGTATTGAGACCTCTTCACTTTCTGCACACTTTATTGTGCTGCAGATTTAATTTTAAATGGGCTAGGGGGCTATGCCCCCTGCTCGCCCACCCCCTCTCCCCATGGGGTGCGCTGTGCGCCAGCCACTTCACGTCTGTGCCACTCATATTGTGAAGGGGAACTGAATGCACGCTAAAGAGATGCAGTCGGATCAGCTGCTGGCTTGCTGCTGCTGAGCTGCGTGTTCTGCCTGTCGCGCTGCGCGTTGGTCATTTAAAAGCCTGTACAGCCTTCTCCTGCGGGATGTTATAAAGTCACTCTGAGAAAATCACATATTGTCCCCTTCCAAGATTTTTTTTTTTTTTATGTAATCAAGAGATATAGTTGCCATTTTCCCCATCAATCTATACTCAATACCCCATATCAATGTGCAAACATTATCAGAAATGTTTTCAAATTTCTCCCAAATCAAAACTTGAAATCTCTATCATGCATGATAGCATTGCCTTTCACCTGTATAGGTATACATAAGAAATGTCTAACATAATAAGTCATAGGCATACTCAGTAAAGATGCCCATAAAAATCAAACCAACATGTCATCTGTCACAAGTGGTCCATGTGAAGTGGCCAGCATTGAAGTTTACTGCCGTTGGCTAATCCCCTCTGAACATGACCTGCACCAAAGTGCTTTAATAAGGAGGTGTTATAAAGTCAGAGCATCGAGGACCCTTAGTGAAAATGTTTCTGCAGCCTCTCTTCAGGGATTCATTCATTTACGGTGCAGTTTATATGACAGACACATTTGATATTATCATCATCATCATGGCTTGGCTCACTATTCCAATATATTTTCTGAGAAGAAATATTTACTTTTTTACTAAGATATTCTGCTGGTCCATGAGCACGGTAAAAGGTCCTGTGGGCTCAAACTATGGTAATTACACCTTAAGGATTGGATTATTATCCATCCATCATCCAACCTGCTATATCCTAACTACAGGGTCACGGGGGTCTGCTGGAGCCAATGCGAGCCAACACAGGGAGCCAGCCCACCGCAGGGCACGCACACCAAACACACACTAGGGACAATTTAGAATCGCCAATGCACCTAACCTGTATGTCTTTGGACTGTGTTGGGTTATTATAATAATTATATTAATTGTTATAATTAATATTATAAAACGTCTGCTGCTAGGATAATCACTTGTTCTAAGTCCACTGAACATATTACACCGATTCTTCTCCAGTGTCATTGGCACCCGGTCTATTATCATATACAATGTAAAATACTGCTCTTAACAACCTTGCTCCTCCCTATCTTTTCCAGGCTTATACCCCTTCCCGCACTCTCTGATCCTCATCGCCATCTTTACTTTCTGTGCCACACAATAAACCTTGTTCTGTGGGAGCCAGAGCTTTGTCTTACAGTGCTCGGCAACTCTGGAATTCTCTCTCTGCTCATATTTGTCAACTAGACTCAATAACAAAATGTAAAACTATTCCTGAAACACCCCTCTTGAAAGTGGCATATCAAATATGACTGGATTATTTGTCATTGAATTTGTTGTTAGTTACTTTTCTTGCTGTATTGCTGTTAATTTTTATTTTTATCTGTTCCTATTTTTATTTTATTGTTGTTTAATTTTTTGTAAGGTGACCTTGAGTGTTTAGAAAGGAGCTCACATGATTCCATCTTGCCTGAAGAAGGGGCCTGAGTTGCCTCGAAAGCTTGCATATTGTAATCTTTTTAGTTAGCCAATAAAATAGCCAAATCATTTTGCTTGACCTTTCCCTACATTCGTAACGGCTAACACGGTTCAACACCCTAGTACAAAAGGAGCTCAATAACTAAAATGTATTATTATTTTTTATTTGTTCTATTCCAACCACTGCAGTAGTTTTATAATACATGTGTTTAAATGTTACACTCTTTCATCTTGTTCTTTTAATGTATGAACAAGTTAAAAACAAAACATAGTCGCAAGTCATAAGCTGGTAATTTACATGAAACGGAATTTGCTGGGTAGCTTGGAAGTTTTTTTTTTTTTTATTGTTTTTAATTTTAGCATCAATTTCACAAAACTGTACAAGAATAATCTTCTGCCATTTCATGCATCACTAATACAGTCATGGCCGAAATTATTGGTACCCGTGGAATTTTCCCAGAAAATGCACCATTTCTCCCAGAAAATTGTTGCAATTACAAATGTTTTGGTATACAGTACACGTTTATTTCCTTTATGTGCATTGGAACAACAGAAAAAAACAAAGAAAAAAAGCCAAATCTGACATCACGTCACACAGAACTCCAAAAATGGGCCGGACAAAATTATTGGCACCTTTTCAAAATTGCGGGTAAATCATTTTATTTCAAGCATATGATGCTCGTTTGAAGTCACCTGTGGCAAGAAACAGGTGCTGGCAATATAGCACTCACACCTGAAGCCAGTTAAAATGGAGGAAAGTTACCTTGACCTTTGTGTTGTGTGTCTGAGTGTGCCACACTAAGCATGGAGAACAGAAAGAAAGGCAGAGAATTGTCTGAGGACTTGAGAACAAAAATTGTGGAAAAATATCAACAATCTCAAGGCTACAAGTCCATCTCCAGAGATCTTCATGTTCCTTTGTCCACTGTGCACAACATAATCAAGAAGTTCACAACACATGGCACTGTAACTAATCTTCCTGGACGTGGACAGAAGAGAAAAATTGATAAAAGACTGCAACCAAGGATAGTCTGAATGGTGGATAAACAGCTCCAATCAACTTCAAAACATACTCAAGCTGTTCTGCAGACTCAGGGTGCAACAGTGTCAGCTCGAACTATCCGTCGACATCTGAAATAAATGAAACGCTATGGCAGGAGAGCCAGGAGGACCCCACTGCTGACACACAAACATAAAAAAGTCAGACTGGAGTTTGCTAAAATGTACTTGAGGAAGCCAAAATCCTTCTGGGCGAACGTCTTGTGAACAGATGAGACCAAGGTAGAGCTTTTTGGTAAAGCTCATCATTCTACTGTTTACAGAAAACAGAATGAGGCCTACGAGAAAAGAACACAGTACCTACAGTCAAACATGGTGGAGAGTCTAAGATGCTTTGGGGATGTTTTGCTGCCCCTGGCACTGGATGCCTTGACTGTGTGCAAGGCATCATGAAATCTGAAGACTACCAAAAGATATTGGGGTGCAATGTAGGGCCCAGTGTCAGAAAGCTGGGTCTGCGTCAGAAGTCATGGGTGTTCCTGCAGGACAATGACCCCAAACATACCTCTAAAAGCACCCAGAAATGGTTGAAGACAAATCGCTGGAGAGTTCTGAAGTGGCCAGCAATGAGACCGGATCTAAATCCGATTGAACACTTATGGAGAGATCTCAAAATTGCTGTTGGGAGAAGGCGCCTTTCAAAACTGAGAGACCTTGAGCAGTTTGCAAAAGAAGACTGGTCGAAAATTCCAGTCGAGAGGTGTAACAAGCTTGTTGATGGTTATAGGAAGCGCTTGATTTCAGTTATTTTTTCCAAAAGGGCGTGCAACCAAATATTAGGTTGAGGGTGTCAATAATTTTGTCCAGCCTGGTTTTTAAGTTTTGTATGAAATGATGTCAGATTTGGATTTTTTCTCTGTTTTTTGTGTTGTTCCAATGCACATAAAGGAAATAAACATGTGTATACAAAAACATTTGTAATTGCAACAATTTTCTGGGAGAAATGGTACATTTTCTGGGAAAATTCTAGGGGTGCCGATAATTTTGGCCATGACTGTAAGCACAAGTTCCCCCAAATCTTGCAATCCTACTCAGAAGCACATATCTCCAGATATCACTCTGAGGTAGAGGTCTGCACAGTACTGATTTTTTCACTCCCACTCCCAGCAGAGATCTTTGCCGTTTCCGTCCGCTCTCACCTGCATTGTTCCAGGCCCACCTAAAAATTGCTCCCACTCCCCAACACATTCCTGCTTTTCTCATTCAAAATCATAGGTGAGGTGGTGATCGGGGTCCTGGAAACTCTGACTTGCATCTTCATCATTCTGCACTGATTCAATTATGGATTAGTGAACTATTTCATATTTAACTTGAGAGGTCTTTTCAATGTGTACATTGTGTATTCAGTATTTTCCTTTGTTACTCATCAGACAGCTGCCCTCGTCAGTAAGTCAGTTCAAGGGATTAAAAATGGTGGGTGTCTTATTGTCTATTTCAACAAGCTACAGGCCAAACAAAACTTCATGTCCCCTTCTCAGACAGAAGGAGGAGATTATATTTGAAAATAACCGCGTTTGTATTTTCCCAGATTTCTCCCCTGCACCAGCTGCTAAACACAACACATACTACAGCATTAACCAGCATCTACGCAGTGCTGATATCAGATACAGCCTCTTGTACCCTGACAAATTAAAAGTAAATACTGAAAGTCTGTGTTACATTTTTACCTCTCCGAATGAAGCAAAAAAAGAGCTAAGCAGATCGATTTCAACATCCTGTTGAAACAGGATCATGAGCCATACTGTGTTGCGAGACAGCATAGAAGATTCTGCCTGCAACTCGGACCACTTGTAATACGAAACTTGGTGTAACTATACATTCTATTTTCATTTTGGCCAAATTTCTTTTTTTTAATTCAATTATTATACTGAAACTTCTTTCATTGAATATATGTATTTTTTTGCAGCTACAAAGTAACTAGCTATTTATGCCTCTCTTGTGCATGACACTTTAAACTCTTCTTCAAGGCTGCTTATTTGGAGCTTAATGCTCCTCCCATAAGGTGCTGCACTGCTTAAACTGAGTGGCAGACCCTGCCACATACAGAGTTAACAATTAATCTTCCTCTCCAGGCTCTCCAAAGTTGACATAGTCACCTCATAAACCAGCAGAGGTCACAAGATATGGGGCAAGATGCCATGCTGGTATAACGAAACCTTGAACCGGCCAGGTAAAACAGATTTGTCTACTGTGGTTAGCCAAGTCTCAAGCTTGTTGATCATTGCTTGGATAGCCAGTTCCCCCCTAAGGCTACAGTCAAAGACATTGCCTAGGTTTGTGAATGGTTTCATTGTAATGGATGATACTAACATGATGTCCAGAAAAAAGCGAAAATTGTCCACCACATTTCTCCTCTACAGCACCATAGCCAAGGATTTTGTTGGTTTGAACCTCATTCTTGCCCAGAAGATGGACTTTTCCAGGCCCTGATGTAGTGGCGACAGTCAAGTTGTCCATGAATGCTCTGATGGGGGGCTGCCAAGTGTGAGACTACTCAGTCTAAAGACACAATCTAATGAATTCTATCACTCATTACTGATACCTCAGGTAGATACCCTTAGTGCTGTGGAACTGGATAAACCTCTGAAACTCTCAGAATTACTAGACACTATAAACTCCCTTCAAAGTGGGAAAGCAGCTGGCCTGGCCCCCTCAGTAGAATTAAAAAAAAAAATTTAAAAAAAGTTCCACTATTATTAGCAACGTTCACATAAGCTAACAACAACAAAATTCTACCTCAAACTTTTCGCCAAGCATTATTGTCTGTCTTTCCTAATAAAAATCAGGAGCTACTACAATGCGCACCACACAGACCAATCTCACTTCTGAATAACGATGTTAAGATATGCTCCAAAGTTCCAGCTAGAAGGATACACCAGATTTATTAAAGGCAGAAACCCAGCTTCTAACCTTCGATATTTGTTTAATATATTCACCCATTAAACATAACACACCAGAGATTGTACTAACTTAGGAAAGAGAAAAAGCATTTGACATGGTTGAATGGGACCTATTCACCACATTGCACAAATTTGGGTTTGGCCCCAACATATATGCATGGATCAAACTACTTTATACCAGTCCGGAAGCCTCAGTTCATCAGTAACATTATCTCAGACTACTCCAAACAAGAAAACAGAAAATATCATATGCAGATGATATGGTACTGTATATATATATGACCCACAAAATTACATGCTAGCAGTCCTAAAAGTACTAGCAGAATGTCAAAAGATCTCTGGACTCAAAATGAATTTGAATAAAAATGTGCTTATACCAGTGAACTCTCTAGCACACAATACTAGACTGGATACCTTCCCTTTTATCTTCGCAGATCAGTTTAATTATCTCGGGGCAAATATTACAAGTAAATATAAAGCTCTTTTTCAACAAAATATTTCTGTCTGAATGGAAAGAATTAAACAAGAAGTGAAAAGATGGTGCAGCCTCCATCTCATATTAGCAGGTAGAATGAACACTGTTAAGATGAACATCCTTCCCAAGTTTCTTTCCTATTTCAAACCATATCCATTTACATTAACAAATTGTTTTAAGAAATTAGATTCAATCACAACCTCATTCATTTAAATTCTAAACATCCACACATCCAAAGGGTGACTCTACAATGACCTAAAGCAGAAGGAGGCACGGCACTACTTAACTTTCAATTTTATTACTGGGTGGCAAATATACAGACCATGAAGCCCAGGACATCAACTCAGATTGATGAATATGCACAAGCCTGGTCTGCAATAGAATTAAAAACTCACAGTACTTCTTTATATTCCCCGCTCTGTGTTCCAGTAAATACAGACTATCATAAATATACTAATAAACCAACTACCCTTCATTCACTCAGAATATGGAACCAATGCAGGAAGCACTTTAAGACAGAGAAGCTCTTACCTGTTTCACCTCTACATGACAACCACTGTGTTTCATCCTCTCAAACATGCACAATATTTAATGCTTGGGAAATGTCTGAGATTAAAACGTTTAGAGATGTATATATCAATGAGGTTTGTGCATCCTATGAGCTATTAAGATTCAAATTTAATTTCTCATAAACACATTTTTACCACTACGTTCAAGCTGTAAACTTTGCTAAATTGAACCTGCCCAATTTTCCACGCCTCCTACTTATGTCTATTCCAGAAGAAATATTGATCAGTCTTGAAGACTCCAGTAGCATCCCCACAATTGTTAAAAACATAAAGTCCCTTCCTTTCAAAGATCCCAGGGCGCAAAGGGGAAAAGATCTCTCACTTAACATTTCTGAAAAGAAGCGGTACACAGCCATGCACAGAACATACTCTAGCTCCATATGCGCAAAGCACTCAGTTATTCAGCTTAAAATCTTCTATCAGTTGCATTTATCTCGATTAAAACTATCCAAACGTTCCAGGGTAAGATTCAATGTGTGAACATTGCAATCGAGCTCCAGCCTCACAGGGTCACTTGTTTTAGGCCTGCACCAAATTATGGCCAAAAATCTTTTAACGTCTATCAGACAATCTTGGTGTCACAATCACATCTAACCCATTAACAGCTCTGTGTGGTGGACTCCCAGATGGGCTTAAGGTGGAGATGGACAAATTGAAATTGCCTTCACCTCACTATTGGCATGTAGACCCGTCTTGCTTAACTGGAAAAATCCCAACCCACCACTTTCAAGTCAGTGGGTAACTGATGTCTTGTATTATCTGAAGTTGGAAACAATTAAATTCTCACTCAGAGGATCTGTTCAAAACTTTTTAAAAATATATAAATCCAAAACATTTTAGAATAAGCTTCTATATTTGGAGAAAGGATACTCTTCCTTCATTGCTGCTTCAAAGGCTTAATTTGTTGGCTGGATCTCAATCTCTTTCTTTTGGGTGGGGGTTGAATTTTAGTTCTGTTAACAATCTAACCAATCAAATCAAACTTATTTACTTTCAACTTATATTCATAAAAGCAAATAAAATAAAAACAAAAAATGTTGGAAGCATCGCTGTTTGTGCCTTTACTGCCTGTGCAAAGGAGCTGCAGTCAGAGCAAATCTCCAATACTCATCACATACACTGCTGCAACTAAATATTTAATAACTAAAAATGTGTTGCGTCAAACATACAAAAGCAATTTTTTTTGCCATTTAAATATTTTAAATCACATTTTTGAATTATTTCATAATTTCAAAGATTTAAATGTGATTTTATAACTTTAAACTGCAAACATAAATATGGCTTGGGATCTGCTTTAGATATGTAGAACCACAGATGTGACTCTAAAACAATGCTATTATTTAATAAGGTTTTCCTTAAGACAAGTTGAATTCTGCTCATATGTTAAAGACGTTCACAAATTCAGCACTACTGAATTATTAAAACAGCAGAATTTAGAAGTGGTAAAAAAAAACACACAAAATTGTAAGTAAATCAATTTCTGACTATTTTTCACAATACAAGCAGAATATGCAGACCTGTATGACTTTCTAAATGAGGGCACAGAAAACAGAAAATTGCTAAACCTTACAACAACATACATGAAGCACATTAAACACACACAGTAAACTACATCATCTTCAACCCATTTTTAGGCTTCACATAATAAACTCAAGACCATCCTTCCAGGCTCTTACCTCACGACCCTAAAGCTTACACAAATTTTTATTTTTAACTTACCTTTTCTGGATTTCCCTGAAGTTGATGGCTGAACTTCTGGATTTCTAACAGATGAACCTTCCTCAGTACTTTTTGCGTCAGACTCTAATGATTCAGACTTCACATTGATAAGAGACTCTGGTGATGGACGGTGTCTGCTTTGAGAAGAGACTAACTCAGTCACTGCTCCATCTTGTTCGTCTTCCTTAACACTCTCAATCCATTTATATTTGTGCACCTCAACGCTGACAGACGTCTCTTCAGCCTCTTCTTTAATGCCCATTGACCCCAGTACACATTCCTCATCTTTAATGCCCAGACTCTCCTGTTTAGGTTGGACACACTCCCATTCAAAGTTCTCCTCTTTAACATTTGGGGTCCTTTTGTCCATAATATTCATGTTGGCCTCACATTCCTCCTTTTTCACATCCATCTAGATGTTACAGTAAACAGCAGCTTTCTCTTTCTCTCTCTCCCTCCCTGTGGGAAAAAAAAACAGGATTTGATTCCAACAAAACTGTAAGCTTCAGATCTAAAAACATTTTCATTGAGTTTTATATCCTCTCAGTTAAGCTTTAAATGAAGTAAGACAGTAAACAGCATGTTGACAGTAAGTCACTACTGTTTAAATAAAATTAACGAGTATAAAACACACTTAGGGGTGGGCTGAGGGTTTAATAAGTTGGAAGAAGATGACCATCTCCCACAGTTATGGATCAGCAGCATTCACTACTTTGACTAAACATGCAGTGATGTTCAGGTCCTAAAACTCCATTATCAGTTATGAGCAGGAATTTTTAAGCAAGTAGTTTTTAAGCAAGTAGAACCTCAGGACTGTTAAACAAAACTGACACATCAAAAAGGGGAAAAGAAAGGAGAAGTTAAATTTGCATGAAAGCAGAGCCTGTGTCGTGGCAAAAACCTCTCCAGAAAAAATGCACAGAGTTTCTAGATAGATAGTCAGAATAAGCCTTATTACACAGCATATTAAATCATAGCATAGCACATAAAACGTGTCTCAGTTCAATGAAGTGAGCCCAGTAGTCCGGACATGGTTCATATTTATTTCAGTTCTAATCAGTGAGAAGTCAAGCAAAATGACACCTTTTATTAGCTTACTGAAAAGATTACAATATGCAAGCTTTCGAAGCAACTCAGGCCCCTTCTTCAGGTAAGATGTAAAACAGAAACTGGAGTTCCCTGTGTTTATATACACACTAGGAGAAATAACAATCTTTAAGTGAGAAATCTTAAATGTAAAAAAACTTAATAGACCCCTCCAGGCTAAGATTCATTTAGCAAGAGAGGAGAACAATGTATGATCAAGATCTTTTGATAACTGTCCAACTGACACCCTGTCTACAGACCCACACTGTATTGAAAAACTCATCAGAAACTTCAAAAGACTTTGTTGGACAGTTATATTTATCAAAAGATCTTAACCATACTTTGTTCTCCTCTGTTGCTAAATGAATCTTAGCCTGAAGAGGTCTACTTTTTTACATTTAAGATTTCTCACTTAAAGATTTACCAGTGTTGTTATTTGTCCTAGTGTTTATATAAACACAGGGAACTCCAGTTTCTGTATTACATCTTGCCAGAAGAAGGGACCTGAGTTGCCTCGATCTTTGTAGCTTGCCAATTAAAGGTGTCATTTTGCTTGACTTCTCACTACATTCATAAAGGCTAACACGGTTCAACACCCTAGTACTTCAGTTCTAATCACATTTTTCTTGTCATCCACTTTACATGTTATCTTCATAATAGTGACCTTGCCTATACCCTCTTCAAAAACAATTCCCCAATAATCATAAATCCTTTCCTAACCGTCATTGCAACTCGAAGGTCATACATGCCGCCTGGCCTGAAGACGACCATTACCTAATTATCTTTTACATTCCTCACATTCCTAATCTTGAGCTAATAAAAACTGGTGCCCTTTTCATCAATCAATCCTCATCATTACATTGGGATCAGGATGACCCTGCATATGAGAAGCTGAACTGCTCAATTGATAATTACTTGTTGCACCAGCATTGGCAACCTCAGCGCCAAAGAATGCACTCGGAGTCTCCGGACAGGCAGCAGAATTGAGATTTATTGTACAGCGCTCATACAGACTCACTTAAGATGGGAAGAGCCATGGGCAGCTCTTACATTTATTACAGTTCTTATCACACAAGGCATTATTCACCCTCATCTGACTCCTAATATTCCCCTCCTCTATTTCTGACCCTAATTAATTCCACCAGTATTTCTCAGCTGAGGGGGTGTCAAGCCCCTCTCTGTCCATGTCTGCCTGACAAGGCCTATCTGTACTCCCTACTAGCTCAGAGCTTGCTACCATTATTTACAGCCAAAGAGTTCACATTCCCTCTCTATACGCGAGGGGCCAATCCTTTCCAGCCCTCCTGCACATCTAACCTTTATTTTATAAACTATTGGTGGTGTCCAGCTCAAACAGAATAAAAAAAAAATTAGGCATAAGTCTTTTTAATCCGAACTCTTACATCTTAATGCTTAGTGAAATATAGTATTTACTTTTCTCATGTGCTTATAATATTTTTCTAAAACGAAGAGATTACAAATTTCAAGAATACATTTTTCTATACATTCTGAAAGGCTAAAATCATAGGCAGGTGTACAGGGTGCAGCTTCACTGATAAGGCCTGAGCTGTGGACGGCCTGGAACAGACAAACACAGAAGCCAGGAAAAATGCAAACCTTTAATAGTTAACTCTTACATAGTAAGGCTAGCTGGTATAATACATCTTGCTGTAAATTGGTGAATTATTATATTAATTCATGAAGTAGTGTTGACATATAGACTCAGATGTTATCTAAAACATATAAACATGCTAACTTGAAAGCCTGCAAAAGCAGCCAGCTACGCTACTCCGTGCAGCCTCACAATCTCGCCTATTTATCAGCACCGAGGCCAAGTCCCTAGAAATGAAAGCAGGAGGCCTTGAGCATCTGTTGAAGAGAGGGAAAGCACACGCCTTTAATTATCAACTCTTAAACTCTTCTGTAGCTCAAAGCCAGCTAGTACATACAATACGCTTTGCCTTAATTTATCATCCAAGGCATGGGTTTTGAGCTCTGATCCTGGAGGGCCGCAGTTGGCTACAGGATTTCATTCTAACCATCTTCTTAATTAGTGTCCAATTTTGGCTGCTAATAAACTTATTTTGCTTTAGTTATACAGTGGAACCTCGTTTGCGAGCATAATTCGTTCCGGAAACGTGCTGGCAATCCAAAACACTCGTATATCAAAGCGAATTTCCCCATAAGAAATAATGGAAATTCAGATGATTCGTTCCACAACCCAAAACTATTCATATAAAAAGGATTAATACAAAATATAAAGTAAAATACATAATACAAATTAACCTGCAATTTACCTTTAAAAAGAATCATGGCTGGTGCGAGTTTCTAAACTCATGTGGAATTCCACCCAACGGGACGACTCGCTGAAGAGTGTCCCAAAGCAATCGCAGTCTCCCAGCGCTGTAGCAGTTCGCCGTATAAGCGCATCCAAAAAGATCAAGGAACATTATAAAGATCCCGCTGCAATAAATAACAGCGCTGTTGCTGTTTCAAACTGAATAAACTGGTGTTTATTCAGTTGGTGTTAAAGTACTGATACTCAGCTTCGTGTTTTGGGGAGCAAAATGAGGACTAGCACTTCACAGCGCGCACACACACAGTCACAATGCTGTAGTAAACAGAGAGAGGCGCTGGGCGAGCGAGATAAGAAGAGAGAGAGAAGCGCTGGGCGAGCAAGAATAGGAGAGAGAGAAAAAGACGCACGGGGCGAGCGAGCGAGATAAGGAGAGAGAGAAAAAGACGCGATGAGCGAGCAAGATAAGGAGAGAGAGAGAGAAAAAGACGCACTGGGCGAGTGAGCGAGCGAGATAAGGAGAGAGAGAAAAAGACGCGATGAGCGAGCGAGCGAGATAAGGAGAGAGAGAGAGAGAACCACCATCAGCTCAGTTGTGATCACATGACGCTCAGCAGACAAAATGTATCCATACTACTCGTATTGCAAGACATCGCTCGTTTATCAAGTCAAAATTTATTAAAATTTTTTGCTCGTCTTGCAAAACTCGTAAACCAAGTTACTCGTAAACCGAGGTTCCACTGTAATTAACTTGACCCAGGCACCTTAGTTGTTTATGTTTCCATAATTAGCAGCCAAACAATAATGAGACACAAAACGAGCCGCCACCTGACCAGCTCACCTGTGCCCATCACACAATATCTGAAAATAAAGAAAGGTGAAGGTCTCAGTAAGGCTGATCTGCGCAGGTCACCAAAGCATTTTGACGGTGTTCTTAAATAAAACAGAAAATTAACAGTTTTGGAAATGTCTGCTGTGGCAGAAGGAGAACAGCAACAAGCCATGGAATTAAATAATAAGTTTAATGAACAGCAAGAATCAGCTTCTCATTAAGAAACTGGTTGGAGTTTGAGGCCCCAATTTAGCTGGTCATCTCTCCGCTCATTTCATGTCTCATTTCTGTTTGGCTGTCATTTAACAATAAAAAGAATCAATTCAGAGGACTGAATCCTTAAAAACAGGGCTATTACACTGAAGGGAAAAGAAGTTGA
Organism: Polypterus senegalus; assembly: GCF_016835505.1. Taxonomy (NCBI): domain Eukaryota; kingdom Metazoa; phylum Chordata; class Cladistia; order Polypteriformes; family Polypteridae; genus Polypterus; species Polypterus senegalus. The sequence continues at coordinate 173,639,696 of NC_053161.1, read as the reverse complement.
TTAACAGTGAAAACTGTTTAGGAAAAGGGTGAGAATGTAAACCTGCAGCCACTGCGGCCCTCCAGGCCTGGAGTTTGACATCCGTGATCTAAAGAACTGAAAGGTCTTGATCTACAAATTTAAACGCCATTAAACATATATGTACTAATGTGGACACTTGCTTGATTTTCTTAAGTTGAGGTGTCTGTGAACTTGTTTTGTCTTTTCTGTCAGCTAAAGGCCACAGCAGCTGTGTTCTCAAAACAAGGTTTGTTTTTCTGTCAGAGAGCACAATGTCCTTGATTTACTGAGGCTTGAAACATAACAATCGAAAAGACAGGCAGGCACTGCAAAAAGACACAAACCTCACGCCAAAATCAATTGTGGTCTTTAAAGCTGCTTCAAGCATAGGGTTTTAAGAACTAATAGCTCTAAAAAAACTAATAATAAGGCACATCGATCCTTAATCTAAATTCTCAAAACCTGCACCAGGAGAAGACAAGCGGGTGAAATAAGAGGTTTTTTAGGCAGGTGGAAGGCGCTCTTCTTTTATTATTCTGGACCTGCTCAATGGACAGCGGCACAGCACCATTTATATCACGGTACTCAGAACAAAAAGGCAGTTGGCACCTGTGGCTTACTGGATCATCACAGTATCACGTCAGGGTGCACACAATCTCTCTACTTGACAGATGCAGCAATGTTTTAATAAAGGTACCCAGAATATTATTACATCTCATAGTTTTAGGCATTAGTTTTCAAACCAACAGTCCCATTCTGTATAATGGAGTCTAATTGTGGGATGTGGTGTATTGTCTGACACTGATGAAGCTCTTTAAAGTGGGGATTTATAAGCATCACAATAAAATTTAAACCTGAATTTTTACAGTTATTTTCCATTTGCTTTAATGAGAAGGTCTCAGCATTAAAAACAAAGTCAGGAATCTCAGGTTTCTGGGTGAATCTCAATGGGATCAGATGTAGAAGAACTCAGAGGCCCCAGAGAAGCATTTTGAAAATCTGTTCTGAGTAAACTTGTGGATCAAATAGACGGGCAGTGGAACAGGGGGAAAAACCGTCCCAAACTATGTTGGGAAAGGGTCTGGTGGTAATTATTAGTAATAGCGATAACAAGCTAGCAACTCAAATTTATGGAAAGGCTGATTGTGGTAGTGAAGTGCAAAAGCAGATCTGTAAAACGCTGCAGCTTTCCAAAGGGCATCTGGAATAACTTGATGCCAAAATAAGCGCAGCTACAACAACCAACCAGACTTTTACAATCAATGAAATATCACCTTTTGCCTTTGAGTAAGACATTTTTAAATAAATTCAAGTTATATTTGAATAGCAATATGCGATCTGACAGCCCTGGTATGTAAGAACATACAGACAAAGAACAACCCATTACTGACCTTCACGAGAAGTCTATTTAAATAAAAGAGAACCTCATCCAGAAGAGAGAATGACACCTAAACAGTTCCTAGTGGTATATTGGGGTGATCCGCAATGCCTGGTCGAGCTCATCATGTTAAAGCTACATGTAGCAGCCACCACTTCCACCTCACCACCATCGTCCAGTACAAACCAAACAGGCACCACTGGGATATGAGAAGAAAACCAGAGTGCCTGTAAAGGGCAGGAACCAACTATGGTACACAGCATAAACAGATGGAGGTTCAAATTCAGTCTGTTTGAATTATGAGACGGTAACACTAACCACAAATCTCTATTCACTTCTCTTATACTCATTCACAGGCATTACTGGTTTGGGCTTTAGCAACATACTGTATGTTTGATACTATTAAAAAAAACAAACAAACATATTCATATAATTGTCCTTCCAGGCAATACATGTAAATGCATACGTAGTCTTATGTTGTATTAAGCAAGTTTCAGAATGTTAGGTCATGTTTTAAAATGCTCACGTGCCGATTTTGGTGGCCAGTTATCATTCGATTTATTCTTACAATCACGTTAACAGAGACACACAGCAGCAGCATGGCAGTACTACAATGTTCTCCAGCTATACACGTATATTCGTTCTCAGCTCGTACTCAATCCAACTCTTTCCACCGTCACGAACTCCTATTTCATCAGGTTGTTTTTCTCTTTAACTAACGAGAAGTATAAAGCCCGACTCCGGACTGATAAAGAAGAAAATGAAGCAACTGTTAAGGCACTGTGGTGGCGTGGAACCAAATCCTCTTTGAATTCGGCGATCCGAGAAGGACACGAGTGAAGAAATAAACGAAAACGAACGAATAGAAGGAGGCGGCGATTTGAAGTAGAAATGGAACTCGATAACGTGAAGTGAACAGCAATGACAAGAAGACCACAGGGCGATTCACTCAACCAAAGGCAATGACACGAGCACGCTTGTTCGCATCTCATTTACGTCGCGTGCACTAACTTTGAGTGGAGCAAAGGAAAACTCGCGCATGCACGTTCTCAACCCCGGAGAACTTACCCTCTACCTCTCGTTTCGCCTCCCGCTTCACTTGCAAACAAATCGAAAGCAGCCTTTCCTCTAGTGCACGGCAGAAGGGGCGGTATTGTGGCTTTACTCTTCGTCGCCCTAGATGACATCACGCGTGTAAAGCCTAACATGCCGTAAAGTGTTCACGCATGCGTTGTACAGATTGGGCAGCGCCGTAAAGTTTGTGATGACGTACAATTTTTAGCACGCACGCACGCACGCTTGTATCGGGCAGGCACCTGGACCACGAAGTGATAGGCTGCAGGGTAGTCTGCTGTGCACGTGAGGAAAGGCGGTTATCGAATTGTTTGTTAGTGAGAAGGGAGGCGAAGGCAGGCTCATCGCGGAAAGGGAGAAGGTAAGTTCTCCAGGTTTGAGGACGCAGCCTTATGCACTTGTGAGTTTTCATTATCTCCACTCCGAGTTAATGCATGCGAGCAGCGCGTCCTTGCCTGTGAACCCACTATCGGCCATTCCTTGAGCAAATTCGCCAAGGCTCCGCGTGTCTTTGCTGTTCACGGGTGTCTGTGTCTGAGGTTCACTTCACGTTATCGGGTGGCATTTCTAATGCACATCGCCTCCTGCTGCTATTCATTCCTATCCGTTTATTCCTTCAGTCGTCTCCTTCTCTGATCGCCGAATTAAAGAGACAGCTCTTTAATTTTTCGACCCTTTTTTCTTTATTAGGCTGGAGTCGGCCTTTATACTTCTGGTTAGTAAAAGAGAAAAACGATCTGAACAAAAAGGAGTCCGTGACGGTGGAGAAGAGTCGGATTAGGTAAAAGCTGCGAACGGATATACGTGTATAGTGGGAGAACATTGTAGTGCTGCCCTGCTGCTGCTGCTGTATTTCTCTGGTAATGTGCCTTTAAAAGTATGAATTGAATGTTAATAATTGGCAAAAGTGGACAAACAACATCAGTATGTGCGCATTTTAAACATGGCCTAACATTCTGAAACCGGTTTAATGCAAATTAGTTTGCAAATGCATTTACATGCATTGGACAATTATTTGAATGTATTGGTTTTTATTTTTAAATTGTAGCAAGTATGCCAAAATGCCATTTTCGTTGCTAAAACCAAAACCAGTAATGCCTGTTAAAGAGTGTTAGAGAAGTAAATTGAGTTTTGCAGTTAGTGTTACTGCCTCACAGTTCCAGCAGACTGAATTTGAACCCTTGCCTGTTTACGGCCTATCTCTGCAGTTTCCCTCAATTGGTTCCTGCCCTATACAGGTACTCTGGTTTTCTTCTCATATCCCAGTGGCGCCTGTTTGTGTTTGTTTTGTGCTGGACGATGGAGGTGAGATGGAAGCTAAATCCCATATGGTAGCTTTATCATGATGAACCAACCAGGCATTGTGGGTCACCCCCATGTACAACTAGGAACTCTTAGGCAGTATAGCATTCCTCTTCTGGGTAAGGTTCTCCTTTTATTTAACACTAGAATTCCAGAAGCCTACAAAAAAAAAAGTTGTAATGCCGGGCCACTTTAAATTCCCTCACACCTCCTCATCAGCATCTTTGTTTTGCAAATGTGTCAATCAGCACTGGCAGCAGGCAGCCTAGCCTGTTCACTCGTCTCCCACCTGACTTGAAGTCAAGTCAGACACAAAATTCTCACAGTTGAAGTCCTTTATTTTGGAGTTAGGTGTCTGTAACTGTAGAGGGTGAATAATACATCATTATTTGGAATACATACGTTTCATGTGTGTTACTTGTCTACAATAATCTGTGTAAATGATGGATGACAGGAAATGCGAGGCAAGAAATTTTGAACCTCTAACTAAAACTTTTTTTTCATGTTATACTAATTGTCAAATTGTTTACATAAAGTGTGAAGTCCAAATATCAAACACTTTCATGAAAGGTACAGGTATAACAAAACAAGTGCACTTTTATTCAAGACTATAACCAATGAAAAAGAAATGGTTCAATTTATGTGGCACTGGCAATGTGTAAACACTGAAGCCCGACTCTCAATTGATTCAAATCAGACACGTGAGCTTGGCTGGTGGAGTGGTAAGGACTGCTGTCTTAATATCGTGCAGTTGAGATTTCAATCCCAGGTCCTCCTCGCATTTGCCATTTTGAGTAGTGAGCTGCTATTATTGTTACTGTTGTATAATAAAAACATACATTAGATTTGTGTCTGTAACAGCCGGTGTAAATTTATGGTACTTGTAAAAGTTAGCAATGAAGGGAGAAAAGGAGACGCCCAAACGCAGCCACTCAATCGTTTCTTGTTGGTGTCTTGTTGAGCAAACAGACCCCACAGGGTCTATGGTGGATGTTACTTTTCCTTGCACACAGACATTCACGTCAACATGTTATTTGAATGATTTTTTTTAAATTATTATTCCAGAATCCAAGAATAAAACAAAATTTAAAAAAAAAAAAAAATAGTTCAAATTACCATATATACTCGCGTATAACTTGGGTCTTGAAACCCGAAAAATCGATCATTAAATCTTATATGGGACTTATACACCCATTCAAAATTACGACACTTAAAATATATATATTTTTAACATCTTCTTGCTTCCTCCAATCTCACACCAGTTTCTGAGACACATCAAATTTTGTTGCAGCGATGCAGTTAATTTCTTTCGCCACTTCAATGAAATTTAATTTAAAACCAGCTTCATATTTTCTTCTGATTGAACGCTCCATTGTAGATAAGGGATGCCCTTACGATAAAGATGTACGAGGGTGTAAGATACAAAAAACACAAAACAGTGCAAACGTCGCTTCGGAATAGTTTGGGTATTACTGTGTGGTCACGTAGGCACAATTCATAGAAATAAAGGCAGAGTGCTCTGTGTTTACTCTCTCAGGTGGGCATTAGCACATCATAATCTCTTGTACCAAAACATGAGTTTTCGGGCATTCAACTTATAGACCGACATTATAAAATACTGGAAATGATATGGTAAAATCAAGCCCTGACTTATCCTCAGGAGAACTTAAACACTAGTATGTATGGTAAGTTTATTTCAAGAATAAAGCAATAAAAATAATCGTTCAGGTGACATGTTGATACAGATGTCCGTGTGAGAGGAAAAGTAACATGTTTTAGTACCATAAATTAACACAGGATGCTACAAACACACATCATATGTATGTTTTTGTTATACGCTAATAATAAGAAGTTGAAAATAAAACACGTAAACGCACTCTTATGCAAACATCTTTTATTTTGCACCAACTGATAGCTGGACTTCAGCAACATGTCAAATTGAGCAATTTCTTTTTTCTTTGGCTTTATTCTTGGATAAAAGCATGCTTGTTTTGTTACACCTTTTGTGAAAGTGTTTCTTGGATACTTGGGCTTTGCACATCCCGCACTTCATGTCAAAATTATGTCGTCATAGCATATGAAAAAATGTTCTGTTTTAGCCGTGTGTTCAGTATTTCTTGCCTCTACATTTCCTCTGTCATTGTATATGTACACAGATCATTGTAGACACGGAACACATGTTCGAATCATGGTATTTCATTACTTCTATAATTCCTTACAAAGCTTCTCTTGATAAACACTTCAGCACAGACTTGAACTATGAGGATTGCAGCAGGGTGATGCCTTCATCTGACTGAATACGTTGGGGGGTGTAACGAGCTGCGTTCTGCTAAACCACACATTTGCAAAACAAGAACGGGCTTTTAGCGCAGTTATAAGGAGGTACGAGCTGCTTGGTGTATGTCAGGAGAATTTAAGGAGGTCAGGGACAACAAAAAAAATTGTAAGCTTCAGGGATTCTAGTGTTAAATAGACTTCTCATGACAGTCAGTAATGGGTTGTTCTTTGCCTGTCTCCTCCCCTTAGGGTTGCCCATAGCCGATTGGTCAGACAGGTTTATCAAAGATCTCCAGACAGTGGCGCTCTAAGGGTGACTGAGTTACAGAAGGCCTTCACCACAGTAAGGTCACAGTACTGTAGGAGCTGCGATTTAATAAGGGTTTAGTACTGTGTTAAATATGAAATTACTTATGATTTTTTTTTTTTTGTGTATATTCCACAAGATGAAACTGGGGTTGAGGTTTTAAAAACAGCAATAAAGTTATTGTCTGTTATAGACCTTCTAATGTAAGCTCTGCAAATGTTCATTAAGACTTTTAATCTTGTTTAATCCAAGTAGTGGAAACTGCTGACCCAGAACTGTGGGAGATAGTTGTCTTCTTCCAGTTCACTTCCAAGTTTGTTTTACACCTAATAATTTTATATGGACTTTGCTGACTTACTATCGGCATGCTATTTACTGTCTGTCTTGATTTAGACCTTAACTGAGAGGATGTTGTAGAATTCACGGTAAATGTCTTTAGATCTGAAAGGTGCAGTTTTGTTCGAATCAAATCCTGTTCTTTCCATAGGGCGAGAGAAAGAGAAAACTGCCATTTACTGTAACGCCAAGATGGATGTCAAAAAGGAGGAATGTGAGATCGACATGCATATCATGGAGAGAACGACCCGACATGTTAAGGAGGAGGACTGTGAATGGGAGTGTGTTCGACTTAAACAGGCGAGTCTGGCCATTAATGTTGAGGACTGTGAACTGGGATCAGTGGGCATTAAAGAAGAAGCTGAAGAGACGTCTGTCAGCATTGAGGTACACAAATATAAAAGAATTGAGAGCGTCAAGGAAGATGAACAAGATGGAGCAATGACTGAGTTAGTCTCTTCTCAAGGCAGACACTGTCCATCACGGGAGTCTTCTATCAAGTCTGAATCATTAGAGTCTGATGCAAAAAGGAGTGAAGAAGTTTCAACTGTTAGAACTCTGGAGGATCAGCCATCAACTTTATCGAAATCCAGAAAAGGTAAGTTTAAAAAAAAAAAAATGTGTGTAAGCCTTAGAGTATTGGGGGTTATGAGCATGAAATGGTGGTCTTGAGCTTATGGTGTGAAACTTAGAAATGGATTGAAATTGATTTGGTTTACTATGTGTTTAGCATGCTTCATGTATCTTATTGTGAGGCTTAGCAATTTTCTGTTGTTGCATTAGAGTTGCACATTTGTGCTGGGGATTTGAAAGCCATGCAGATTTGCATATTCTGATTATATTGTGAAAAAGAATAAATAGTCACACACAGAGCGACTGCCACTTTAATGTGGATTTTGCCAGTTGTAAATTCTGCTCTTTTAATATCTGTGAGCCACTATACGTGAACACATGAGCAGAATTCAACTTGTCTTCACAAAAAAAACGTAACACATAGTTTTGTTTTGTTTTTTTTGGAGTCACAACTGTACTTGTACATATTTTAGGCTGATCCCAATCAGGTCTCAAGATAAAGTTACTATTTAACGTTTAAAACTTTGAAATTTAACAAAAATGCACAAAAGTACCATTTAATATATTTATATGTCAGAAAACATTGCCTTTTTGTTTGTCTATTCATTTTAAATGTGGTCAAATAAGTGCTCCCTTTTTTAACAAATTGAAAACTGTAGGCATGGTGTAACAAATTCTTTTGGGATAGAGTTGGACTGTTTTTAATATTTTATTCATTTCATCAGACACATCACATTTTTTGATATTAAATATTTAGAACCAGCGGTGTATGTGTTGAGTGATGGAGATCTGATCAGGGTGCAGAGCTACTGCCCAGGTGGTAAAGGCACACGCACATGACACTCCCACCGTTTTTAATACCTCGCACTGGCTTGCTGTCAGGTGCAGTCCCTGCATCCAGAAATGACCCTCTATCTGCTACAGCCAGGTGTGACATGGGTAACCCCTTGGCCAGGTCCATCCTCTTGAGTCCTCAACAGTGAGGATCCTGCGAGCCGGATCACCTTTGGGGAAACGCGCCACATGGCCATAGTGCCATAACTGACACTCCCTCACAATGCAGGTAATGTGCCTCATTTGGGACTCCATGAGCAACACAAAGTCAAACCAACGGTACCCAAGAATTCTCTGTAGAGATACAAGGACCCCAGTCTTCGTCTCACGTCACTGGATAGCATCCATGTCTCACAACCATATAGCAAGACAGGAAGCACAAGGACTCTAAAGACTTGGACCTTCGTCCTTTTGCATAGATATCGGGAGCACCACACACCCCTATCCTGTGACCTCATGACCCCCATGCTCTCCTAATCCGTCTACTGACTTCATAGGAAGAGTCACCAGAGACATGAATGTCACTGCCGAGGTAAGTAAACCTCTCGACAAAGTCGACACTCTCTACAGACAGACACACTGCTGATGTGCCCAAGAGGTCATTAAAGGCCTGGATCTTAGTTTTTATCAGGACACTTGCAAGCCCAGACACTCTGACTCCTCGCTCAGTCTCTCGAGTGCCCCAATCAGAGCCTCCATTGCTTCCGCGAAGATCACAGCATTGTTAGCAAAGTCAAGAGCAGTGAATCTTTCTTTATCAACAGATGCCCAACAGCCGCTGGACCTCACAACCTTGTCCAACACCCAGTCCATACAAGCATTGAACAGAGTAGGTGCAGAAACGGACTCCTGACGAGCCCTAGAATCAACTGGGAAAAATGCAGAGGTCCTGCCTCCACTCTGCACAGCACTCCCAGTACCAGTGTATAGACTTGACATGACATCCAGCAACTTTGATGAGATCCTACAAAGTCTCAGGATGTCCCACAGGGCAGCTCGATCAACTGAGTCAAACACTTTACGAAAATCGACAAAGGCTACAAAGAAATTGTGCTGATACTCGCGTTTGCTCTCCATGAGAACCCTCAGTGCCAGGATGCATGACAAGACCCTAAAGGTTGCTGAGGGTTGTGTTGGTGTTACCAGTGTTCCCAGAAGGAGGTGTTTCATCTCGCAGGGCACCCTGGATATCATCGAGGGGAGTCACAGTGCATGGCTTGATGGCAGCTCTGGTCTGTACCAAGAACTGAGAAGGATGGCTACTAGGGCTCGGAGGGCAGATAAGGAGGTGTTTATGTAACAATACACTTTTATATCAGGTTTGTCGGAAAAATCCCTTAGTCATGTTTGGGATGTTGGCTTCTGTGCTTTTTATTTTTACATGACTGTATGAAGGGCACATTAGCTCATTAATGACATTTATTAAAAGCGATATTTGATGCACTTGTCAAAGTAATTCAAATGTCAAATGTCTCCTCATGCTTTCATGTTCCAACCCCCGCTTTTTAGACTTGTTCCAATTTTAAGGTTACCTTTGTGAAATCAACCTTGAAATAATCCTCTGAAATTGACAATTTAACTGATTATTTCAGAATTCCAGTCAAACACCCTGCGTTTTCCTGTTTTCAAGCCTCCTCACATAATTGATCAGACTTTGCTGTCGCTTATGCCTGCTGTAAGATAGACGGGACAATTGGAGAGTTTTGCGGTGCCCTGCAGCCAAACCTGTATAATTAAGCAACCGAAAATATGAAAAATAAGAGCGTGGTATAATGCAAAATCAGGCAGACTCTTCAAAATGGCAGGTCTTCTGTTTAAAAGAAATTCTGAGAGGAAGAGGCAGGTCCTGGTAGTCAGAATCCGAAAGTTTGGACATATATGAAATGATGTCATTTTGTGTTTCTGCAGAGCGAGGAGAAAAAAGAGCGTTGTTGGACAGTGCCACCTCCTGTCTCGGTGGAGAATTACACTCACTCAAGCCCTTAAGCTGTTCCCTGTGTGCATTAGCTCTTCAACAGGCAGATTTGCAAGGGGGGTGGGAAGCTTTACGGACAGATATAACATCTTTATAATGTACTAGCTGTGTAAGGCCGTGCTCTAAAGTGCCCAGGCTCCTAGAAACTATTGAAATCTTCAGAAAAAAAAATTGAAATGCAGAGTCAGCAGTTTTGTTTTGCGGACGTGCTCACCCCCTTTGTCTATCAGCGGCTAAACGAGTTTCTCTCTCGTTTGTCTTTCCTCAGTGGTTTCACTTGGGTGACAGAGTCACTTTCTTTCAGCTTCATGCTGTAGCCTCATACTTCTTTCTTCGTATGACTTGTTAACTTGGCGCCGCCTTGCCAACTCTTTGAGCTTCGTGTTGTAGCCTTGCACTTCCAGGCTGGACAGACAGACACACGCACTTCCACGCATAGACGTTTATATATACAGTTGAGTTCCAGAACTTCCCGCGAAAGGTGAAAATCCGCGAAGTAAAAACCATATGTTTATATGGTTATTTTTATATATTTTAAGCCCTTATAAACTCTCCCACACTCTTATAAACCTTCCCCGCACAGTTATACAGCATAAACCCTTTGTATTCTCTTAGATATTTGGTAAGATTAATTGAAATTCTGTATGTAAACACACTGTTTATATACAGTAAAACTTTAATATTATTTTAAAGATATTGAGCATCTCCGATATCGCATATGTTACAGCCATTACGATAGACAAATTATTTTGGATCCATAATGAAGGGCTTGACTATGCACAAAGATAAACACAAAAGAGCACAAAAGTTAACTCTTTACACAGCGAAACACGTTGATGCTGAACGAGCGAGATGAGACTTCCTGGTTAACGCAGCGGAATCGAATTCAACGCTCCGTCACTGAGCCAATCAGCACACAGGAACTTAACTGTGTGCTCTGATTGGGTAGCTTCTCAGCCATCCACCAATAGCATCCCTATGAAATCAACTGGGCAAACCAACTGAGGAAGCATGTACCATAAATTAAGAGACCCATTGTCCGCAGAAACCCGCTAAGCAGCTAAAAATCCGTCTTATATATTTAGATATGCTTACATCCACGATAGAGTGAAGCCACGAAAGTCAAAGCGCGATATATCGAGAGATTACTGTACTGTAAGATAAGCTAGATAAGCTCTTGGGCTTAAAACAAAAAAGACAAAAAGAAAAAAATTTTTTTTTATAGGAGCCTTTCAAATCAATCAAGGACACCTTACAAAACATTAATAACAATAGTCACAATATAGAATAAAAAAAGTATTAATACAATATTTAAATATATCGACTAAAATTTATATTAAACATAAGGAAGCTTAAGGTGTGTCTCAAGGCAGGATTTAAAGGAAGGAAGAAAGTCCGTGTTACAGAATGTCTTGTGGGAGAGAGTCCCAGAGATGAGGGGCCACTCGTCTGAAAGCTCTAAACTCCATCGTAGTTAGGCGAGCAGGATGTATAATAAGAGGATCTAAGGATACAGGAAGGAGCAGAGATATGAAGAAGATCAGAGAGATACTAGAAGTGCCAAATTGTGAAGGGTCTTGAAAGTAAAAATCAAAATCTTCAATGCGGTATTTAACATGGAGCCAGTGAAGGTGCTGGAGGACAGGAGTGATGTGTTCTGTGGAAGGGACTCTGGTAAATAATACAAGCGGCAGCGTTCTGAACCAGTTGGAGTTTGTGAGGAAGACCAGAGAGATTAGTATTACAGTAATCAATATGAGATGTGGCCAGAACTATTACAAGAATAGCCGTGGGTGTTAGTGTTGAGAATTTTGATTAAGGATCAATATGCTTTATTGTTAGTTTTAGCGCTTTTAGCTATGAAAAGCCTAGGCCTGGAGCAGCTTTAGAAGTACGTCATTTATTTTGGTAGAGCGGCCGCTTGCCTGCCTGTCCTTCTCACTTGCTTTGTTTTGAGTTTCTTTGAGCCAAGGTCATCATGTTCTCTGAGGAAGCAAGCAGGCAGATTTGGTTTTGAGGATGCTAGTGCTGATAGAAGACTAAAAACAAACTGCATGTGGGTCTTTGCTTGTGTGAGTGAGGGGCAAGCTATCAGGCTAGTGCATAAAACATATAAGCACCCAAATGGCATTTAGAAGTATTAGGGCTCATTAATACCTTAGGCAATAAGATATAATAATATAATGTATTATGATATTAGTTTGAGCACTATAGAGTTGATTATTGAAAGTTACAGACTTTTTCCTGGACAGTTGCAATGACGTAAGCAGTAGGTTGGCCTCTGTCAGACCACTGCGCAGCTGCGTGCCACGACTTAACAGTGCTGGGCCTTTGTATTAGTGTACGCATTTATATTTAATTTAGCTAGCATTTAAGTTTATATACCAATGCTTCTTTATACATCTTAGTGATAATAACAAAAATATACAGTTTTGCACATATCAGTTGGCTTAAAGAAGAAACTGTTACAGGCTTGTCTTTTTTCCTTCTTTCATCCACCTACCGTGCCAAGGCTGTCTGCAGCTTGGTCCTTATCAGTGAAGCTGTGTGCCGCCATTCACTGGCACAGTCTCCTATTATTTTGGCCTTGCAGGACGCTAGTGCAACAAGCAGTCATTAATTGAATTATTGATTAGGAAGTCCAGTTTTCATAAATGGGTCCTTCTGATCCCAACTTAATTGTTAAGAATTGATTAACTGAAAGGCCTTCGATCTTAACAGCTCAGGATTAGGCCGTGAGAATGAAGGGAGGAGTAGTCTAGTGACCCTCACCTCTGGGTGGCAAATCTGTCCTTCGAGCCAAAGTGGTTGTTATGAGAAGAAGGGTTGGGAAGAAGATTATGGGGATGTCTATGAGGGCAAGGGTATTGTTATGAGAAGGTCTGGAACTCCAGGGGCCGCATGCATAACGCCGGCCTAGAATTCGCACTATAACATGACATAAGCACAAAAGCGGAAATGTGCTTACGCACAAAAAAATCCAGATGCATAAATCTGTGCGTTCACCAACTTCCACGTTCTTCTGCTCCATAAATCCCGGTCATAGTGAAAAGTAACACACGTGCACGCGCCTGCTACCCCACCTTAACTCCTCCCAGAATTATGCCTCTTTGAATATGCAAATCAATATAAATAGCCCTTAAGCTCAGCGTTCTGTGAAAAGGCAATGGCAAAAGCACGGGGGGGAAATAGAAGAATTTCAGCGAATACCAAGTGGAGGCAAAGAAAAACGTACTATTTGTTGGTTTAAACAGTGGTATAATCAACAAAAGGAAGTTGATCGAGTGACATAGTTTGTTGGAGAAACTCGATAGCTCAAGTTCACAAAGTCGCACAGGGCCCTAAATAAAAAAAAGTTTTCATGTATCAAAGTGGCTGTGAAAAGGCGAGTCGTAGCCCACCGTCTGAGTGTCATATGACAGCTTATTAGGGTACAGACAAAAAAAATGGGCACAAAATGTCAACTTTAATTTAGAAATTTCCACTTTAATCACTAAAGTAGAACATCGTAAACTTCATCTTAAAATCGCATAATTTCCTAGTTTCTCAAATCCCATCGTAACTAAATTAGCACGTTAAATGCTTTGTGTTGTATTTGATCTTCTATATGCGTGAATCACTACTTGCTTCTTAAACAGGCTCTCTTCCTCCAACTGGACACAGAATCCATTACATTCGTGATATTACAGCTCTCTGAATAGTTAAAATACTGAGATGTATATGTGATATGCTTTAACTCCTATCATCATGGAAATTATATTATTAAACATGGGAACACGGTGGCGCAGAGATTGTTCATGTTTCACACAAGATGCTTGTTACGCTGTGTGTGACCTTCGATGGAATAATTTATTGCATTAGTACAGTAATCCCTCCTCGATCGCAGGGGTTGTGTTCCAGAAACCATATGTTTGTATGGTTATTTTTATATATTTTAAGCCTTTATAAACTCTCCCACACTGTTAACATTATTAGAGCCCTCTAGACATGAAATAACACCCTTTAGTCAAAAGTTTAAACTGTGCTCCATGACAAGACAGAGATGACAGTTCTTTCTCACAATTAAAAGAATGCAAACATATCTTCCTCTTCAAAGAATGCGCGTCAGGAGCAGAGAATGTCAGAGAGAGAGAGAGAGAGAGAGAAAAGCAAACAATCAAAAAATCAATTTTGTGATTAAAAACTGTAATATATCCAGGGCTGACCAAACACTCAGGGCTCACTTCATGAACTGAGACAGACTTTATGTTGTAGCAGTGCTACCATTGGTTAGAACTGCATCTCCCAGCAGTCCTTGCAGGGCTGTTGGGGGCAAAGGTGGCCAGAGGGGTTTAAAAGGAGGGCAGGGGTCGAAGAGAAAAGGAGGGTTTGTTCTTGTTTGTTTGGTGCTTGTAATAACTGTTGAACTGCCTGTCGTTGTCTGCCATATATCATCGTGTCTTGGATTGTATTGTTTGTTGGGGTCTGGTTATCATTTGTCTACCTGTGTACTGTTACTGAGGACGTTGTCTGGATTCATTGGCTTTCACGGAAGAAGGAGCGCTCCTGAACCATTCATCTGTCAACCTACTTCAGCAACTACCGGTAGGACTGTGTTTTTCCATTTCTCTCGCTTCATTCAAATCACTGGACATAACTTCACCACTGATTATTTCATACATGGACTTTACTGCGTGTTTGTCATGTTTACTTGTTAAATGTAATATCGCCGAAAGGATCAGGGGTGATATTGTTGTTTCAATTAGTTAATTTAATTTTCATTATACTTTTTATCGTTTAAGTTCCCAGCGTGTTTTCTTCTTTGTCTCTGTAGTGTGTGTGTGTGTGTGTCGTGCCAAGGCTGGGGTTGTCCCTGGTAATCCTCCAGTAAAATAAATAAATCACCGTCACGCACGACGGTGTGAATCTTGCTCTGCAATTGTTTCCTATGATGTGCAATAAAGTCTAAATTCTGACTGCCTTTCTGAAGACTCTGCTTGGTTTTTATGAAGATTTCTCCACAACATTAGCTGTAAGAAACTGGCATAGACAGCTAATATTACATAGATGGCAATATGCAGGCCAAGTGATATTAATATGTGCTTCAAATTTTAAGGTGCTGCCAAGAATACATACTAAACTCTTAATTCTCTAATCTCATCTTCCCCTCAGGTTATGAATAGTCAGAGAAATCTTCTCATATTTGGCCAAAACAACTTTAGTTCCTACCAGAAGAGCCTCTGCTTTATCACGGTTTAATCTGAGAAATTTACCAGACAACTGTAATTGAACTTACTGCAAGCAGTCAGAGAGGGAAAAGGGTGGAAGAGTGGAATCAGGCTTAGTAAACAGACAGAGCTGGGTGTCATTAGCATAACAGTGGAAATGAATATCAAATTTCCTAAAAATATGACCAAGAGGTGGGAGGTAAATAATAAATTGAAGGAGTCCTAATACAGAACAACTGGGGAAACTTGTGATCTGGAATTTAACTGTACAAGGTATCATTCTAAATAATATTTTAAGAGTATAATGACAAAATGATTATGCAGTCCTGTAATTTAGTTAACAAAACGTGACCAGTAATCTTATCAGTTGGGTCTCTCACACAAATGATCTATTTAGTTTACTTCATCATCTTGCATCTATTAACTGCGCTCGTGTGCTAAGCCATTATAAAACAGAAATGAAATTTATGAAGTTGAGTGGCTTTCCTTTTGTAACCTGTTTTACAGTTGCTTATGCTTATAAAAGGTTAATTTCATCCATGAATAATAAGTGGATTGAGAGTAATCTATAAATTTTTCTTGTAATCTTCACACAGGAGACAAACTTCATTGCTGTTCTGAATGTGGCAAACAATTCACATCCAGGGGATATCTTCGGATACACAAAAGAATTCACACGGGAGAGAAGCCTTACTGCTGTTCTGAGTGTGGCAAGAGGTTTTTGCAGATAAGCCATCTTAAGAGCCACCAAGGAATTCACACGGTAGAAAAGCCTTATAGGTGTTCTGAATGTGGCAAGCAGTTTTTAAAAAAGAGTTTACTTCATAGACACCAAAGAATCCACACAGGAGATAAACCTTATTGGTGTTCTGAATGTGGCAAACATTTTTCGCACAAATGGGATCTTCAGATCCACCAAAGAATTCACACTGGAGAAAAGCCTTACTGCTGTTCTGATTGTGGCAAACAATTCATGTCCATGGGCTATCTTCGGATACACAAAAGAATTCACACGGGAGAGAAGCCTTACTGCTGCTCTGAATGTGGCAAGAGTTTTTTGCAAACGAGCCATCTTCAGAAGCATCAAACAGTTCATACAGGAGAAAAGCCTTATTCCTGTTCTGAATGTGGCAAACAGTTTTTGAAAATGAGCAATCTTCAGATCCACCAAAGAATTCACATGGGGGAAAAGCCTTACTGCTGTCCTGAGTGTGACAAGCAGTTTTCGCACCGCAGCCAGCTTCATAGGCACCGAACAAATCACACAGGAGAAAAGCCTTATTGTTGTTCTGAATGTGGCAAGCAATTCCCACACAAGAGCAATCTTCAGATCCACCAAAGAATTCACACAGGAGAGAAGCCTTATTGCTGTTCTGAATGTGGTAAATGCTTTTCTCGAGGGAGCAATCTTTCGACCCACCAAAAAACTCATACTTGAGAGAAGCCATATTGTTTTTATGAATGGGGCAAGTGTTTATCGCAAAGTAGTTCATTTGTGGCTCGGAAGTTCACTAACAGTGACCTCATCACAGTGAAACAGACAAGCACACACAAGAGGCCTGTGAGTGAGACAACCTGACAGTTTGGTGTTCATGTGAAGATAAAAGAGTACTTTAGTTCTACAGAACTGGTCATGAGTTCTCAACTGAAGTGCCTCCCGGGACAGCTTGTGCAAAACTGCAGTGCAGAAATGTAATTTTGATTTCCAAATTAGATAACTAATGCAAATTCAGGATACTCAATTTGGAATAATTAAGAAAGAAAACAAATTAGTGCATAGAAATTAGTATTTATATCAAATGTACGCATCAGCATAGAGTTGTATTAAAAGATGAAATTTACACATTGGAAAATCTGAAATTAACACCCACATGTGAACAGAGACAGCCAGAGAACTATTAGCCAGAAATGGAATGTCCTGAGAAGTAAGAGATTCTCAAACAGTGAAATAATTGTAAAGTGAGAAGGAGTTGAGAGAGAAAGAGATCGAGGTACAACAACTTGAATGTTACAACAAAAGGTTAAGGTTAAAATTGCCAAAAAACCACAAGAGGTGATCACCCTAATGAATAAAGAAGAGAGGGGCAGTGAGATTTAGAAAAAATCAATAGAATACACAGCATGCAGTCATACAGGCAGAAGAAAAATAAACCAGCATTACAGACAAAATGACACAATCACGAGAGGACAATGTCATTCAGGAACTTAAAGAATGATTTATGGACTTAACAGAGAGGTGTAGGGAAATCAATAAAAAGAGACAAGTGAACAAGAGTAATAATTCATCTTACTGGATAGAGGTTGGAAATTGGCAGAGGCCTCTTTATTTGATATCACAGTGATTTTTGCCTGCTGATTCAACATGTATTGCAATTTTTTAAAGTATTTTGATGTCTGCGATTGAATATTTCGTGTTATTTCCGATTTATTTTAATTGAAGCAAGAATTTCTCTCGTGTTAGACATTTTCAAGTCATGGTGAGTAATGCAATTAAATACTGTACATGTTTTAGATTTGTGTTTTTTATTGAGTCAACAAATAAACTTTATAGATGTATCCATATCAATAGAAATTCTCACCCTGGCAGTGCCGTATCAGGTGCACTCTTCTGCTACGTTGGCACATCGATAATCAGCCTGTGCTGTGGAAGGTCTGATATGTTCTGCTTTGGTATATAAACCCAGTGATGCGTCTTATTTTCCTAGCAGCCATGCAATTAGCCGCCAAGTGTGCATATCATTTAAACGTGAGGAAAGCCAACCACTTGAGCTGCAACCAGCATCTTCACCACCTTGTCGGTGACTAACACTGGCTCTGTTTCAATTCCTCACTCGTCAGTGACATTACAAAGCATGACTGTTTGTAGGACTTAAGAGGATAAGCACCATCCTTCAGTTTTATGATGTGGTGTTACCGTAGCACAGGGATTCCCAAACTCGGTCCTGGGGACCCCTTTTGTCTGCAGGTTTTTTTTTTCCCCCAAACAGATTCATAATCCATGACAACTGCTAACACTGAGCTCATTTAATTAGCTGGTATTTTTTTTCCCTTTTTCTCATATTCCAAATTCAGAAAAGCACTGCAGCGTGATTTTTACATTTATAAGACATTTAGAAATATTTCCATTTTTGCTTTAGCTTTAAATGCTTAACTCTCTTGTTGATTTCATTACATGTGCCCTTTCTCTGTGCAGTTTGCTTTCTTCATTGTGTCTTAATGATGACAATTAAAAACGAGCAGAGCAGACACCCAGGCAAACACGGAATCACGAAAGGCTGCAACTCCTTTAGCGTCAGCCCCACTTGTTAGTAAATAATGCATTCATTAAAGAATTGGAACACCTAGAAAAATAGAATAAAAATCAAGATGAAAATGTTTAAAAGAAAGAAAGAAAAGTTAATTTTTGCTCTATAACTGCTTAGTACATTTTAATCATTTTTATTAACCAAACTTATTTTTCTAATTTCTGTATTGCTACCAAAACACAGAATCTGGGAAATAACCAATCACATAATTAGCCCAGGAGTCCGATTTTAAAAACAAAAGCTTGTGTGAACAAAAACCCGCAGCCACAGAGGGTGCCCAGGACCGAATTTGGGAATCCCTGCCATAGCATAACACAATGTGGCTCTTGAGGTTCATGAATCACATGTCTCCGCAACTCTTTCCACTTTACAGAGTAACTACTTTAATTCTGATTGAGCCTTCTTGTATTTTTTGGGGAACTGCTATGTCTTGAGGAAAAAATGTAATGACATCATCAGGAATTAGACACGGCGGATACATACTCTGGGATTAATGAATGAGCTGAATGTTCATTTAGATAACGCTGAGGTGGTAAACAGGTATGGGGAACACTGGTGGGTCAAAGCCAGGCCCCACAAGAGTTGAAGATAGTGATATGGGGGGATTCACTCATTAGGGGGATTACAGCTTTTCTTCATTGCTTACACATTATTACCTGGTGTATGAGCTAGAACTTCATAGCCTAATGCCATCTACCAAAATACAAAGGCATTTCCCTAAACTATAAACACTATTCCCCTGTTTTGACAGATGATTCAGATTTGTTGAGATGTTAGTGCAAAAGCCCAACACACAAATCCCTTCATGTATCATTCAGGTGCTTGTTTCTGAAGCACTAGCAGTCAGTATTGTTCACTCAAGTCTGCACAGTTGGAACATATTAAGCAAACACTAAAATTGTTCACACACCAGTCATAGCCTTAGTATAGACAGAACAATTGACCGCATCCTCTGAAAGACCAAGTTCAGGATGAAACGGGCCTAGCACCTCCCTTTTGAAGGAAATTCTGAGAGGGTCCCATACTAGTTCCATGAATATGTACAAGTATGAGTTTTCACATTGTATGACGTATTTGAGTCTTCTCCTCTTGTAATGTGTACTCTTTTTTTGTCATACTTTTTACACAAAGAACAACAGACACTTGGAATCGGCTACCAAGTTGTATGGTAGACAGTAAGGTGTTAGGGACTTTCAAAACTCGACTTGATGTTTTTTTTGGAAGAAATAAGTGGATAGGACTGGTGAGCTTTCATGGGCTGAATGGCCTGTTCTCGTCTACATTGTTCTAATGCATTTCTATGCAGAGTATTTGAGGTGGAAGGCCAACCTGATCCTCATGAGCTCATCTGATGTGGCAGCATTTAACTTAACCAAAAGGAGGAGAAGGGGGAAGAATATAATTGCCCATCATGCTATTGTGAATGTCCCTGGCTAGAGTAAGAGTAAGGACTTTTCACTATGTGTGCAACCATCGGCCACCGAGGTGTCCTCAACCGCCAGGCTGTCCTTAGTCCCTATAACACCCTGCTCCTTTCTGCTTTCCTTGAATGGTCTAAGAGTCCATATATACCAGATAGACTGGAGGGAGCCAGCTCAACCAGAGTAGCCTCTCTATGTGTCTGCTTCCAGTGGGCTGCTGTTGTTCGTGACGGGTTCCCCAATTACCCAGGTGTCTTAAACACCTTTCTGCCTGCATCTTCTCCCTTTTTATTCTCCATAGAGGGTTTTTTTGCGGCGGGACATTTACAACTGATATCCCCACATCCATGTTCACCTCCTCCAGGCTATGGAACAGGCCTGTCTAGACATTACACTTGAGGCTTGTCTGTGGTGGATAAGACATGCAAGGGGATTTTTTTTTACCCCGCTGCTGGACTAGGGTTAATATAGCCTGTAACATTGATGTGATTCTTTGACCCGACGCAGACCAGAGATGGGATTCTGGGGCAGAATATATAATATAATATATATGTATATATATTTATTTACTTACTGCATTTGTCTTTGTCATTTTATTTCTTTGCTTTGACCTTGGTGGTTTTGAAAATATTTGAACGTCTCATGCTTTCCTTCCTAAAGTCCATCACGAACCCTCTCCTTGATCCACTTCAGTTTGCATATGGGATTCAGTGGAGGGTGCAGTTAATTTTTGCCTCCACTACATTCTTCAACACCTGGATTTGCGTAACACCTTTGAGAGGGTCTTGTTTTTTGGATTTCTGCTCAGCTTTCAATACCATTGTCCTGATGTTGCTTCAGAGTAAACTAATCCAGTTAGGTGTACCCTATGGTGTCTGCCAGTGGATTAGGAGTTTCTTGACAGGTAGGAAGCGGTTTGTGAGACTGGACCCCATCTGTCAAATCAACTGTCAATTAGCAGAGGCTCCCCCTAAGAGTTGTGCTCTTTCACCCCCTCCTGTTTTCACTTTATGCAAATAGACAAATCTGTAAAAATCCTGAAGTTTGCAAATCACACATCATAGTGGGTCTCATTTCCAATAATGACATATCTTCATATCAAAGAGAGCAGGGCCATCCCATGAAATGGTGTTCTTGTAACCACTTGGAGCTCAGTGCTATTAAGACAGTGGAAATGAGGATCGACTTCTGCCGACAAGTCACTAACTGTCCACCTTTGCAAATGAATGGCCAGACTGTGTCGGTGGTTCAGTCGTTCAAATTCCTGAGGACTACTTTCACTAATACATTAAAATGAGAGAAGCACATCACCTCCATCATCAAGAAAGCCGAACAGCGATTGTTCTTCCTTTTCCAGCTTAAGAAGCTTAGCATATCAAGGCAGATATTGTTACATTTTCACTCTGCTGCCATTGAGAGTATTGTGACCTCCTCCATCACCGTTTGGTTTCCTTCTGCCTCCTCTCTTTCTAAGAGTCAGTTACAGCGGGTGATTTGTGCAGCTGAGGAAATCATTGGCTGTCGTGTCCCAACATTAGAAGTTCTATTCATTGCCTGAGCGAGAAAGAGATCAGAAAAGATTGCAGCAGACACCGCCCACCCCAGCAGCCATCTGTACATTAAGTTGCCATCACAAAGGAGGTGCAGGTCTATCGCGGCCCAAACTACTCGCCGTCTTCACAGTGTGGAAATAACCCCTGAGGAAGACAGGAATGGTTCAATCAATCAGTCTTTATTTAGTCACTGGTGAGTACATAGGATTCATGCTTTGCAATAGCAGAAGAGCACTTTTGACTTTTTGGTTGGCTTTTTTATATTAATTTTCCGCCCTCTCCCTTACTTATGAAACAGCATCTAAGCATTTCATCTTATGTTGTGCAAATCGGCCAACTATTTCTGTTTTGTGTACGTATGAGGGGTGCTAAAGAAGGAAAAGTCATCTCTCCTGTGTCTAACGGATGCATTAATAAAGAGGAAGTTGTCCTGGGTCAGCTTACTGCACCCTGTCTTATGATAGATGCCTGTATGAATAACCTGCTGTTAGAGCAAAACAGCTTGGTCAGCTTTTAACCCTTAGTGGCTTGCAAGAAGTTCATTTTTTCTTTCACAGCAACTTTTTTTCCTCAGATTAACCCTTACATAGGGTTAGTCCTAACTGTATTTGCAACATAAAACTGGTAACTGTGCTTTTTGTGCATTTGTAAATACTTCATACTATATGACATTTATATTGTTTTATATAGTTTTTCTCATTAGTGATAGATACTTTATTAATCCCAAATTCACATATTCCAGCAGCAGCAGCATACTGATAAAAAAACAATGTTAAATTAAAGAGTGATAACAATGCAGGTATACAGACAGACAATAACTTTGTATAATGTTAACGTTTACCCCCCCAGGTGGAATTGAAGAGTCACATAGTGTGAGGGGGAACAATCTCCTCAGTCTGTCAGTGGAGCAGGATGGTGACAGCAGTCTGTCGCTGAAGCTGCTTCTCTGCCTGGAGTTGATCCTGTTCAGTGGATGCAGTGGATTCTCCATAATTGACAGGAGCTTGCTCAGCGCCCGTCGCTCTGCCACGGATGTCAAACTGTCCAGCTTCATTCCTACAATAGAGCCTGCCTTCCTTCCTCACCAATTTGTCCAGGCGTGAGGTGTCCCTTTTCTTTATGCTGCCTCCCCAGCACACCACTGCGTAGAAGAGTGCACTCACCACAACCGTCTGATAGAACATCTGCAGCATCTTATTACAGATGTTGAAGGATGTCAGCCTTCTAAGGAAGTATAGTCGGCTCTGTCCTCTCTTGCACAGAGAATCAGTATTGGCAGTCCAGTCCAATTTATCATCCAGCTGCATTCCCAGATATTTATAGGTCTGCACCCTCTGCACATGGTCGCCTCTGATGATCACGGGGTCCATGAGGGACCTGGGCCTCTTAAAATCCACCACCAGCTCCTTGGTCTTGCTGGTTTTCAGTTATAGGTGGTTTGAGTCACACTATTTAACAAAGTCCTTGATTAGGTTCCTATACTCCTCCTGCCCACTCCTGATGCAGCCCACGATAGCAGTGTCGTCAGTGAACTTTTCCACGTGGCAGGACTCCGAGTTGTATTGGAAGTCCAATGTATGTTGGCTGAAAAGGACTGGAGAAAATACAGTCCCCTGCGGCGCTCCTGTGCTGCTGACCACAATGTCAGACCTGCAGTTCCCAAGACGCACATACTGAGGTCTGTCTTTAAGATAGTGAGTTAGTAAATAAATGTTTTGTTCAAGATACTCAAATTTTGTTTAGGATAGAGGGGCACAAAATTAAGGGACATTCCAGGACATACCGTGGCATGCAAAAGTTTGGGTCCCCTTGCTTAAAATGTCTGTTACTGTGAATAGTGAAGAGAGCAGAAGATGAACTGATCACCCAAAGGCTTCAAGTAAAAGATGATGGGTGCATCCCTGGGGTCCTCACCAAAAAAATACATCAATCACCATCCTTGCAGGGGTGTGAATCTTGGCAGCACTGCGCCTGTGACACTTTGCTTGACCAAACACCGTTTCATTTTAGGAGGGGTTGTTTACATATGAACTTGGTTCTTTGTGCTTGTAAAAACTTCTTAATGTGTGTGTGTGTGTGTGTGTGTGTGTTTGGGGGGAATGCCTTGGGGACCCTGAAATCTTTAATGTATGGTACATTTCCTAGCAGAACACCAACAGATTAAGAAAACTTGCACTGAGCCAGTGCTACTGTATACAGCACGGGTCCTTTCAAAATCAGGACCCACTGGTATTTCACAAATCTGTTACCATCTATTCATGGTTATTACTGCATGGCGCCTGTTAGGAATCTAAAGAAATTTGACGCTCTTTCTGGAAGCTTCATGTAGACGGGTCTTTTGGGAACCAAATATGGTTCCCCTATAGCATTGCTCTGAAGAACCACTCTGGCGCTTTGATTTATGAGGTTGCCCAACAACAGAAACATTAAAAACAAGGATACAAAGTCACAGGAAAAATAATAAAAACAATCCAAACAATCAATCGATAGGTAAAAAAATAAGTTGCAGATATATCAACTTAAACTTAATGAGTACATCGGGAGGAAACACTGAATTGCCTGGCAGCAGTGGGCCCTTCTTGGTAGAATGAGTCTGTGCTTGAAAGTGCTCCAATACAGCGCCTCCTGGTGGGGATTTTTCATGATGGTGCTCTAATTTTGCTACCATCCTCTTTCCCTCTACAGCTTCCAGAGTGCCCAGGGTTCGCCCTGTGATGGCGCAGGATTTCCTGATAAGTGTTATTCTGGCCTTGTGCTTCCGTTGAGCTCGGGTTGCTTCCCCAGGAGACCATAGTGTACACTGGCAAATATGGGTTGGTAGAACATTTCCGGCAGCTTGCTGCACACACCAGAAGACCTGAGTCTCATTAGCAAGTCCAGTCTACTCTGATCCGTCTTGTCCAGTGCCACGGTGTGGTCAGACCAGTCCAGTTTGTTGTTTACGTGAACCCTCATCTACTTGTAGCTCTTCACTACTTCCAAAACCTCCCTCTCAATGAGGCTCCTTGGCTATTAAAATGATTACTGTTTCATGAATTTATGATATGACTAGCTGTACCCCGTGGCTATGCCCACATAGTAATGAAACAGGACAAACTTTAAAAATCAGTAGATCTTGGCACTATATCTGATCATGTTCAGCTCTGACGGGAGAGCGTTCCCCGCGTGTGGAGAAAAATACCCTCTAAAACACACAGAGCTCTGATCTCTCTCTCAAAAATGTCAAACGTTACTCCTTATCAATCTGGAGATGATAATCTCTGTTGAGCAAACAGGTACAGTGGTGTGAAAAACTATTTGCCCCCTTCCTGATTTCTTATTCTTTTGCATGTTTGTCACACAAAATGTTTCTGATCATCAAACACATTTAACCATTAGTCAAATATAACACAAGTAAACACAAAATGCAGTTTTTAAATGATGGTTTTTATTATTTAGGGAGAAAAAATCCAAACCTACATGGCCCTGTGTGAAAAAGTAATTGCCCCCTGAACCTAATAACTGGTTGGGCCACCCTTAGCAGCAATAACTGCAATCAAGCGTTTGCGATAACTTGCAGTGAGTCATTTACAGCGCTCTGGAGGAATTTTGGCCCACTCATCTTTGCAGAATTGTTGTAATTCAGCTTTATTTGAGGGTTTTCTAGCATGAACCGCCTTTTTAAGGTCATGCCATAGCATCTCAATTGGATTCAGGTCAGGACTTTGACTAGGCCACTCCAAAGTCTTCATTTTGTTTTTCTTCAGCCATTCAGAGGTGGATTTGCTGGTGTGTTTTGGGTCATTGTCCTGTTGCAGCACCCAAGATCGCTTCAGCTTGAGTTGACGAACAGATGGCCGGACATTCTCCTTCAGGATGTTTTGGTAGACAGTAGAATTCATGGTTCCATCTATCACAGCAAGCCTTCCAGGTCCTGAAGCAGCAAAACAACCCCAGACCATCACACTACCACCACCATATTTTACTGTTGGTATGATGTTCTTTTTCTGAAATGCTGTGTTCCTTTTACGCCAGATGTAACGGGACATTTGCCTTCCAAAAGTTCAACTTTTGTCTCATCAGTCCACAAGGTATTTTCCCAAAAGTCTTGGCAATCATTGAGATGTTTCTTAGCAAAATTGAGACGAGCCCTAATGTTCTTTTTGGTTAACAGTGGTTTGCGTCTTGGAAATCTGCCATGCAGGCCGTTTTTGCCCAGTCTCTGTCTTATGGTGGAGTCGTGAACACTGACCTTAATTGAGGCAAGTGAGGCCTGCAGTTCTTTAGACGTTGTCCTGGGGTCTTTTGTGACCTCTCGGATGAGTCATCTCTGCGCTCTTGGGGTCATTTTGGTCGGCCGGCCACTCCTGGGAAGGTTCACCACTGTTCCATGTTTTTGCCATTTGTGGATAATGGCTCTCACTGTGGTTCGCTGGAGTCCCAAAGCTTTAGAAATGGCTTTATAACCTTTACCAGACTGATAGATCTCAATGACTTCTGTTCTCATTTGTTCCTGAATTTCTTTGGATCTTGGCATGATGTCTAGCTTTTGAGGTGCTTTTGGTCTACTTCTCTGTGTCCGACAGCTCCTATTTAAGTGATTTCTTGATTGAAACAGGTGTGGCAGTAATCAGGCCTGGGGGTGGCTACGGAAATTGAACTCCGGTGTGATACACCACAGTTAGGTGATTTTTGAACAAGGGGGCAATTACTTTTTCACACAGGGCCATGTAGGTTTGGATTTTTTTTCTCCCTAAATAATAAAAACCATCATTTAAAAACTGCATTTTGTGTTTACTTGTGTTATATTTGACTAATGGTTAAATGTGTTTGATGATCTGAAACATTTTGTGTGACAAACATGCAAAAGAATAAGAAATCAGGAAGGGGGCAGATAGTTTTTCACACCACTGTATCTCTAGCTAAGCAGAGGCGAGGTGCACTCCAACACATGGTGAGAGGTAATAATAATAATTCTTTGCATTTATATAGCTCTTTTCTCACTACTCAAAGCGCTCAGCTATTGCAGGTTAAGGGCCTTGCTCAAGGGCCCAACAGAACAGAGTTCCCTTTGGCATTTACGGGATTCAAACCTTGCCAGTGCTGATACCCTAGCCTCGGAGTTAAGTTACCACCACCCCGCCTTAGGTAGACTAACTCGAAACAGAGGCTGGCGAGTGAATGAGGAAGGCCAAAAAGTTCATGCAAATTATGGAAAACAACCAGATCTAATATCCATTAAGTAGTTCTCTTGTGAAAAGTGGACAGACATACAAACAGAACACACTTGGACCACAAAATGTTTAAAACCGTTTCTTAGCGAGTTCCTATGGGCCAAGGGAAACCTACAATCCAAATTTCAAGTCCCAATTCCTCATGGTTTGGGAGATTTTGTGAAGAGTGAGACAGTAGTATTTGGCTTTTATATATATATAAATTTATTTTAGTATAGTAGGCAGGATTAGAGACAGTAGATAGATAGACAAACACGCACACTATGGTCTGAACACAAACCAAAATGAATAACATCTTCTTCTTTCGGCTGCTCCCGTTAGGGGTTGCCACAGAGGATCATCATCTTCCATATCTTTCTGTCCTCTGTATCTTATTCATTCACCCCCATCACCTGCATCTCCTCTCTCATCACATCCACAAACCTTCTCTTAGTCCTTCCTCTTCTCCTCTTCCCTGGCTTCTCAATCCTTAGCATCCTTCTCCCAATATACTCAGCATCTCTCCTCTGCACATGTCCAAACCAACGCAATCTCACCTCTCTGACTTTGTCTCCCAACCGTCCAACCTGAGCTGATGAACAATGCTGCATATCCTCTCTCTGACACACCAACACTGAGGACTTTCAGTCAATGAATTATTTGGCAGAAGTGTGTCAAGAAACATGACTGGGGCTATACTGTTCTCGTCCTTGGTGTTTGAACCAGCAGCCAAACTCTGCTTCACAAAAGGTTAATAGAGTCAGGAGATAGCGCCTTGCTCCAATTTTAATTTGATTCAATTAAGGTAGAGTGAAACTGAAAAGAAGTCAAATACAAATAATTACTGATTTAAATAAACAATATAACTTTGCTCTATACTTATCAAATTAACATAAAATAATACTTACAGGCTTTGCTTCGATGGGACTAACACTGACTAATCGTGAAACATGCTAACTATTGACTTCCTGTAATTCTGTTTCCGCTTCCTTACAACTATGTACATGAATATTCATGAGGTTATATTAATATTCCTTTAACCATCAAACAGCTATTCTGCAAGGCAGAACAGGGGCTCTTTTACACCAAAAGAAATACGCCTGCCAAGCAACTCACTGGGACTTTCAAGTTCGAAGTTTTCTCTTTTTTAATTTTACCAGAATTACTGAAAAGAAAGAAAACTTTGAACTTGAAAGTCCCAGTGAGTTGCTCGAAAGGTGTATTTCTTTTGGTGTAAAAGAGCCCCTGTCACGTTAGAGAGGGGTGTTACAGACTTTTGTCCCCGTCCTGCTCCACTGACAGACTGAGGAGATCGTTCCTCCCCCACACTATGCGACTCTTCAATTCCACCCGGGGGAGTAAATGCGAACATTAACTTTATTTTATTTTTTTTTTCATTTTTATTACTATTTAATTTAATATTGTTTCTTTGTATCAGTATACTGCTGATGGATTATGTGAATTTCCCCTTGGGATTAATAAAGTATCTATCTATCTATCTATCTATCTATCTATCTAAACAGTGTGTGCGTCAAACTGGCACCAAATCCTAAGAATTAATGTAGAAAGAACTCAATTAACTGCTGAAGGTTGCAAAGAAAGGATTCGTTGCAATGGCTTTGTTGAGCTTAATATTTAGTTGCAAATAAATGTGTGTGTGGTTTGTGAATCAGAACAAATACAATAACATAAAATAACTTGTCACAAAAATAAAGCTCACAATATGCTAAAACAGGTAATGCACAAAATGGTCACTAGATGGCGGCAGAAATTAACAGAACGCTGTGACGTGCAGTCGTTGGCAAAGGCGCTGAATGGCCGGAGTTAAGTTACCAAATGCGCCGTACAGACTCAAACAAATCGCTACTTGAACAGCCATTGCCAAGTCTGTTTTCTAGTCGCCCTTATATATACTGCTCAAAAGAATTAAGGGAACACTTTTTAATCAGAGTATAGCATAAAGTCAATGAAACTTATGGGATATTAATCTGGTCAGTTAAGTAGCACAGGGGGTTGTTAATCAGTTTCAGCTGCTGTGGTGTTAATGAAATTAACAACAGATGCACTAGAGGGGCAACAATGAGATGACCCCCAAAACAGGAATGGTTTAACACGTGGAGGCCACTGACATTTTTCCTTCCTCATCTTTTCTGACTGTTTCTTCACTAGTTTTGCATTTGGCTACAGTCAGTGTCACTACTGGTAGCATGAGGCGATACCTGGACCCTACAGAGGTTGCACAGGTAGTCCAACTTCTCCAGGATGGCACATCAATACGTGTCATTGCCAGAAGGTTTGCTGTGTCTCCCTGCACAGTCTCAAGGGCATGGAGGAGATTCTAGGAGACAAGCAGTTACTCTAGGAGAGCTGGAGAGGGCCATAGAAGGTCCATAACCCATCAGCAAGACCAGTATCTGCTCCTTTGGGCAAGGAGGAACAGGATGAGCACTGCCAGAGCCCTACAAAATGACCTCCAGCAGGCCACTGGTGTGAATGTCTCTGACCAAACAACCAGAAAGACTTCATGAGGGTGACCCAAGGGCCCCATGTCCTCTAATGGGCCCTGAGCTCACTGCCCAGCAGCATGCAGCTCAATTGGCATTCGCCATAGAAAAAGCAGAATTGGCAGATGCCCCACTGGTGCCCTGTGCTTTTTACAGATGAGAGCAGGTTCACCCTGAGCACGTGACAGAAGTGAAAGGGTCTGGAGAAGCCATGGAGAACATTATGCTGCCTGTAACATCATTCAGCATGAGCAGTTTGGTGGTGGGTTAATGATTGTCTGGGGAGGCATATCCATGGAGGGTCACACAGACCGCTACAGGCTCGACAAAGGCACCTTGGCTGTCATTAGGTATCAGGATGAAATCCTTGGACCCATTGTCAGACCCTATGCTGGTACAGTGGCTCCTGGTGCACGACAATTCCTGGCCTCATGTGGTGAGAGTATGCAGGCAGTTCCTGGAGGATGAAGGAATTGATACCATTGACTGGCCACCACACTTTCCTGACCTAAATCCAATAGAACACCTCTGGGACATTATGTTTTGGTCCATCCAATGCCACCAGGTTGCACCTCAGACTGTCCAGGAGCTCAGTGATGCCCTGGTCCAGATCTGGGAGGAGATCCCCACAACACCATCTGTCATCTCATTAGAAGCATGCACCGATGTTGTCAGGCATGTATACAAGAACACAGGGGCCATACAAAGTGCTGCGTACAATTTTGAGTTGCTGCAATTCAATTTTGGCAAAATGGACTAGCCTGCCACATAATTTTTTCACTCTGATTTTTGGGGTGTCTTTGAATTCAGGGCTCTGTAGGTTGATCATTTTCATTTCCATCAAACGATGTGGCATCCTTTCGTTCCTAACACATTACCCAGTCTATATCAGTATAGATATCCAGGAGGATTTCTTTTTCCCATTGAGATCTGATGTGTTTTCAAAGTGTTCCTTTAATTTTTTTGAGCAGTTTATTAATAAAGAAACAATATTTTTTTAATGTAATGTATACAGTTTTAAACGTTAAACTGAACACACTTTGACATAATGGGTTGTCTGAACATGTTAGTAAAACAATGTTAAGAGCTTTATCATAACTTGCAGAAAAGTTATTATATTTCTAATACTTGGGGGCTTTGCCCCCTGCTCGATTCACGCGCCAGCCACTTCACGTCTCTGCCGCTCGCGTATGTGGATTTCACTTTCACCAAATAACAAATCTTTTAATTCTCGTGGATACGCTTCTTCATTTGGTAGAAACTCTACTTTTCCCTGATGGCAACATGAATGAGATGACCTACAAGTCTCCGACTTAAAGTTTAAAGCCAAACAATATCTCCATACTTCAGTCATATCACCCGTGTCCATTTATTCGATCTCTTTTCGCTTTTACCTTTTCGTCAATATCGCATTGAATTTTGATTCCATGTTTGGAATTACATCGTGACAACGCTGCGTACAACTGCCCGTGAGTGAATGTCGTTTCTTTCTCTCTACATGAACTGTGTCTGACAATAGCATTCACACAAATGAGAAATGACTGAACCGTGTGTGTGGTTGTAAATGTTTTAGATTTGGGTGGGACTTTTCCAAATCTCTTTGCATAAACTCTTGCGTTAAGTTGGACTTAAATTATTTCTTGCGGGATTTCATTTCCACCAAACAGCAGACCTTTTAATTCTCACAGATATTGGGAAGAAACACTATTTTTCCCTGATGGCAACACCAATTAGACGATCTACAAGTCTCCGAATTGAAGTTTAAATCCAAGCAATGTATTCGATTTGTTTTCGATGTTCCGTTATTTCACCGAGTAATCCATTTGTTTGTGCTAATGCAATCTTTACTATAATTTTTTTGGAGAATTTTCGTACTTTCATTGTCTCTAACCTGCTCTGAGTGTGCATCGCACCAACGTTTTTGAATTCTTTACGATGTTCTACTTTGTCATCTACACTTTGTCTTTTATTTCTGGCCCCAGGCGTGGTTAAATCTCTTGGTACAAAGTCTCATATTGAACGTGTCTCTCTGAGAAAGTGACATCTCGTCTCTCTTCCCAAGATTGTTTTATTATAATAGAGAGAAAGTTAACAGCAAAGCGGCCTGTTGCTCTGACGTCACATCTGATGAAGACCATGGAGCGGCTGCTGCTTCACCACCTGAGGCCACAGGTCCGTCGCGCCCTCGACCCTCTGCAGTTCGCATACCAGGAGAAGGTGGGAGTGAAGGATGTCATCATCTATATGCTTCATCGATCCCTCTCCCACCTGGACAGAGGCAGTGGTGCTGTAAGAATTATGTTTTTGGACTTCTCTAGCGCCTTCAACACCATCCAACCTCTGCTCCTTAGAGACAAGCTGACTGAGATGGGAGTAGACTCACACCTGGTGGCATGGATTGTGGACTATCTTACAGACAGACCTCAATATGTGCGTCTTGGGAACTGCAGGTCTGACATTGTGTGCAGCAATACAGGGGCACCGCAGGGGACTGTACTTTCTCCGGTCCTGTTCAGTCTATATACATCAGACTTCCAATATGACTCGGAGTCCTGCCACGTGCAAAAGTTCACTGATGACACTGCTATTGTGGGCTGCATCAGGAGTGGGCAGGAGGAGGAGTACAGAAAGTTAATCAAGGACTTTGTTAAATGGTGCAACTCAAACCACTTACACCTTAACACCAGCAAGACCAAGGAGCTGGTGGTGGATTTTAGGAGGCCCAGGCCCCTCATGGACCCTGTGATCATCAGAGGTGACTGTGTGCAGAGGGTGCAGACCTTTAAATATCTGGGAGTGCAGCTGGATGACAAATTGGACTGGACTGCCAATACTGATGCTCTATGTAAGAAGGGTCAGAGCAGACTATACTTTCTGAGAAGGTTGGCATCCTTCAACATCTGCAGTAAGATGCTGCAGATGTTCTACCAGACGGTTGTGGCGAGTGCCCTCTTCTACGTGGTGGTGTGCTGGGGTGGCAGCATAAAGATGAAAGACGCCTCACGCCTGGACAACCTTGTTAAGAAGGCAGGCTCTATTGTAGGATTAAAGTTGGACAGTTTAACATCTGTGGCAGAGCGACGGGCATTAAGCAAACTCCTGTCAATTATGAAGAATCCACTGCATCCACTGAACAGTGTCATCTCCAGACAGAGGAGTAGCTTCAGTGACAGACTTTGTCACCGTCCTGCTCCACTGACAGACTGAGGAGATCGTTCCTCCCCCACACTATGCGACTCTTCAATTCCACCCGGGGGAGTAAATGCTAACATTAATTTTATTTTAATTCTTTTCATTTTTATTACTATTTAATTTAATATTGTTTCTTTGTATCAGTATACTGCTGCTGGATTATGTGAATTTTCCCTTGTGATTAATAAAGTATCTATCTATCTATCTATCTATCTATCTATCTATCTATCTATCTATCTATCTATCTATCTATCTATCTATCTATCTATCTATCTATCATATATCTTTCATATCTATCTATCTATCTATCTATCTATCTATCTATCTATCTATCTATCTATCTATCTATCTATCTATCTATCTATCTAAAACTTACATCAAACAGATGCACACGAAGTCAACAAACAATTGAACAAATGCGGCTATTTGTAGACTCCTGGAAGTACAGCGTTTTCTGCATATCAGATTCAGAAATAACACGTGCGCATGTTCACGCATAACCTGTGAGCGTGATGACGCAATAGACAGTGTGTTCAGACTTTTGTACAAGGGGATATGCAGCGTTGTTCAGTTTCGTTTTAATCCGCTCCTTCACTACTACCTCCAGGTGGTCCACAGTGCACCCCATAAAGAGAAATCGCCTCCATATACTCAATACTTTTATAGCCCAGACCTCACACACACACACAGGATAAGCCCAGGCTAGGCTGGGTGGTCTTGTATCCTCAGGACCCCTGTAGATTTTATTTTTGTCTCCAGCCATCTGGAGTTTTTCTTTCTTTGTTTGTTTTTTCTGTCCTCCCTGACCATCAGACCTTACTTTTATTCTATGTTAATTAGTATTGCCTAATTTTATTTTTTATATTTTGTCTTTTCTCTTTCTTCATCTTGTAAAGCACTTTGAGCTCCATCATTTGTATGAAAATCTGCTCTAGAAGTAAATGTTGTTGTTGTTGTTGTCAGAGCGCAGGGTCTGCCATCATACAGCGCCACTGAAGCAATTTTCAGGTTAAGGGCTGAGTGAAAAGAAGCAAAATCTGATTCTTAAGATTTTCTTCCATTTTGTATATTTTGAAAAATCCTGAAGTACAGAACTCAAAAGGTGATAAGATTTTCATGATTTTTCTGTATGGGACCCACGGTGATGTAATTTCATCATGTGATGTCATAAAAGATGTGCAGAACCAGGAGGACTGTAACAAGTGATGTGTACTTCCATGTCTGTTGTGTCCCAAATCTATCCAACCCAGCAGTTTGCACCAGAGATGCAGGCAACATCTTCCCTCGTATATGAAGTTTAGGGAAAGTATCGTAATCGTCCAAAGATTCGATGTCGAGATTTTGATGAATCTCGACATTTTGGACCTCCGTGACTTTGTCGTTCAGAATTGGAACAGATTGTATAGATCTCACTTCTGTAGATCTTGGATTTTGTTTTCTGTTGGGATCGGAATAAGTCAGCATTTCTCAAATATTCTTGAAATTAATAAATAAATTTCCTGAAATTTATCATAACACTTATCAAGGGCTTTCTCCAAAGCAACAACCTCAGAGTAGGATCTCTTCTGGCAGGAACCAGATTTGAACTGGCAACCTTCCACATACCAGCACAGATCCTTAGCCGCCAATCTGCCCTCTATGCCAATCTACTTCCTAAAAATGGTACAGCCATATTCTGTTTTGAAAAATGAATTTTATTACCCCATAACCCTTCTGGTCCAATCATGACAATTATTGGCCAAAAAAGGATATTTATATCCCTGAACAGTAATGTTTTTGTAGGACATGCTGAGCAGGGTTCACCTTCTAGTGGATCAGAAATAAATTAAGAAATGAAAATGTCTTTTCTTTTAAAAAAATTATTTAAAAAAACTATATATCAGATTTTCTTGTTTCTTGTAGCTTTGTGTGCCAGTGGGTGAATTCATAATTTGAAGAAACTGTGGAGCGAAGCCCAAAAATGAACATCTGAAAGACACTGTGAGGTCTTAAATGAAGTCACAAAGAAGTGAGAATAACATTGGGTCATTTTCTAACCCAGCGAACCCAGACCAGGGTCATGTTTTTTGGAGCCTCTCCCAGCTAGCCTAGGCCTCAAGGCAGGAAAGAACCCTGGGCAGGATGCCAGTGGGCTTGAAGGTAACCAGCAAACAGGAGGAACAGATCGTCAGAGGATGCTGTCTCTATAGTATTTCACACAGCCCTGACTCATCTGCAGTGCCCTAACACTTATGTTAGGATGCCATTCGTCAATTTTAATTCAGCATTTAACACTATAATCCCAGACAAGCTGGTACAAAAGCTTCATAATCTGGATCTGTCCACATCATTGTGTCTCTGGATCAGGGACTTTCTCACCAACAGGCCTCAGGTGGTTAGAATTGGAGATCGTACATCAGCCACACTGGTTCTGAACACAGGCACGCCACAGGGTTGTGTGCTCAGCCCAGCACTCTTCACGTTATTTACGCACAATTGCTCTGCCATTCATTCCACAAATATGGTTGTGAAGTTTGCAGATGATACGACCGTGGTGGGTCTCATATCAGACAATGATGAGACTCACTACAGAGAGGAGATACAACACCTAGCACTATGGTGCTCAGCCAACAACCTCATCTTAAACACCAGCAAGACCAAAGAGGTAATTGTGGACTATAGGATGTCCAGAAGAACAGAACATGCTCCTATGTTCATACATGAGGAGGCTGTAATGTGTGTGGACAATATGAAGTTCTTACATATCCACATCACATCGGATCTGACCTGGTCTTTGAACACATCTCATCTGGTAAAGAAGGCCCAACAAAGACTCTTCTTCCTCAGGAAGATGAGACGTGCTGGAATCTCCTCTCAGCTGCTCACAAACTGCTACAGATCCGCTATAGAAAGCATTCTCTGTCACAGTATGACAGTGTGGTACAGCACAGGAAGGACTTAGCACGGGTGGTGAGAACAGCACAGGGGACCTTGGGAAGTCCTCTCCTAGACCTGGACTCTGTATATGCTGGAAGGGTGCAGAAGAGGGCCAAATGTATAGCTGCGGATCTCACCCATCCGGGAAATGGACTGTTTGTACCACTGCCTTCGGGAAAGCAGTACAGAAACATAAAAACACGTACCAGCAGACTGAAAGACAGCTTTTTCCCCAGAGCTGTGAAGTCCATCTGCCCCTGCTGATACACACACATACACATACATCTACATCCACCCCTAACCTGCCACCCGGTACACATGCACACGCACTTTCCCTCATATTCCTCCCATGCAGACCCACGCACACAGATCACTGGTCTCTGCAGGCGTACTACCTCAGGAAAAGACTGGACTTGATGTTTTACTGCTGCTGTCTTTTATACTTATAATGTTTATCTTATTAAAAAATATTGTTATGTGTATGCAGATAAAGAATTCGACATCTTCCACATCTACATGTCAAATAACCCAGTCATTGTTTATTTACATTTCCCAATGCTTGACTAACATTTCCTGCAGTTATGATAACTCAAATGTGGCGAGTTTGTGCAGAAAGATAACTTTCAAGTTGTTCGTTTGTAGTTAAAATGCCAAGGGCCATTACTGGACATGTTGAATTTACTGAACATGTGAAATATCAACACTGGACTCTTACAAATGTACGGTTTTATGATCTACAGACAAGCAATATCCCTTCAGTGTCTTGTGACGCACACCATGTGTTGTAGTATATCACATACGCAAAGCTGATTTTACTGTAATCAATATTATTTATATATCTGTCCATTAACTGATGCGATTTACATATGTCTTATTACAGTACCACAGGAGGCAAGAACATTCCTCGTCACAAACATCTCAAAGCGGGAATTCGCCGTAAACGAGAGAGCAGTCACTCCTCCCATTAACGGCTAACACAATTTAAATAAGCTGGTTACTCTGAAATGCATGTCTTTGGAGGAAACATGCTGTGTCCGAAACCCATCTACAGTTTACAGTGCAGTGAGTCCAATCGAGAAAAAACGCTTTAAACAAATGTGGGGTGGCGCTCTGTTATTTATTATACGCATCGATTTGTTATGCAAGGATGCACGCTGGATACTGGGAGATTTGTTTGTGCCTTTATTTCTAGATAGATAGATAGATAGATACTTAGTACGATTGACTACTAAAGTGAGATGTTCACTGGCTGCTCAAATCACTCTTTGTGCAGCTTTTCAGATTACAGTATACAAGCTTTTGAGGCAACTCAGGCCCCTTCTTCAGGCAAGATGTAATCAAGGGCCCTGAGTTTTCTTGAAAACTTGCATAATGTAATCGTTTTAGTTAGCCAATAAAAGGTGTCATTTTGCTTGACTTCTTACTACATTCATAATGGCTAACACGGTACAACACCCTAGTACTGCAACGTTTAAGTTAATTCAAAATGCTGCTGCAAGAGTGATTACAAGAACCAGAAAGTACAACCACATAACCCCAGTTCTCAAGTCCTTACATTGGCTCCCGGTTAAGTTTAGGGCTCCGTTAAACATATAAAACCTGAAAAGGCCAAGCTTACTACTCTGAATTTATCATGACTTACAATCCTGAGTGCACATTAAGATCTCAAGATGTCGCCCTACTTAAGATTACAAGGACTAATAAAACAACAATGGGAGGTTGAGCTTTTATTTACAGGGCCCCAAAGCTGTGCACTGATCTGCCTGCTACTATAAGAGATGCCCCTTCAGTCTCAGCTTTTAAATCCTGGCTGAAGACTCACAACTTCAGTTTAATATACCCTGACTAGAGCTGCTGATTAGCTGTGCAGACTGCATCTCTCTTGTCAATAATATCAAAATATAAAAGATTTGATATTTATAATTTGTCACTAATACTCACCTACTCTGTTTCTCTTCTCGGTTTCCTCATATGGCACTCTGTGCCACTGCTGTATTACCAAGTAGTTTGTCTGCCTATTGTAAAATCCTCTCAGATAAAAGACCACTGGAATCATCAGGTACAAGGGTTGTTTCATCTGATTGGCTGGCCCAGCACTGACTGAGCTGTGGAATGGCCAGTAGGGGGAGGCAGCTTGTTAGATAACGGTCTCCAGGACACTGAACAAATCTGCATCCTCATTTGTGTTAGTTCTGTATTTTAGTGAGTGATATAATCTACTGTTGCATTCCCCTCTGTACCTGAACTATTACTACTGTACTGTTGTATTGCTATTGCTGAGGTGGCCATGATAGATTGGCCAGCTAACTCTGTGAAGAGCATTACTTGGGTTCTGTTTTGTGTATTGTGTTGTATTTACCCCATTTTTTGACACCAATTGCATGTCCAACCTACTTAGGGGGTGGGGGATAGGGGTCTCCCTCTGAATTGCCATTCCCAAGATTTCTTCCTTTGTTTTATATTTTTTTTATTGATTTTAATTTCAAGCAAATAACATTCCATACAATCAAGTCATACATTATAAACCATTTTTTTCCCCCATTGTTTCCCTACAAGGGTATTTTTGCCATGTATTCTTAGGGAGTCAAGGCTATGGGGAAAAGGGGGCTGTCAAAGGAAACAGGGCCTGTTAATGCCCTTTGCACCACTCCTTATGTGATTTTGTTGTCGTATGGACCTGTACTTTTTTTTTTAATCATTATTTTTCATATTGTTATGGATTTTGCATTATTCCTAAATGTATGTACTCGAAGCTAGGAGACCTGGGTTCGCTTCCCGGGTCCTCCCTGCGTGGGGTTTGCATGTTCTCCCCGTGTCTGCATGGCTTTCCTCTAGGCGCTCTGGTTTCCTCCCACAGTTCAAAGACATGCAGGTCTGGTGTATTGGCGGTTCTAAATTGTCCCTAGTGTGTGTTGTGTGTGTGCATGTGCACCCTGCGGTGGGCTGGCGCCCTGCCCGTGGTTTGTTCCTGCCTTGTGCCCTGTGTTGGCTGGGACTGGCTCCAGCAGACCCCTGTGACCCTGTGTTAGGATATAGCGGGTTGGAGGATGGATGGATGGATGGATGGATGTACTGTGCCTTTAAATATGAGGATTGTGGGTGGGGTCACAAGAGGTGGGGCATCCCTGAAGTTCCTCCTTCTGAGCTTTCACTTTGGTTATTTAAAGCCCTGGCTGAGCAAGTGCAAGTACAGTAGTACCTTGAGATATGAGTGCTCCAACATACGAGTCTTTTGAGATACAAGCTGTCAGTAGGTCCATTTTTTGCCTTGAGTTACGAGCCAAAATTCGAAATACGAGCCATCAAAGAGCTTGTCGCCGCACATTCAGAGGAACTGACGGAACTACAACATACGCATGCAGGAGATCGGAATCGCGGAGAAGGCAGAGGCGGAGGAGGTTACCTCATACAGTGAGACAAAGGAAGTGCAATTTGGGGAAAAAGTTTCGAATTTTAAAGAAAAGAAACACCCTGAAAAAATTACAACTGATCGTGCAGCGGCTCTATTTAATGACACTTGCCTAACACATTTTAGAAACATTCTGAAAGAGAGGATGAAACAGACCTCATTGGACAGGTTTTTATCGAAAACCCCTGCAGATGAAAGTGAGGAAGGTGCGGCGAAAAGGGCAAAAATCAGTGAATAACATTCAGTTCAGCTTTTCTCCACCACCTCCGTCAGCATCTTCAACTCGTCTGATCTCCAAGGTAAATGCTGTACATCATACTGTACTTAATAAAACCAGTTTATTGTAGTACATTCTATTGTATTGTGTTTTTATACAGTATTCGTTATTTATAAGTACATTTTTCTTATTTAAAAACATTTAACAAAAAAATTGCAGTGTTTTTTGGAGGTCCGGAACAGATTAATGGCATTTCAATTAATTCAATGGGGAAAACTGATTTGAGATGAGAGCATTTTGATTTAAGAGCTCGGTCATGGAACGAATTAAACTCGTATCTCAAGGTATCACTGTATTGCTTTTATTATTATTATTATTATTATTTTGCATTATCTGGTTTCTTGAATTCCTTTGCTTCTACTTCCAGTTTTCTCTTCTGGATTGTGGAGTTCATTTCAACTCCTCTTTTGCCTATTTTTTTTTTCTCTTTTAAAAATGTTGCTTGTATTTTTCTATTCTTTCAAATAAATCCTTGATTTATGAAGATTCTTTGTCGTACTTTTTGTGCACAACCCAGATGATACTGGTGACCCTCCTTCTAGTGGGGCTTTCGCTATATTCTGGGACTTTTCTCCTTCTTCCAGTTCTCCTTGTTTTTGGTATGTTTCAGGCCAGAAGCCTGCCGCTAGCAGTTTTGAGACTAGCTAGATTTGAGATGAGTCTGCATGGGCAGGCTGCTTAGGTTATGGCCCTGCTTTTATGGTCCTTTTAGGAGGCCTCACGCCTCACTCCAAATCATAATGTAATTCGATATTATTTTGCCCTAAAGCATTGTTCAGAATAGAAATAATTTACTACTTGTTATAATAGGCCATCTTATGCTGTCTATTTTTTGCCAGATGGCATAGCATCCAAAAAAGAGAGACAGAGAGAAAAAAAAAATATTAAACCAAACACAACTGTGAAGTCAGACATTTTAAATCATGCAATTCATATCTAAGAAGATTTGTAAAAATTACCATGGAGTTCAATGGGTAGCAGGAATTAGTGAAAAGATACAGTGTAGTACATGGCATATACACGTAGCTAACCCCGACTTCTTGGGGGTGCCAAGGTTGCCAACAGATTTGCGTAATTGTGTAGCTGCTGGAATTAGTACAGCACCTGAGCTCGACCAGTTGTTTCCACCCCAACAGCTGAAAATTAACAAAACACACAAAAGTTTCATCCATCCATCCATTATCCAACCCGCTATACACTGTGTGCACAATTATTAGGCAAGTTGTATTTTTGAGGATTAATTTTAATATGGAACAAACACAGTGCTATCAGTCAATCCAAAATGTTAATAAACCTGAAACCTGAATGTTTCACAACGGAAATGTGAGTGTGAACATCATCAGGGGAATACATATGTGCGCACAATTATTAGGCAACTATTAGTGTGCAGATTTATTATGCAACTAAAGGAAAAATGAAAATGTTCCCATCTCACTTGTTTATTTTCATCTGTTATAGTGAGAATAATAAACAAACACCTCAAAATTTACAAATAAACATCTCTGACATTTCAAAAAAAATAAATCAGTCAATCAATGACCAATATAGCCACCCTTCTTTCCAATAACAGTCATAAGCCTTTCCATTCATGGAGTCTGTCAGTTTCTTGATCTGTTGACGATCAGCTTTTTGTGGAGCAGTGACTACAGCCTCCCAGACACTCTTCAGAGAGGTGTATTGTTTTTCTCCCCCGTAAATCTAGCGTTTAAGAAGTGCCCACAAGTTCTCGATAGGGTTTAGGTCAGATGAGGAAAGGGGGCCATGTCATTATTCCTTCATCTTTAAGGCCTTTACTGGCTGGCCACGCAGTGGAGAACTTCGATGCAAGTGATGGAGCATTGGCCTGCATAAAAATCATGGTCTTTTTCCTGTATCACTGTTTGAAGAAAGTGTCTTGAAAAACTGGCAGTAGGTTTGGGAGTTGATTTTGAGTTCATCTTCAATGCAAAAGGTCCAACTAGCTCATCTTTAAAAATACCAGCTCATACCAGTACCCCACCTCCATGTTGGAGTGGAGCTCTGTGCCCATTACTGATCCACAGGTCCATCCATCTGGTCCATCAAGAGTCACTCTCATCTCATCGGTCCATAAAACCTTTGAAAACAATCTGTCTTCAGATATTTCTTGGCCCAGTTTTGACGTTTCAACTTATGTTTCTTGTTCAGTGGTGGTTGGGTTTCAGCCCTCCTTACCTTGGCCATGTCTTTGAGCACTGAACACCTTGTACTTCTGGGCACTCCAGGTAGGTTGCAGCTCTGGAATATGAAAGTACTGGAGGATAATGGGTTCCTGGTAGCTTCACGTTTGATTCTTCTCAAATCTTTGGCAGCTAATTTGCGTCTTTTGTTCTCAACACGTTTCTTGCGACCCTGTTGACTATTTGCAACAAAATGTTTGATGGTTCTGTGATCACACACCAATATCTTAGCAATTCCAAAAGTGCTGCATCCCTCTGAAAGACTTTTTACAATTTTTGACTTTTCAGAGTCAGTTAAATCTCTTTTTTGGCCCATTTTGCCTGAGGAAAACTAGCTGCCTAATAATTCTGCACACCTTGATATAGGGTGTTGATCTCCTTAGGCCACACCCTCCCTCATTACACAAATACACATCACCTGACGTGCTTAAATCCAATAAGCATTCAAGTTAATACAGCTTGGAGTTGGAATATACGCATTAAAAATGATGATATGGTCAAAATACTCACTTGCCTAATAATTGTGCACACAGTGTATACCAACTACAGGGTCATGGGGGGTCTGCTGGAGCCAATCCCAGATAACACAGGGCGCAAGGCAGGGTGCCAGTCCACCACAGGGCACACATACATACACTAGAATCGCCAATGCACCTAACCTGCATGTATTTGGACTGTGGGAGCAAACCCACGCAGACATGGGGCGAACAGGCAAACTCCACACAGGGAGGACCAGGGAAGCGAACCCGGGTCTCCTAAATGCGAGGCAGCAGCGCCACCCAATTCACCATTGTGCCGCCCACAAAAGTATCAAAATAGATTAAATATATTAAGCAACTAATATGCTACTCAAAAAAGTGAAGGGAACAATTAAATCACACATCAGATCTCGATGAATGAAATATTCAAGTGGAAAATCTTTACTGAGTAACACTGTGTAATTTGTTGAGAACAAAATGATGTAACAACAGTTGATGGAAACCAAAATCGCCAACCCATTGAGGGCTGATTCAACATCTCACCGAAAATTAGTCAAAAATTGAAATCAAAGGCCCATCCAACTGGTGTGAATTTCAGGACAGTAACTCCTAATGTGACTCAGTAGTGTGTATGGCCCCCGTGACAACGTCTGGGCAAGCTCCTGGTGAGATGACAGATGGTACCCTGAATCAGGGCATCTGTGAGCTCCTGGACAGTCTGTGGCTCTACTTGGGGTGTCAGATGTACCGATACATAATATCCTAGAGGTCCTCAATTGGATTCAGATCTGGGACACATACAGACCACTCAATGGCACCAAAGCCTTCATCATTAATGCCTATTCACTTTTGTCACATGAGACCGGGCATTGTCTTGCACCAGGAGGAACCCAGGGCCCACTGCACCAGTGTAAGGTCTGACAATGACTCTGAAGATTTCATCCTGGTAGCTAACAGCTGTCAGGGTACCATTGCCTATCAAATGGAGGTATGTGTGACCCTCTAAGAATATGGCTCCCCAGACCATCACTGACCCACCACCAAACCAGTTATGCTGGATGATGTACTTTGCAGAAAGGTAAAAGCCCCTTATGTGGCAGGGCTACACTATACTGATCTGAACAGTACACCAATTTTCAGTTGAAGGTAACCTGAATTCACCATAACGCGTTTCAAGGGCTGAAAATCACTTTGTGTACACATGTGTGACGGCTTGTTTTCCACCAGGAAACTGTTCAAAACAGTTCATTTTTGTAAAAAACTATGTTACAGATGTGTGTCAAGTGGTTTCACAACATAGCAGTTAAGACTCATTGAGTTTTACTCAACTTAAGTTTTTGACCAATGCAAGTCAATAGGGATTTCAAACAGTGAGTTTGAGATGTTGAAGTGCACTTTGAAAAACAGTTGGGAAACCATCCAAACAGTTCTTAAACATAAGGGTACTGGGGATTTCATCATTTAGAACTGCTTTTACCAGAGTATTTTGACTTTCCACAGAGTTAGAGTTGAAGGTATTCTGAATTCACCAATTGCAAGGATTTTAAAAATTCAAGGCATAACTGACAGTCCGTTGCTTTTAAGCAGATCTTACCAGCACTGGTAAGTCAGTAGATTTAATGTCATTAAGTCACAATGTGCGGAAACCCTGTGTGAAAATTAGTTTCACATTGTAACGCTAGATGGCGCTATACCAGCACTTAAGCCGACACACAGACTCTGACAACACGTTATTAAAACACCACAAAGCTGTTTAATTTCTTTACTCCTACTAAAAAGTGTACAAACCATCTCCACCACAATAAACAAATAAACATAATAATATTTAAATCTCCAAATCTCTCCTCCACACCTCCCAGCAAGCTCTGTCCACTGCCACCCAACACCGGCTCGCTTGCTGGGTTCCCATCAGTCCTTTAAATAGTCCTTGACCGGGAGGTGCTTCTGTCCTTCTGACCACATGACCAACTGGCACTTCCGGGTCTAATGAAGAATTGACATTTCATTCAGCCCGGAAGTACTTTGGGGCTTCCGTCCTTGTGACTACCTTGTATTTCTGGGCTATAAGGACAGTATGAGTCCCCAGGTTCTTTGACAGCTCCCCTTGGCAGCACCCAACTGGGCTGAGAAACTGAACTCCAAGTCCCAGGATGCCCTGCAGGAATCTGGGGCACCACTAAACTCAAGGGGAGCTGCCTTCTAGTGTTTTCGGGGAGGCAGTGTCAGCATGTAGGTGCCTTCCCCTATCCTTCCATTCCAGGGGCGTCCCAGCCGGGTTGAGCTGCCTGCCGTCCATCACAATGTCAATTAATAGAAGGCCGTATGCTGTCGATTGAGTATGCGATTAGCTGATAACTACTTGAAATCTATCACCCCAAAATACAGTAAAAGTAGAATCTTTGGCAGTTCAGTAAAAAGCATTTGAGACACCACGATACCAAGACATGTGCAGCGATGCCAGAAAAGAAATGGTTACTGCTCATCAGTCTAGGAAGTGATTTCCAAACCATTTGGAGTCCGTCATTTTGAGATGGATTATTGACAAAGGAAGAACATTCAAGAGACGGGTGTCACCAGTGAATTCACCTAATGGGCAGATCTTATACAGTATACATTTGGAGAAATCACAAAGAACTCCAAAAGCTACACCCAGGTATCTAAAGGCCTCTTCTAGCATGGTCAATGTTACAGTTCAGGGGGTTTACAATCAGAAAAAGGATAAACCAGTTTGGCTTTCATGGATGGGTAGCTGGGTCCAGTCACATATGCAATTTAAATGCCAGATGGACTAAAGAAAACAAAGATATTTTCCATGT
This sequence comes from Polypterus senegalus, assembly GCF_016835505.1. Taxonomy (NCBI): domain Eukaryota; kingdom Metazoa; phylum Chordata; class Cladistia; order Polypteriformes; family Polypteridae; genus Polypterus; species Polypterus senegalus. The sequence goes on along the minus strand of NC_053161.1, from coordinate 173,595,171 downwards.
GAACATGTTAAAATAGTGGCATGAAAAAAATGACCCATCTCTACAGCTTCTTATTCATAGAGTTCTGGAAGATGATGAAGATGAGACTCAATATCTGCCAGGTGGCACAGAGGAATCTTTTGAAGATGCCTTCATTGGAACATCTATCAGAGAAAAATGGGAGAACATCTAAAAGATTATACCAGCCGGACACTTTGGCAGTATACCAGATAGGACAAATTTAATCCATTAGTCATGAGATATGTCTTACCTCCCCAGGTCATTTACGAACATCTAGCTGTAGAGGGGCTGCCAAACTCCAGGATGCCTTAAGTGAGGAGCTACGAGAAATGGGAAAATTGGGTATTGTGGAGCCATCAACCAGCGAATGGTGCAGTCCCTGTGTTCTGGTGCCAAAAAAAGATGGGTCACTGCAGTCTTGTATTGATTTCTCCAAAGTCATGGAAATATCTGCCTTCATTGCCTACTCTAGGCCAAGAGTAGATGAGCTGGTTGAGCGCTTAGGCCCAGCCAAGGATTTATCCACCTTAGATTTATGTGAAGGATACTGGCAGATACCGTTATCAGAAGCATCAGAACCTTTAACCGACTTTAAGTGTCCAGGCAGATTGTATCAGTTCACAGTGATGCCTTTTGGATTACACTGAGCAGCTGCCAATTTTCAGCGCCTAATGGACGAGGTGTTGAGAGGAGCTGAGGTGTATGGTAGAGCCTACATTGATGACGTGCTTGTTTTTAGCAGGTCATGGGAAGAGCACCTTACTCACCTACAAGATGTGCTTAAAAGAATTAACGCCGTGGGGCTGGTGATGAACTCCAAGAAAAGAAGTAGACTATTTATAATAAACAGTTGGAGGGGGAGTCATCAAACCCCAGGTAGATAAAAAATAGCATCCATAAACTATCATTTTTTTCTTGATATATATATATATATATATATATATATATATATATATATATATATATATATATATATATATATATATATATATATATGTGTATATATATATATATATATATATATAGTGCATTTTAGTACGTTTTTAAAGCTACTTGATTTATTTTTTACCTTTTTGCTACCTAAACTCTATTTATTGCACAAAAAAAATTATTATTATTTTTTTTTTTTTCAAATTACACCTCTGTGCTCACCTCTCTTACCGTCTCACTGGCCTCAGTCAGTCTGTCAAGGACCTGGAATATGTCAGTTTTATCCGAATGAATTTTAATACAGTTATTATGTTTTTGGTGAAACAGAGTGACAATAAAATCGATTGGTTTATGAAAATCTGTCCAATCTGAGTAGGATGAATAAAGACGCTTAAAGCGGAAAACTGACGAATCTTATGTCGGGACTTTAATCGCTTCAAATTTTTATGCAACAACAAGCTTTCTGTTTTATAGTGAAACTGAATATTCACACCGATCACACTTTTATAGCATATCTACGTCACTTTACAAACGGCTTTTCCTAAACATTCATTCTTCGTTTCAAGAACACTAACGGCTACGCGCAGCTCCATGAGAACCAGAGCGAGCGAGCGAACGCGCGTGCACGTAAACGTCCGGCAACACGACGTGTCCTGTGACGTCATCAAGGGCGACGAAACGCGGATGTCAGTGTATGCTTCTCTTGTCTCTTATGAGCAGTAAACGAAACGATAAGCTGTAAACTTTGAGTCGGTTGGCTTTATCGTATCATCCAGAGGCAGAAGGTAAGTTGTCGGAGTTCGCGTCTGTCACTTTATGGATGTGGGATTTTTCATTCGTGATTTGAATTCAGGCAAGCGGAGTCTTAAGTCGAGTCACACTCGAGTGACTTTCTCTTTGCCGTTCGGTGTCCTCCGTCTGCGGCTCAAAGCACTTCATGTTGTCGATTGCAATTTGAACTTCAAACTGTCCGAACACACCGCCGCCGATTCTTATTTGTTCAGTGCCGTTTATTCAATCAGTCAACTTCATCTGAAGATCGCCGAGTACTCTGAGCTGGAGAAGAAAGCGACTTCTGTATTCCCTTTTTAATTGAAGAGAGTGAAAAAGCTACAGGAACACAAAGTACGCTCAAAGTGCGTTGCTGGTGTTAAATAAATAAATAAATAAATAAATAGACGTCTTCATTGATAGATTTGTTTTCCGATTTAGAGTAAAGCAACATTTTTCCTGTTGAGTTACGAGAGGTGTATTTGGATTCTTCCATTTAAACAAGGTGGAAACAAATAAATGATACATACATAAAAAATTAATATATGAATATGAAAAAATAATATGGATACAGAATCAAAAGACGTTTCCATTGATCGTCATTTTTTTTTCTTCAATTTAGGGTAAGACTGCATTTTCCTGTTCAGTTTAAACGGGTGTATTTAAATTCTTCCAATTAAGTAAGATGAATATTTGTACAAGGCTTGCCGTGCAGGATATACAAATATTTTTTTAATTAATGCGTTGAACTTTTCAAGAACGCAAAACATAAACTTTGATGAGCTCTTCCATTTTTATACCTAGGGGAAAAAAGTCATTAAACATGAGGTATCAATAGTATTTACATTTATGTTAAATTCAGAATTAATTGAAGTTGAAAAACCTTAACGTAATAAATTTACGTCATTTTGTTTTCTTTTGGTGGCATCATGAACTTGTAAGTGTTGTTGGAATATTTAATAAATAACTGCATACAAACTATAGATGATCATTTCCTTCTATAAAGCCTCTCTGTTCAGGGTGGCGCAGGGAAACGAGACATTTTTGAACTAGACGTTGGCGACCCTGGGGCGTCGTCAGTTGTTTGGGACCAATGCGACATCGTTTAGAAATCCTTCTCATTAGTTATAATGGAGCAGTGGAGTGGTGCACACCGAGCATTCGCTGTGAAAATCTTTTAGAGGACCGGTGACAGTCTGAGTGCTGCGCAAAGGGAATTTCGACGTCATTACCAGTTAGGACGTCATGATCGTGTCCCGTCTGCTCATGCGATTACAACAAGGGTGTGTAATTTCGGATTCAACCTTAAAAAAGAAGTCCCCAGGTGGAGCCACTTCGCATACCAGGGACGAGGTCATCATGAAAAGTAAAAAAAATAATAACATAAAATACATTTGTCCGCCGATCTGTGCTATACATTTATTTTCTGTATGATTCCAATAATTTTGATCATTTTTATTGTCAAAATCACTGATTTGCCGCAATTCCTGTTCAAATGCAGAAGAGAAAGACGAGGTGCTGCAGCGACGAGTCTCCCCTCACCACGGACTGCGCTCTCCGTCACACGCTGGGTTGATGCACGCAGTTGGCGCGTGTCTGTTGCTGTCTCTCTGTGTGTCGCCAATCTAATGTTTGCATACACGTTTGTTATACACCTTGACTTTCCACAGTCTGGCTAATATCTTTATTGAATGTGTGCGACATATTTAGTCTTGCCGATCGGACATAAAACAGCAGTGAAAAGCCACGAAGTGAGCAGAGAGTACCGTGCCGGCCTGAAGGCGGCGCATGTGAGCCCAACAGGTGCTCGTTGCTCCTGTTTTTGTACACAGAGGCTCTCGGCGCCGATAAGTTAGCGATAACAGAAAGTCAAGTGCACTGCGGCGGTCCGTTTATTTTTATTTTGTGTTCCGACTGACTGCCAAAATCTAAGATTAAGATGTTTTTAAACTAAAGGAAAATATGGAGGACTTTTACAAGAAAGTGACGGAGATTTTTGTGGAGAAGGATAGGCGCATGGACTTCATTTACCAATAAAGGTAAGACCATGAACAGTTTTCTATATAAATAAAAAAGGGACCAGTCTAAGAAAAAAACAATCCAATATTTAAAAACTAATTTTTGACCTTAAATAAAATATTCTTTTGTTTTTCTTATTGTCCTTTTGTTGAATAGTCTGTATTAAAATGAATTAAAGCACCTGAATTAAAACAACTAAATATTTCAATTAAGGTCAAAATTGAAATTAATTTTTTTTTTTTTGTACACCACTCTATACTTTCATTTGTACTGAATGAGTATGGATTGTGGAATTGCAGCAGCAAATTTAGAACACATGGAGGGTGAGGAGCAAATGAGCTCTCTCCGCCCGCTCTCGCCACTATAAATGTAACGTTCTTTCTTAGTCACATATGTTCCTTACCTGTGTGTGTAAAGTACACCGATGAGATATGAAACCTAACCAGCACTCAATGTGCATACTGGCGGCCAATTGATTAGTGAATAAGCTACTCTTTGAGGTTCACATATTTGTAAATCTGACTCTGAACGAGTCACCAGCCATGAACCTCACCGCACGTCACTGCACCACCCTGCCCGACAATCGATGGCCGAAATTCGACGATTGTTGTTCACACAATGATGACATTCCTTGGCCTCCGAGATCCCCAGATCTCACTGTTTGTGATATTTTTTTTTTTTTGTGGGGACATCTTAAAAGCCAAGTGTACCGCACACGTCCCTCAACAATTGCTGAACTAAAAAGGAGGATTGAAGAGGAAACTGCTGGCATTCCTCTTGACAAGTTACGTCGAGCAATGCAGAATGTCCACAACAGGCTGTCAGAATGTTTACTGAGAGATGGACAACACCTTCATGATGTTTTCTTCAAAACATAAAAAGAATATTGAATACCTTCATTAACTGCATATCCTGTACAATACATTTCATCATTAAATGCATTTTGTAATGCGTTTATTCGAGCGTTGAACGTCAATTGAAAATTTCCTGTTTCACTGCGCCACCCAGTATTTACTGTATGTTTAAAGTTTCACTCGTAGTGTAATTAATTAAGTGTTGCTCATCTCGGCTGCTGAATGGGGCATCTTCGAAGTATCACCTCTGAGAGGGATCATCCACTCGTCTCTTCAGGTTTAAGAAACGCTCGCACAAAGCTGCTCACACACACAAAGTGTTCAGTCGATTCTTTACCGAACACACATGCATCGCTTGGCTCAAAGAGCTCACACAGAGCTTTAGAATTATCATTATTATTACACTGTGTGCACAATTATTAGGCAAGTGAGTATTTTGACCATATCATCATTTTTAATGCGTATATTCCAACTCCAAGCTGTATTAACTTGAATGCTTATTGGATTTAAGCACGTCAGGTGATGTGTATTTGTGTAATGAGGGAGGGTGTGGCCTAAGGAGATCAACACCCTATATCAAGGTGTGCAGAATTATTAGGCAGCTAGTTTTCCTCGGGCAAAATGGGCCAAAAAAGAGATTTAACTGACTCTGAAAAGTCAAAAATTGTAAAAAGTCTTTCAGAGGGATGCAGCACTTTTGGAATTGCTAAGATATTGGTGTGTGATCACAGAACCATCAAACATTTTGTTGCAAATAGTCAACAGGGTCACAAGAAACGTGTTGAGAACAAAAGACGCAAATTAGCTGCCAAAGATTTGAGAAGAATCAAACGTGAAGCTACCAGGAACCCATTATCCTCCAGTACTTTCATATTCCAGAGCTGCAACCTACCTGGAGTGCCCAGAAGTACAAGGTGTTCAGTGCTCAAAGACATGGCCAAGGTAAGGAGGGCTGAAACCCAACCACCACTGAACAAGAAACATAAGTTGAAATGTCAAAACTGGGCCAAGAAATATCTGAAGACAGATTTTTTTCAAAGGTTTAATGGACCGATGAGATGAGAGTGACTCTTGATGGACCAGATGGATGGACCTGTGGATCAGTAATGGCACAGAGCTCCACTCCAACGTGGAGGTGGGGTACTGGTATGAGCTGGTATTTTTAAAGATGAGCTAGTTGGACCTTTTGCATTGAAGATGAACTCAAAATCAACTCCCAAACCTACTGCCAGTTTTTCGAAGACACTTTCTTCAAACAGTGATACAGGAAAAAGACCATGATTTTTATGCAGGCCAATGCTCCATCACTTGCATCGAAGTTCTCCACTGCGTGGCCAGCCAGTAAAGGCCTTAAAGATGAAGGAATAATGACATGGCCCCCCTTCCTCATCTGACCTAAACCCTATCGAGAACTTGTGGGCACTTCTTAAACGCTAGATTTACGGGGGAGAAAAACAATCCACCTCTCTGAAGAGTGTCTGGGAGGCTGTAGTCACTGCTCCACAAAAAGCTGATCGTCAACAGATCAAGAAACTGACAGACTCCATGAATGGAAAGGCTTATGACTGTTATTGGAAAGAAGGGTGGCTATATTGGTCATTGATTGATTGATTGATTTTTTGAAATGTCAGAGATGTTTATTTGTAAATTTTGAGGTGTTTGTTTATTATTCTCACTATAACAGATGAAAATAAACAAGTGAGATGGGGAAATTTTCATTTTTCCTTTAGTTGCATAATAAATCTGCACACTAATAGTTGCCTAATAATTGTGCGCACATATGTATTCCCCTGATGATGTTCACACTCACATTTCCGTTGTGAAACATTCAGGTTTCAGGTTTATTAACATTTTGGATTGACTGATAGCACTGTGTTTGTTCTATATTAAAATTAATCCTCAAAAATACAACTTGCCTAATAATTCTGCACTCCCTGTATTATTACTATTATCTGTGCAGTGTTTTCAAACTCTCATCATGATTGAGTGGCCGTGTCTGTTCTTTGGTGAACCGAACATGGAAGTATTGCAGAAGGACCAGGTTTATGCATTATGAACCTGATCAAACGATTACAGTTCTTACCCTTTATGTTAACAATTTATCGATTAATTAACCATCTAATGAAAAACTGTCCAAGGTGCCCTTACCTTCCATTAAAGAGAAAGACCCACCTGGGATACTCCTTTATCTATTTCTATTTCCAAACTTTGAAGAACATTCAGTACAGACCATAATATTAGTTTTTTTTTTTTTTAATCATTTAACTGGTGAACCAATAGCATGTTATTAAATCTTTGAATGTTGATCCTGTCTCGTGGATAATGTTTATTGCCCCAAAGACCGGGCCTTACCTTATATATAAACGTCTACGCATGGACGTGCGTGCGTCAGTCCGGCCCGGTAGTGAGAGGTGGAGTCGGGTTAAAGGCTCCGCCTCCGAGGAAACAGAAAACTCGCTTAGCTGCTAATAACGCAAGCGAGACGAGCACATCAGCAAAACAAAACCACAGAAGAAAGACAAAGTCGTTTAGCCGCCAACATCGGCACAACTTTGCTGTCCCTTTTACTTTTCCTCCCGCCGCTAATAACACAAGTGAGGCAAGGACATCGGTAAAACAAAACCTCAGAGGTAAGACGGTCGCTTAGCCACTAATGCACAAACGATGCGAGCACATCGGTAAAACGAATCCTCCTAGGAGAGAGACGCCCAGAGTAGTTCCTTTCAATTACCTGACAGCTCTACATTTCAGTTTATTTTTGGACGATTTCAATAGTTTCTAGGACCCTGGGCTTTTTACAGCATGGCCTAGTGGAGAATAATTATGTCTATTAAATCAAAACCTGTTGCAAGGTGGCTTGCTGATTTTTTTTTTTTCCAGGGCATAATAGCAGACACTGCCATCCAGAAAACTTGGTTAAAAATGAAGTCAGCGGTGCATTTCCATGTTTTCTCCATGTCTGTGTGGGTCTCCTTCCACAGTCCAAAGACATGCAGGTTACGTGAATTGTCGATGCTAAATTGGCCCACTTGTGTGTGTGTGTGTGCCCTGCGATGGACTGGCACCCACTCCAGGATTTGTCCCCTGCCTTGCACCCCATGCTAGATGGGCTAGGCTCCAGCAGACCCCCCACAACCCCATTCTTCTCTAGGAGACAGAATGCGCCACCTTCCTGAGCGCTATGACGGCTGGGTGGTCCTGTGGTGTACAGTAATCCCTCCTCGATTGCGGGGGTTGCATTCCAGACCCCCCTGCGATAGGTGAAAATCCGCAAAGTAGAAACCATATGTTTGTACAGTTATTTTTATATATTTTAAGCCCTTATAAACTCCCCCACACTATTTATAAATATTCCCCGCACAGTTATACAGCATAAACCCTTTGTATTCTCTTAGTTATTAGGTAAGATTCATTGAAATTATGTATGTAAACACAGTTTATTTACAGTAAAACCTAAATATTATTTTAAAGATATCAAGTGTCTCTGATATCACATATGTTACAGCCATTACGATAGACAGGCCACCAGCAATAAATACGTACAATGCAAGAAAAATAGTATACAGTAAATGTGTGTACAGTGACACTAAACGCACGTACATGTACTAAGTACTGTAAGTAGAAAATTAATTATGGTTACTCACCAACAATGACACAACGACTTGTCTGATAACGATGAGTTTAATTTTACTGCACAACAAAGGAGAGCGTTACAGTTCTTCCAAATGAGCCACTTCAGGCGACTGTGTAGCACCGCCGTTGTTCTTCTTCAATCCAAATCCCTAAAGCAGATTCCATCCAGACTACTGCCTTATTACATCCACTTACAACTCGTTTTGCACCCTGGTTAAAAGGACACTGCGGCCGTAGATCTTATATTCCTTTCCTACTTTTTAAATAAAAAGAATCGCAGCCTCATTGATGCTGTAATGGCGTCCTACAGCGGTGTAGCTTTTCCCTTCCTTCAACAAATGGAAAACGTTTACCTTTTTGGCAATCATTAACATCTTCCATTGGCGCTTGGGCACGGCCCCTCAAGCAGTAGCAGGAGCAGATCGTTTTGGAGCCATAATGAAAGGCTTGACTATGCACAAAGATAAACACAAAAGAGCACAACTCTTTACACAGCGAAACACGTTGATGCTGAATGAGCGAGACAAGACTTCCTGGTTAACACTGTGGAATTAAATTCGGCGCTCCATCGCTGAGCCAATCGGCACACAGGAATTTAACTGCGTACTCTGATTGGTTAGCTTCTCAGCCATCTGCCAATAGCATCCCTCGTATGAAATCAACTGGGCAAACCAACTAAGGAAGCATGTACAGGAAGTAAAAAGACCCGTTGTCTGCAGAACCCGCGAAGCAGCGAAAAATCCGCATTATATATTTTGTTATGCTTACATGTAAAATCCGCGATAGAGTGAAGCCGCGTAAGTCGAAGCACAATATAGCAAGGGATTACTGTATTATTGTTTGTACAGATGAATGTGGAACCTTCATGTGTTTGGAAATTGTTCCCAAGGAGGAACCAGATTTGTGGAGGTCCACATCTTTTTTTTTTTTTTTTTTTCTGAGGTCTTAGCTGATTTCTTTAGATTTTTCCCATCATGTCAAGTTAAGATGCAGTGACTTTGACGTCAGGCTTTAACATCCACCCACATGTTGACTTCAATTAGGCTAACTGGCTATCAGAAGCTCCTGTACTGTATATACTCGCATATAAGTCGGGTCTTGAAACCCAAAAAATCAATCAAAAAATCAGACCCCGACTTATACGCCCGTTCAAAAATACGACACTTCATTTTCAACATCTTCTTGCCTCCTCCAATCTCACATCAGTTTCTCAGACGCATCGAATTTTGTTGGAGCTGTGCAGTTACCAGTTTCTTTTGCTACTTCAGTAACTTTTCGTTTCAAACCAGCTTCATATTTTCTTGTGATCGAACGCTCCATCGTAGATACGGGATGCTCTTACGATAAAGGTGTATGGGGGTGTGAGATACGAAAAACACAAATCGGTGTAAATGTCACTTCAGCATAGTTTGGGTATTACTGTGTGGTCACGTAGGCAACAATACATAGAAACAAAACAGCCGTGTGCTCCGTGGTTACTCTCTCAGGTGGATGATAGCATATCATAATCTCTTGGACCAATAGCGTGAGTTTTCCACATTCAACTTATACGACTGACATTATAAAAATACCAGAAATTTTACGGTTAAAATCAAGCCCTGACTTATCTGCTGGGAGAACTTAAACATAAGTATATACAGAAATTGTCTAATTGCCTGAAGGCTTGACATCATTTTCTGGAATTTTCCATACTGTGTAAAGGTCCAGTTAACAAAGTGTTCATAAACCTGTGACCCACTTGAACTGTGATCTGGTCAATAAAAAGTGAAATCTTCAGAGCTCTCTCAACATTGTTGGACATCCACTTCAGACTTTGATGTTTGTTTTACCCTTGATAACTTGACAAAGAGTCGAAAATACAGGCAGTGTGGTTTGGTGGTTAAGGCTTTGGACTTCATACCCTGAGGTTGTGGGTTTAAATCCCACTACTGACACCACTGTGTCACCAATGATTGTCACTTAACCTGTCTGTGCTCCAACTGGAAAAAACTAAAGAAATGGAACCAATTGTGACATTAGCTAGATAAGCAAATGAAAAATTGTAAAGTGTGATTTCCCTAAACTGTCTGACTTGATGTAAACAATAACTGGTGGGGTGCCATCAAAATAAATGTTTTAGATCTTAATGGAGATGTTTTTATGGAATTAACTCGTGATCTTTCTACAGCATGGAAGAATCTGCTGCCATTTACGGCAACAGCGAGATGGATATGAAAGAGGACACGTGTGACATAAACACCCTGGAGATCATGACTGTGACAATTAAGGAGGAGGACTGTGAATGGGAGTCGGAGCACCTCAAACAGGAGAGTCTCGGCATTAAAGAGGAGGATTATGAGCTGGTGACTGTGGGCATTGACGAGAAGGCCGAGGAGATGTCTGCCATCACCGAGACAAAGAAAATTGTGTCTGTTAGACCTAAAGAAGATCAGCCGTCTCCTTCAAGCCAGTCTGTAGAAAGTAAGTGTGAAATGGAAATGTGTGTTAAGTTTTAGTGTCGGGCTAAAGACGAGGTCTAAGGCTTTATGTCTGAAAACTGGAAATGCAATGAGGTTTAAACTTTTATGGTGAAAAGTGAAAACGGCTTTTTGTAATTTACTGATTTTAAGTGTGACGCCCTTTGAGCAGCATGAGACCTTGTTTGCATTTATTAAAGTACCTCCAAATATTTTGGGAGGCTGGGACTTAACAGTGAAGTTATTCTTATTAGACGGACTGCATTAGTTTATTATAGTGGAGAATGCCAGGGGGGCAAGGGTAGGGGGGCATCAGAACTGTGAACCTTGACTGTTAAAACTGACCACAGAGCCCAAGGCTTGTCTATTCCATTAGTGCTACCAGCTGTAGTTTTCTTTTCTTCTTCACTGTTGCCCACTGTCTTTACGTCTATTACCAGTGGATGGAACATTACCACGATCTCTCTATGCTAAAAATTAATTCTCTTTTACTGAATATTTAACATAATCTGTATGCTTACATATAAAATATTTTATTGTTCATTTTCTTGTAGATAGATAGACAAGTAGAACCTGGAGGAAATGTGTCTTTTTACAGATGCCATTTGAATACATCAATACATAAATAGATACACACCAGAGTATGGAAGCTTATTAGGGCCACAGTGAAGAAAAAATCTAAATGTCGAGAATAAAATCGAAATGTTGACTTTATTCTCCACATTTCCACTTTATTCTCATTGCTTATTTTGTCAGTAGAATGTTACAAACTAAATTTCATCTTAAAATGAATGTTTCATTTACTAGATTTTCTCTAACCCCATCATAAATTCATGTAGCACATTAAATGCTTTATTTTAAGTGTTCCCCGACCCAGTTGTTAATCTCTACGCGCTTCTTAAACTGACTTCCTGTTGCACTGAGAGGCGCCGGCAGCAATCGCTGCACATTCACTTCATGATATTCCTGCTCAATGAACATTCAGAATTCTAAGAGAAATACTTGATATCTTTTTCATGATGAAATGCATTAAAGCATGGATTAAACATGGGTGGCGGGGGGTCACGGTGGCGTGGCTGTAGTGATGCTCCCTCACAGTAAGGGGTCCCAAGGTGTATGTTCTGTGTAGTGAACTTTATGGCAGGTGTGACGAGGCTCCAAAAAACTGAATGTATGAATGGGTATCGCACAGGTTTAACTGAAATATTGTGTAAATGTTGGGTTTGTGATCTGCTGGTCGGAGACACGAACACAGAATTCAATGGATGTTCTTCTGAGCGGGCTTTCTTTATTGCATGCATGCTGTGTGTCTGACGTACCAAAACCCTCAGCTCCTATCCTTCCTTTTTCTTTCTCCACATAACCAATCACCACACAGTAAAGGTCTTTGTGAAATTAAAACTAGCTATAAACTTAGACCTTAGATTTTTCAGGACTTGTTTAATTATGCCATCCATTCAGGGTTGCGCCCATCACAGCAAGCATTGTGTGCGAGGCAGGAGCAAATCCTGAACGAGTTGCCAGCACATCGCAGGGTGAATACGAGCATCACATACACTAGCAGGGTCAATATAGCACAACAAAACACCACATCCTACATGACTTTAAAAGGAAACTGAAGCCCGCCGAGTAAACTCGCCAGAAAAACATGCAAATGCAAGGCAGGGAACACCTGGGACCCCCTTGCTGCAAGTCAGCAGTGCAATCTCCCCGCCACCATGCCCCCAAATGCTTTAATACATTTCATCATGAAAATGATATCAAGTATTTATTTTAGCTTTCTAAATTATCAGAGAGCAGGAATATCATGAAGCGAATGGAATCTGTGCGCCTCCTCTTAGTGCAAGAGGGAGTCAGTTTAAGAAGCGCGTACCAATTAACGTGGCTCGGGGAACGCTTAACACAAAGTATTTTATGTGCTATATAATTTATGATGGGGTTTGAGAAAATCTAGAAAATTAAACATTCATTTTAAGATGAAGTTTAGTTTGCGACATTCTACTGACAAAATAAACTACGAGAATAAAGTGAAAATGCCGACTTTAATCTCGACGTGAACGGTGAGAATAAAGTCAACATGTCGACTTTAATCTCGACGTGAATGGCGAGAATAAAGTCAACATATCGACTTTATTCTCGACATATAGTTTTTTTTTTCTTCACTGTGGCCCTAATATGCTTCCGTACCAGAATGACTAAAAAGCAAGAAAATTTAAAAGAGAAAACTTCTGACTTGGTACTCCCATTCCCAGTTAGGGACTAACCCTAAACACCCACCGTATGTCTCGACTCCGTTCTGCTGAATAATTCGCTGCCTGATGGTCCTCAGTGTTGGTGTCTCACAGAGAGGATGTGCAGCATTGTTCATAATAGCACTCATTTTTGTTTTAGTTCTCTCCTCTGCTACAACCCCTGGGGGTCCAGAGTGTGTCATATAATTAAGCCTGTCCTTTTAATTAGCTTGTTAATTCGGTGCGCCACTCTTGAAGTGGTGTTACCAGCCCAACATGCCCCACTGGCCATTACAGAGATGTTGAAGATGTGAAGGATTTCACTTCCCACCTTAAAGGAACGCAGTCTCCTAAGGAAGAAGAGCCTGCTCTGCCCTTTCTTCTCTAGTTCCTATTATTGGTTGCCCCATACAGGGAATAATCTGTACCGCCCTCTGAGCCGGCACGATTATAATATGCGCTGCCATCCTAGGGCAACAGCAATGAGGAAGAAAGAAAAAAAAAATTAAGAAATGATCCATCCGAGGCGTGAGCGACCAACACTACTTCCCGACTACACCACCACCACAAGTACAGAAATACACCAGCGAAGGCAAAGTGGAGTTATAAAAGAATTGTCATTGTCCTGTAAAATCTACGTCTTGTTCCTCATTATAATGTGTTTGAAATATACAGGTCAGGTCAGGTTGGGGAGCATGCACTTGTACAGCGTGTTGCTGTACCCACCACTTGACGAAAAGCTTGGGATCTTGGTTGGCAACCCACCAGGCAGACGTGTGGTCCAGTTCCACCCTTCCAGAAATGACCTTCTATCTACTGCAGCCAGGTGTTACGTGGGTGTCTCCTTGGCCTGATCCAGCTACTCGGGTCCTCAACAATGAGGATCCTGCGAGCCACATGGCCGTAGTGCCGTAACTGACACTCCCTCAATACTACTTCTTCTTTTGGCTGCTCCCGTTAGGGGTTGCCACAGCGGATCATCTTTTTCCTTCTCTTCCTGTCGCTCCCTCACAATGCAGGTAATGTGCCTCATTCGGGACTCTGTGAGCAACTGCTCATTCGAAACAAAGACTAACCAGCCGGTACCCAAGGATTCACTGCAGAGACTCGGAAGGAGTCCAGTCTTCGTCTCAGGTCACTGGATAGCGTTCATGTCTTGCAAACATATATCATCTAATTTGAAATCAGAAGGGTGAACTAACCCAAAATCCAATAATATATGTTGTGACAGCTTACGGGTATTCTCGCACCCTTGTACCCTCGGACCACACGTCAGACACCAGATAAAAGTCCAAATAATTATTTATTATAATAATTATGTGCACAAAGCACGCTCCTCTCCACAATACTCAATAACAAACAATAAACTAATCCTCCACTCCCAGACGCTTAGCCACCGTGCCTCCCAACTCATTGTCTGGGAGTTCCCATAGTCCTTTTATAATCCCTGACCCGGAGGTGTTTCTGCCCAACAGTCCACAAGTCTTTATTCCTTCCGGGTCAGGGTAAATAGTCCTTTCTTCAACCAGGAAGTCTGTCGCTCTTCCTATGACGAACCTCCGGGTCACAGGGCACGAAGAAGCCCTCGGTCCTCCCTGCAGCTCCCTCCTGTGGCCCCCACGGCATCCAGCAGGGCTTTGCATAAAAACTCCATTGTCCATGATGCCCTGCTGGTCTTCTGGGGACCTCCATGCTGCAAGGAGGGCTCCACCTGGCGGCTTGGGGGTATTGGCTGGGATGAATGGCCGGCCATATCTTACAATGTATATTGGTACAGATGAAACTAACAATAGGAGCAGATGATTGATGAAAAAATTTATAGTGAGTTTTATATTTACTTAATATACACTTACTGTAATTTTTTTCATTTTTCAGTTAGTTTCACCTGTACTGATATACATATATTCTTTGATTTCAGGGTAGTCCTCCTCTTCTGGTTTCAAGTTAGATTATATAAATACATTTTTGTGAGAAATGGGGATTAGAAAATTTCATTTGGGTGGTTCAACAGTGGTAAAATAAATGCAATCTTGTGAATACCCAGTTAAAATATCAGGGGATTGGCACAATATGTTGGGGGGTGTCTTCTACAAGCCTATGCACGCCATTTTATCTTAAGCTTAAAGCTCAAACCAGCCATTAACCGTAGCACTATACATGTGAATACGTGAGAATCACTTTGGGATTTCCGTTCATCCCATTAGGCTATTCAACTTCTTTCTACCTGGAAAGAGCTTCCAATTTCCTGGCATGTTGAATTCTCATTATATGCCTTCTTACCCATTTCTTATGGTATTCTATTCACTTACAGTAAAAGCTGTATTTTATCTGAATAATCCTATATTGCTTTAGTAGCACATCACACAAATTAGTACACAAATGCTTTCCTTAACCCTCGTACCAGGTAAAATTCAAAATTCTAACAGTTTCAGTAGATACCAGTATACTGTTTCAGACTGAAATGTATTTTTAACAATTGCATTACTTGTGCACAAAGGCAAACTCTTATCCATTAAAAGGCTCAAAAGGGTTCCATTTAATCTGTCTTGAAGTGATAAAAGTTTTTCCATAAAAACAGAAAATCCAGGGCCAAAAGAGTTAAATTACACCACCACCCCTGCCAAGCAAACATATCACCCAGTTGAGCCACACTTCACCTTTAAAGTGCTAAAACACCAACACAAAATCACATTTTGCTTTTTACATTCACTTTTAAACCCCGTACATTCCAGGACAGAAATGTAAGGTTAGTCATTGTGGATCTGAAGACAGTAGATGGGCAGAAGGCAGCACAAGGTATGGAAGAAAAAGCGATGTTCACGGCATCTTTGAAGCTATACGTTCAGCCCCCGGCACCCACACTGGCTTTAGTCTGTCTGAGAAGCATCCACTTGCAGAGCCACAGCACCCTACGTCACCGCAGTTACAGACCCGGAAGTGACGTCTCTGTCGTTTCAGGACTGACTTTGTAAAATTACTTTTGGAAGGTTTCAGCAGGTCTCAAGAAAGTAACGTCAGGTGAAGGGCCCGTTCAGAAATTAAGCGATAAAAATGAGAAGGAAAAAAAGTACATCAAACCAAATAATTAGCATCACTGTGAAGTTCAGAGGGTTTCTGCCATCACGTCGTGTCACACATCAAACTAAACAATACGGATCGTTTCTGTGAAATATTAATATTAACATTTACGTTGTGTTCGGGTCTGTGGGAACCATTTAACATGTCGATAAAATTAAAATCATCAAAATCTGTGTTAATTGAAAAGAGTTTTTCATTTACATTCATGGAACGAAATTTACAATACAATTACAATGTTTGCACCACGTTAGAGTTTAGTAAAACGTTAATTATAAAAGTGATTACGTTTTTTAAAATGTACTATGCACGTGTGCAATATTGTTCTAAACCAATTTAGAATAAACATTTAATCCAATCTAATATTTTAAAACATGAATGTGAAGAAACCAGCATTACATATTCTACACTGAATTATGCTACTGTATATATTAATTGCCTTGTATAGAACTGCTCTAGTTTTTGTCACTTGTTATTATAAACGATGGGCCATCAAAAGAAAAAAAATAAAAACACTAATAAGAACACACTTTATTTATATAACACCCTTCCTATGCCCAAAATTCAGAAAGAACAACAGGACTTATATAACATTCACTAAATAAAGATAAATACAAGATACACAAAACATTCAAATAGAATAAAAGACAATAATTCAGACTAAAATGCAGCATATAATACTACAACAAATTCTTGAACAAATAGCATAAATTGTGATTAAAAAATGCAAACCCTGAGTACAGAAAAAAACCGAGGGGGTAAACTGAATGAAGGGGCAGAACGTCAGGTCTGTTTAATGTCTTCCTAAAAACAAATGAATGGAGTCAGCTGATGTCATTCATTTCAGGAGGTCAGTCCACAGTCAGGGCGCTATATACAGCTGAAGGCCCTGCTGTCACCCACAGAGTGCAGGTTAGTGAGGGGCACAGAATCAGAGGACCTTAGTGGGCAGGTCAAGAACAGAATTTGATATTCAGTCCCTGCGGTGGGCTGGCGCCCTGCCCAGGGTTTGTTTCCTGCCTTGCGTCCTTTGTTGGCTGGGATTGGCTCCAGCAGACCCCCGTGACCCTGTAGATGAGATATAGTGCATTGGATAATGGATGGATCGATATTCAGACCTGTAAGACACAGGGAGCAGTGAAGGTGTAGCAGGATGGCTGGGATGTGCTCGCTGTTGCCAGTCTGTGTCAGGACTCTTGCAGTTGAGTTTTGAATCAGCTGGAGCTGTGATGTAAGATTATATTATTATAAAATTAAGATAACTTTATTATTATATCATAAATTAAGGCATAAGGGTTGCCCTGGACATGACATAAGCTACATAGTGTCTGACAGTGGGTCCAAGGATTTCATCCCATTACCTAATGGCAATCAAGGTGCCGTTGTCTAGCCTTTAGAGGTCTGTGCGTCCCTCCATGGATATGCCTCCCCAAACCATCACTGACCCACCACCAAACCAGTCCTGCTGAACGATGTTACAGGCAGCATAACGTTCTCCGTGGCTTCTCCAGACCCTTTCACATCTGTCACATGTGCTTCTCATCTGTGAAAAGCACAGGGCACCAGTGGTGGACCTACCAATTCTGGTATTCTATGGCAAATGCCAGTCGAGCTCCACGGTGCCCACTAGAGGATGTCGGGCCCTCAGGCCACCCTCATGAAGTCTGTTTCTGATTGTTTGCTCAGAGACATTCATACCAGTGGCCTGCCTGCTGGTGGTCACTTTGTAGGCTCTGGCAGTGCTCATCCTGTTCCTTCAGTCCTGCTGATGGGTTAAGGACCTTCTACAAGGAGCCCTGTCCAGCTCTCCTAGAGTAACTGCCTGTCTGCCTCCTGGAATCTCCTCAGTGCCCTTGAGACTGTGCTGGGAGACGCAGCAAACCTTCTGGCATTTCACGTGTGTCTGCCATCCTGGAGAAGTTGGACTACCTGTGCCAGCTCTGGAGGGTCAAGGTATGGCCTCATACTACCAGTAGTGACACTGACTGTAGCCAAATGCAAAACGAGTGACAAAACAGATGAGGAGGGATAAATGTCAGTGGCCTCCCTGTTTTGGGGGTCATCTCAGTGTTGCCCCTCTAGTGCACCACAGCAGCTGAAACTGATGAACAAGCCTCTCTGCTACTTCACTGACCAGATCAATAGTCATGAGTTTCATTGACTCGATGCTGTACTCTCATTAAAATGTGTTCCTTTAATTTTTTTGAGCAGTATATTTTAATGTAATATTGTGGTTTTATAAGGCACTGCGCACATTAACTGAAGTACACTCAATAATAGTTTTAGTCCTTCACAAATGCAGTAGTTTACAAACATTGGATTTTAATTTCTCTTTGAGAAGTATGAAATATAATTGTGTTGAGTCTCAACTTATGATTACATTTTTCCTACGTATGTACTATTGAGGGACTATTTTTAAATTAGATGGTCACTTTATTTTAACAAGCAATGTAAATAACCTGTTTACTGTTCACCGTCAGATCACATTCTATGTGTTTATTAAGCAGAACTGAATATTTTCATTTTCTACACAATACTGTAATAACTGTACAGTTCACACAGTGAGACACACACACACACTCACTATGCGTTCACACTACTGGTGCCGCCATTGGATTTCCTGTGGATTGGACTGTTGAATCGACACAATGGCTGTACATGCTGGGGTCGTCCCAGTAGCATGCGAGGTGTCACCAAATGGTTTACCTGCTCCTCTCCTCCTCCCTGTTCCAGTCTCAGTTCAAGGTTGTCGAGATGACAGAAGTATTTTTTTCTGAGATTTTCAATATGTTAAAAAAAATTGCCTATGGCCAGCATCCAGCGTAATGTTTTGTCTAAATTCTCCACTCCTCTTTTTGTAGAATTAGCGTCCATTATCATTTCTGGCCATGGAATCTCCTATCCCTGTGCAGATCACATTGTGCACCAAGGTTGTGTCATTTGTTTAGACAAACGTGAAGGTCTTCACTGGCCTGTTCTGTGTGGCCAGCAGTTGAGATGAGAGCTCTGGCTTCCATCCATCCATTATCCAACCCGCTATATCCTAACTACAGGGTCACGGGGGTCCACTGGAGCCAATCCCAGCCAACACAGGGCGCAAGGCAGGAAACAAACCCCGGGCAGGGCGCCAGCCCACCACAGGTCGAGCTCTGGCGTATTTTTCCTTATTGTGCTAAGCATTGTTACCTTCCTCTTGAGGAGCTGCTGTCCCAGTTTGTGTAAAAGTAAAAGTTATTGCATATGGCGTTGTGGCCATGCAGCTTATGTCATGTCCAGAGTAACCCTCACGCCTTCATTTCTCACAGGAGTTCCTCCATCTGACGTCCCCTTGTTAATGAAATGACATCCTCTGCTCTTCTGTATCTCTGTGCTTCCCCTTGAGGACGTTATTCGTAGCTTTGGACTGGCTTATCATTTTATGCAGATGATGCTTAGATCTATTTCAGTGTTAAAAGTGACACTTCATCACAGCTTTCTCAGTTCACAACCTGCCTCAGTGAAATTAAATTAAAATTAATTGAAACATAACTGAATTCCTGCAAAGTGGCACTAAAGTGTAACTTAAGAAAACAAGCTCCTCTTCAGCCATTCTGGGTGATGATCTCATCAGACCTTCTCCGTGTCACTGTGATTCCTCCTTTTCTTATTTCACTGATGTAAGCCACATTAAGAAACTTCCACCTGTGTCACATTCCTTCTGTTTGCTCCTTCCTCTCCTTTTCGAATGCTGAGAAACTTGTCCCTGCTTTTATCACATCCCACATTGATTATTGTAGGTCACTACTGGCAGTGCCACATCTAATCTTACATCACAGCTCCAGCGGATTCAAAACTCAACTGCAACAGTCCTGACACGAACCACCAACAGCGAGCACATCCCAGCCATCCTGCTGCACCTTCACTGCTCCCTGTGACTTACAGGACTGAATATCAAATTCTGTTCTTGACCTGCCCACTAAGGTCCTCTCATTCTGTGCCCCCCACTCACCTGCACTCTGTGGGTGACAGCAGGGCCTTCAGCTGTATATAGCGCCCTGACTGTGGACTGACCTCCTGAAATGAATGACATCAGCTGACTCCCTTCATTTGTTTTTAGGAAGACATTAAACAGACCTGACGTTCTGCCCCTTCATTCAGTTTACCCCCTCGGTCTGTTCAGGTACTCAGGGTTTGCATTTTTATCACAAATTATGTTATTTGTTCAAGAATTTGTTATATGTTGTATTTTAGTCCGAATTATTGTCTTTTATTCTATTTGAATGTTTTGTATATCCTGTATTTATCTTTATTTAGTGAAGACATTATTTGTAACCTATATTATATAGGTCCTGTTGTTCTTTCTGAATTTTGGATATAGGAAGGGTGCTATATAAATAAATTGTGTTCTTATTAGTATTTTAATTTTTTTCCTTTTGATGGCCCATCATTTATAATAATAAGTGAGAAAAACTAGAGCAGTTCTATATAAGGCAATTAATATATAGCATAATTCAGCGTAGAATATGTGTTGCAGTTTTCTTCACATTCATGTTTAAAAATATTAGATTGGCTTAAATGTTTATTCTAAATTCCTTTAGAACAATATTGAACATTTTAAAAAACTTAATCACCTTCATTATTAACGTTTTACTAAACTCTAACGTGGTGCAAACATTGTAATTATATTGTAAATTTCGTTCCATGAATGTAAACGAAAAACTCTTTTCAATTAGCACAGATTTTGATGATTTTAATTTTGTCAACATGTTAAATGGTTCCCACAGACCCGAACACAACGTAAATCCATCCATTGTCTAACCCGCTGAATCCAAATAGGGTCACGGGGGTCTGCTGGAGCCAATCCCAGCCAACACAGGGCACAAGGCAGGAACCAACCCGGGCAGGGTGCCAACCCACCGCAGGACACACACAAACACACCCACACACCAAGCACACACTAGGGCCAATTTAGAATCGCCAATCCACCTAACCTGCATGTCTTTGGATTGTTGGAGGAAACCGGAGCGCCCGGAGGAAACCCACGCAGACACGGGGAGAACAGGCAAACTCCGCAGGGAGGACCCGGGAAGCGAACCCGGGTCTCCTAACTGCGAGGCAGCAGCGCTACCACTGTGCCACTGTGCCGCCCACAACGTAAATGTTAATATTAATATTTCACAGAAACGATCCATATTGTTTAGTTTGATGTGTGACACGACGTGATGTCAGAAACCCTCTGAACTTCACAATGATGCGTATTATTTGGTTTGATGTACTTTTTTTCCTTCTTATTTTTATCACTTAATGTCTGAACGGGTCCTTCACCCGACGTTACTTTCTTGAGACCTGCTGAAACCTTCCAAAAGTAATTTTACGAAGTCAGTCCTGAAACGAAGGTGACGTCACTTCCGGGTCTGTAACTGCGGTGACGTAGGGTGCTGTGGCTCTGCAGGTGGATAGTATTGGTCTGTCTTGGGTCATAAAACTATGACCACTCACTCATTAACCCTTACAGCCCTGACCTGATCCTATTACTAGTACATATATATGCAGCCGTTTTTGTAAAGCACAGGTACGTTTGCAGCCTTTGGAACTGGGCGTGCTACTGTTAGCGCAGACTGGAGAGACTGGCATACAGTCCACGAAATACGGAAGTGAAACAAGTAGTATTGAAGTATTTGGAAGATATCGTATAATAATAGTGATCATTTTCTTGTTTTCTCATTTTTGAGCTTTCTAGACACCCTGAAGTTAGAATATCTCACAAAATATTTTTTCTCATAAAAACAGAAAATCCAGGGCCAAAAGGGTTAACTTACACCACCACCACCACTGCCAAGCAAGTATATCACCCAGTTGAGCCACACTTCACCTTTAAAGCACTAATACACTAACACAAAATTACATTTTTCTTTTTACATTCACTATTAAACCCCGTACATTCCAGGACAGAAATGTAAGGTTAGTCATTGTAGATCAGAAGAGCAGCACAAAGTATGGAAGAATAAGCAATGTTCACGGCATCTTTGAAGCTATGAGTTCAGTCCCGGCACCCACCCTGGCTTTAGTCTGTCTGGGGTCATAAAAGTACGACCACTGACTCATTAACCCTTTCGGCCCTGACATTTTTCCCATACCTTATCAAAGGAATTTTGTGTAAATGATGCTGTGCTACAGACTAGTAAGAGCAAAAGTGATCAGCATTGTCATGTTAAGATAAACACATGTGGACTGGGAGAAATCCAAAGTTACAACAGGTTCCCCCTCACTGAGGTTCAGGAAAGCCCTGGCAGGTACCTTTTGAAAAGGTAATGACTGCCTTTTCTATTTCTATGATAGACATAAATAAAGAGGATTAACAAATGAAGAGTCTGATAGGTGACTAACTTGAACTGAGGATGACGGCTTTCTGCTGACTATGGACTGTGACTAAACACACTGACGTATCTGGCTCCCAGAATTTATTTTGATGTCTGGAGTCTTCTGTTGAGAAGATGTCCATAGTGTGCATAATACTGTATATGTCAAATACATTGCTCAAAAACAGATGAAGGGAACACTTAATCACACCAGTCCATCACCATGTCAAGTAAGCCTCTGGGATAATCTGTCCACTTAGGAAGAAGAAGTGATTGTGTATCAACATCACCTGCTTTGGTGCAAGTGAAAGTGACAACGGGACACTGGAGAGGCAACAGCAGGACAACCCCCAAGAAGGGGATGGTGGCCACAGACAGTTGCTCTCTCCTTATCCTCCCTGACTGATCCTTCTTCAATTTTGTGTTTTGCTAGTGGCCTTGTCACAACAGGTAGCGTGAAGCGGTACCTGCGGCCGAATCAGGTTGCACAAGCAGTCCAACTACTTCAGGAAGGCGCATCCACATATGCTGTTGCGAGAAGGCCTTAAGAACATAGAGGAGATACCAAGAGATGGGCCATTACACAAGGAGATCTGGACAGGGCCATAGAAGGGCATCAGCCCAGCAGCAGGCCTGGTATTTGCTCCTTTGTGTGAGGGGGAACAGGAGGAGCACTGCCAGAGGCCTACAAAATGACCTCCAGGTGGCTACTGGCATTGCATGTTTCTGATGGTGTGAGGGTGGTGTGGGGGCCCAACGTCCTCTAGTGGGACCTGTGCTCACAGCCCATCTCCATGCAGCTCAATTGGAAGCTCCACCATTGGCACCACTTTGTAACGGTGCGGGTCCCCTCCAGACTCCCCTTTCACATATAGGAGTCTCTACATCCCAACACCATTGATAGTTATGACCGAGATGAGCTGACAAATGGGGACAGATCTCACATAGAGCAATGGGATGGTGGAAAGTTCAATAGGTGCTTTTATTAAAAACAGTCAAAAACAAAACCAAAAGTGTCCACTGTGCAGCGTTCCAAATGTCCATAAATAAACCCATAAAAACCAAGTGAATATGGGGAATAAAAACCATAATAAATACATCCATTAAAATCAGAGGTTAAAACCTGAAATGAATTCCTTTCTGCTGACTCCTGTCTTAGCTGCCTCCAAACTGTGCAGCCAAGACCGTCCGAGGTCGGCTCTCCTCCTGTCTTCCTTCACACTCCCCCAGTCGTACTTTCATAGGGAGGTCATTCATCCTGCTCGCCCCATTTGACGCAAATATTCAGTGGGGCAAACCAGCCCCTAGAGCGCCACAGCCTACGCTCCTTCAAGGGACCCAAGCTCGTGCTGCCTTCTCCTGCCAGGTGGCCAGATCGTCCACCCGAGACTGCTTCTTCAGTTGTCTAACCTCTATTCTCTTTCCTTCAGTCTCTGATCCACCATCCTTCCTGTGCTGGCCCGTACTAATAATGGCTCCGTGGGCGCAGCACCTTAATCACGCACCGCAGGAAGCCGATGAAACAATTGACAATGATCGCACCCACACATGCAGGTGCGACTCACCCCAATTACCTTATTAACCCCCCACGGTCTTGCAATCGCACCCATGGAGACTGACACGACTATCTGATTTAAAACTGGCCATTTTTGTTGAAGCCACGGACCTGCTATACCACACCCTTACTCTTCACAGATGAGTGCAGGTTCACACTGAGCACATGTGACCGACATGAAAGAGTCTGAAGATGCCGTGGTGAGCGTTATGCAGGCTGCAACATCATCTAGCACAGGGGTGCCTAATGCGTCGATTGCGATCGACCGGTAGATCGCAAAGGTAGTGCAGGTAGATCGCGTTGCATTCCAAAAAAATTTTTTTAAGCGTTAGTCTATCATATATCCTCCCAATGGATTGACATACAGGGCGGCCAGTCTGCGATCTCTCTTCTTCTAACACACTGGTCATCCCGCACACACAATCAAACGCGTGAGCTACTGCAAAACTCTGGCTGTGATCTAGTTAGCCTTCCAATTGATATCGGCTAAAGAACGGATTAAAAAAAAAATGTTTGGCGAGGGTATGGGCTGGATGTGGAATTAGAAGAGGATTTTTTTCTCTCACAATGTCACAATCGAAGTGCGTTTGTCTGATCTGTCAATCTATCATTGCTATTCCAAAGCAGGAAAATGTGGAAAGGCACTTTTGAATTGTTCATAAAAACGACGAAACTGTCTTCCTTACGAAAAGCGATCTGAGAAAGACAAAGGAGAGGGAACTAAAATCGCAGTTAATCGGACAGCCGTCATTTTTCACTCGGCTGAATTCAAAAACTCCTTGACTGCATTATTCGGCTCTACTTATTTATGCGAGTCAGCCTTTTCCCACATGAAGATTATTAAATCCAAATACTGTAGTGACCATAAATGTATTAAATTGTTATTGTGAAATAAAGGTTATTCAGTTATGGAAGGTACAACAACATTTATTTTATGTATAAAGTATACTCGGTATATTCGCGGTATATACTCCATATATAGCATTTTTAATGTAGGTAGATCATTTCGACCTGGTCATTTTAAAAGTAGCTTGCAAGCCGAAAAAGTGTGCGCACCCCTGATCTAGCATGACCGGTTTGGCGGTGTGTCAGTGATGTCTGTGGAGACACATCTTTGAAGGGTTCTCATGCTAGGTACCCTGACTGCTGTTAGATACAGGCTGAAGTCCTCTGAGCCATTGTCAGACCTTACGCTGGTGCAGTGGGCCCTGGGTTCCTCCGGGTGCAGCACAGTGTCTTGCCTGATGTGTCCAGAGTGTGTAGGCAGTTTCTGGATGACTAAGGTGTAGATGCCAATGACTTGCCTGCATATTCTCCAGACCTGAATCTATTTGTGAACCTCTGGGACACATTGTGTATCTGTGTATCCAACACTATCAAGGAGTGCCACACATTGCCCAGGAGGTCACTTGTGTCCTGATACAGGCCTGGGAGGATTTCCCCCAGGACACCTACTGCCATCTCATTAGGAGCGTGCTCAGATGTTGTCAGGAGTGCATACAGGTATGTCGGTCACATCAGGAGTTGCCGTGATGAAATTCATGCAGGTTGGATCAGCCTGGGATGTTAGTTTTTGACTTTGATTTTCAGTGTGATGTTGAATCCAGCACTCTGTGGGTTGGTGACTTTGGTTCCCATTGACTGTTGTTACATCATTTTGTTCTCAACGATTCACAGTATTATGAAGTAAAGATTTTCCGCTTAAATATTTCATTCACTGAGATCCGATGAGTGATTTACGCGTTCCCTTAATGTTTTGAGCAGTGTGTCTCTGAATGTGTATGTCTTTGCCACAGCCTTATATAAAATACTAGCAGAATACCCGCGCTTCGCAGCGGAGAAGTAGTGTGTTAAAGAAATTATGAAAAAGAAAAGCAAACATTTTAAAAATAACATAAGATGATTGTTAATGTAATTGTTTTGTCATTGATATGAGTGTTATTGTCATATCTATCTATTTATATATATATATATATATATATATATATATATAGCAAAATAGCTGCGATTGGCAGCGAGAAGTAAAAAGAAAAGGAAACATTTTAATAATAACGTAACATGATTGACAATGTAATTGTTTTGTAATTGTCATGAGTGTTGCTGGTATATATATATATATATATATATATATATATACACACACAGACACATATATAAACATATATATACATATAAACACACATATATATATATATATATATATATATATACACACACACATCTATACACATACATATATACAGTTATATATATATATATATATATATATATACACACATACATATATACATACTGTATATACAACATATACATATCTACATATATACTGTATATACACATATATATACAAATCTACATATATATATCTACATATATATATTAGGTGGGACTCGATTAAAAAATTAATCCAATTAATTAGAGGCTGTGTAAGAATTAATCTTGATTAATCGTATGTAATCGACGTAAATTTGCCCCAAATCGCAAATGTTTTTTTTTTTATTTAAAACGGTTTTAGTGGGCTTACAGAATCAAATAATAGACATGGACATGAATATTGTAAACTGAAGCTGTTTTAATTTCTGAAAAAAAGCTTTTAAACTGCATTTGAATTCAAAACAGAAACAAAAATATCATCCCTGGTTAAAATTGGGCAGACTTAAAAATAAAGTGGTAGTTTAAGTACTTTAAGTACATTTTCAGAATAGTATTGTCTTTAAATAATAATAACCAAAATTTCACCATAAAGTGCAGTTTTTCTTCTTAAAAAATAAGTCAGAAACATAAAAGGTAATTTGACCAGCTTACTCTTTAAACTCTGAGTAACATTAGCCAAAATTATTTTGTACATTAGGCTAAAACAGTGTGATCATTGAACATTTTGTAATTAGATGTATTTAGAATTACTAACGGTCACGGAAGTCCAATGATCCCCAGTAAGAGCCACAAAGTCCGCTTTCTGTAATGCATCTAATTTTGCTTGCTTTTCAGTGTGCACAAAACCATGCTTTTATCAAGGCTTCCTCGGGTAGTCGAAATGATCAGTCGTAAGAAGCGCTTTATTCCGACTCTAACATTTTTGTAGCTGTGATGTGTGCATCAGTGTAATGGATGTACCAGGAAATCATGCATTGACAAAAGTTCCCGCTTGCTTGGAATTGAAAGTGTGATTAAATGCGTTATTTTTAACGCGCTATGGAGTACATGCATCGAAGCTTCTCAACTGTGCTTGTGCTAAGAAAGGGAAAATTTTAAAAATAACGTAACATGATTCTGCGTTAACCTAATATTTTTTCATACGTCCCAAACCAAGGAGATGGGAAGGTAAAATGAATCGGGTAGCGTACATAGTCAGTACATCCCTCTCGGGAATCGAACCTCGAATGTCGGTGTTAGAGGAAGACTCTACAATTGCCACCGCTTGTCTATGCTAAAGTATGTATTGTAGATCGGGCTATAGATATACATTTATATATATATACCCGTATCGCAGTGGAGAAGTAGAAGTTATGAAAAGAAAAGGGAACATTTTAAAAATAACGTAACATGATTGTCAATATACAGTAATTGTTTTGTGAGTGTTATTGAATGTTGCTGTCATCAAGGATTTGATTATCATTATTTCTTTCAATCAGGCTCGTATTTGTAGGATGTGTTGTGTTCAAGTTACATTCCGTGTTTGTCAATCGTTGTAAAGATAAGAGGTTTCATTCATCGATTAGTTCCTTACTGCATCAATAAACAGTTCGTCTTCCTTTTTATCTGTGATGTGACAAACTGCATGCACGGGTTTTTTTTACACTGTCTTCCTTTAGCGGGACATTGACTTTTTCCACCGTGTGCTTTGTTTCCGCAGTAGCTGCATTTATGAATATGCTTATCAGACGCTTCATATTTTTGCTGCCTTTTCAATTGTGTAATTCGGTTTTGTTCAGCTCTTTGGAACTGTTGCTTTTATCTGTGCACTGCATCAGTTCACGTGAGCCACTCGGTGTACTTGCATCGAAGGTTCCCAGCTGTGCTGGTGCCATCTCGTGCTATGTCCATAGCTGTATTTAATGTTACCTTAGTCCTGGCACTTAAAACTTTCTCTGGCAGTTTCGCTGAGTTTGTGTCAAACACCACCCTGACCATCTCATCTTCCTCTCCATAAGCACAGTCCTTCACCCGTGAATATTTACCCGTGGCAGTTTGCTATTGGATTGCCGCTGACGGATGGCCTTATATGGGCAGGCACTAAATTACAAACGCCAGCGCAGCCTGTCTATGAACTTAATTTAAAGTGTAGGTTTACATCGTGCTTTGTTTCCGAAGTAGCAGAACTCGCTTCTTATTGTTTCGCTGCCTTCTCAATTATATAATGCATGTTTTCTTGAGCGCTTTTTTGAGCTCTTCCTGGTTTTCTATGTACTGCGTGATTACGTGGGAGGCGTGATGATGTGACACGAAACTCCGCCCCCACGGCGTTGAAGCTCATCTCCATTACAGTAAATGGAGAAAAACTGCTTCCAGTTATGACGCGTAGAATTTCGATATAAAACCTGCCCAACTTTTGTAAGGAAGCTGTAAGGAATCAACCTGCCAAATTTCAGCCTTCCACCCACACGGGAAGTTGGAGAATTAGTGATGAGTCAGTGAGTGAGTGAGTGAGTGAGTGAGTGAGTGAGTGAGTGAGGGCTTTGCCTTTTATTAGTATAGATGTAACCGGATTTTGTTTTATATGTTGTTTCATGTTTTACCGATGTCTCAACAGTTATGCTTTTTATTTTTTACAGAATTTATATCTAAATCGGAGACATCTGCTCTGTCTGTTTTACAAGAGAGGAAAAAAAAGTTTAACCAAAAATGTAAACTTGATGATAAGCAGGGCAGTCCTACAAGAAAGAAGACACATTGCTGTTCTGAATGTGGCAAATGCTTCAGCTGCAGTAGCCTCCTTGAGAATCACAAAAGAGTTCACACTGGAGAGAAGCCGTATTGCTGTACTGAATGTGACAAACGATTCTCACAAATGAGCCATCTTCGAACCCATAAAAGAATTCATACTGGAGAGAAGCCGTATAGTTGTTCAGAATGTGGCAAACGATTCTTACAAATGAGTTATCTTCGGAGCCATGCAAGAATTCACAGCGGCGAGAAACCATATCGCTGTATGGAATGTGGCAAACAATATGTTTACAGTTGCAGTCTTAAAACGCACTTAAGAACTCACAGTGGAGAAAAGCCTTATTGCTGCACTGAATGTGGCAAGCAATTCTCAATATTGGGCAATCTTCAAGCCCACCAAACAATTCACACTGGAGAGAGGCCATATTGCTGCTCTGAATGTGGCAAAGATTTCTCAAAGAAAGTTAACCTTAAGAAACACAGAAGAATTCACAGTGGAGAAAGGCCATATTGCTGTTCTGAATGTGGTAAACGATTCTACAGCAGTAGCAGCTTTAGGAGACACACAAAAATTCATACTGGAGAGAGGCCATTTTGCTGTGCAGAATGTGGAAAAGGATTCATCAGAAATAGTCATCTTCAGCAACACTCAAAAATTCACAGTAGAGAGAAACAACAAAATTAAAAAATAACGGTAAAACCGACATGTGCTGATTCTGCCAAACAGTCATGGAAAAGTTTTCTTGTCTGTTTGCACACAGAGACGCAACAAAGTTGGCAGATTATGTCACTATGCAAAAAATACAACTTGCTGGGACCTCACTCCAGACCGAATAACAGAAAAGAAAGAGGTAATAAACAATTAGAACTTACTGATACCATCTGATGGCAAATCAGGCAAAGATAAAATGCTCTGATAAAGCATGGATCAATGCTGGTTCATCCCAACTGATATTCTTGATCAAATATCAAAAAATGCAATCTGCAAATGTGGAAAAAACTCAACTGAGATTGTATCAGATCAGTTCCATCCGGATGCCCTCCCAATTACCACCTCACCATACCAATTACAGAAGAAAGAGGTCTTAGGGACAATTGATGTACTACACCAAGCCTAAGAGAATAAAAACCATAATAGTAAAAAAAAGAAACACCTCATGACTCAAGACTGAGGGGCACTCCTGTTCTAAAAAGTAAGCAAGCCAAGCCTTTGTTGAGAAATTAACAACAATTTATTTCTTGTATAGCCCAAAATCACGCAAGGAATGCCTCAATAGGCCCGTTTTTGTTTGTTTTTTGACAGCCCCCTTTTGAATCCGACAAGCCAGACGCAGTTAGGGTCCAGGAGACCTTGGCCGACAAGCCGCCTCCATGTTTTAAGCCATTCTCAAGCTGAGTTAGTGCTGGGCCAGCCAATTTGATGAAAGGACCCTTCTACCCAATGATCCCAGTGCTCCTCTATCTGAGATGACTATTCCATAGGCAGGCAAACACCAAGTGCCACATGTGAGTACCAAGAAGAGAACCTGAACAGGCAAGGGTTTATAAATAGCATATTACTTCTGTTTTAGTGCTAATGACTAACAACAGAGATGCAGTCTGTACAGTTAATCAGCAGCTCTAGGCAGGGTGTGCTAAACTGAAGTAGTGAGTCTTCAGCCGGGATTTGAAAGCTGAGATCAAAGGGGCATCTTTTATGGCAGCAGCTAGACCACTCTACAACTTTGAGATCCTATAACTAAAAGCTCGACCTCCCACTGTTATTTTATCAATCCTTGGAATCATAAGCAGACCGGCATCTTGAGATCTTATGGTGCGCTTTGTTTTCTAAGTAATGATAAGTTCAGACCTTGGCCATTTCAGTCTTTATATTTTAAAAGTAGGATTTTCAGATCTGCCATACACTTAACAGGGAGCCAGTTTAAGACTTTAAGAACTGGAGTTATGTGTTTCTACTTTCTGGTTTTTGCAATTGTTCTTGCATCAGAATTTTGAATGAACTGAAAACTCCATAAAGATTTGTGCTGCCAGTGAACACAGCAAATCCTGCTAGAAATAAATGCATGACTTAAGTTCTCAGTAGTCTGCATATCTAGAACACCCTTTCAGCCTTGACATCCTATTACTAGTATGCAGCCGTTTTTGTAAAGTACAGGTACGTTTGCAGCCGTTGGAACCAGGCGTGCTACTGTTAGTGCAGACTGGATCGAGGTGGCAGTTGTTTTGGGTGGCACCTGGTGGCTTCTGTGCATGACATGTACATAGCTCCATTTTCAATTTTATTTCCTCAAGAAGACAGAAGTATTTGACAGCTATTGCTCCTTTTTGAGCTTTCTAGACACCCTAAAGGTAGAATATCTCACAAAATATTTTTTCCCATAAAAATAGAAAATTCAGGGCTGAAAGGGTTAATTGTCCAACATTTTTAAGATGGCCAAAAAAATAAACATATTTTGGATAGTTTTGTAGTGT
The DNA here is from genome assembly GCF_016835505.1 of Polypterus senegalus. Taxonomy (NCBI): domain Eukaryota; kingdom Metazoa; phylum Chordata; class Cladistia; order Polypteriformes; family Polypteridae; genus Polypterus; species Polypterus senegalus. The sequence goes on along the minus strand of NC_053161.1, from coordinate 173,563,953 downwards.
AACTTAAATGAACCCAGAGAGACGTCACGATAACATGACTAACAAAAAGAAACCCTCCATGTTCGTCGTGACTAAATACCGTAACACCATCTAAACCGTAAAAAGAAGGGTCAGTAGGAGCAGTGCAGGCGCTCAAATGAAAAGGAACAAGAGCCTCAGCAGTACAGAGAAACCCCAGGTCTCAAACGTGAAGCCCATTCCTGTCTTGATAGTAAGCACACCAAGAAATTCTTTTTTTTTTTTTTTTTTTTTATTTATTTATTAATTTTATTACAATCAATACATAGCAATCAAGTTTTAACAAAAAAAAAAAAGAATTATGCTAAGAACAGATCGATCCCCACCCTTGATTTGGAACGTAATTGTTCATAGGATGCAAAGACGTTGTCTATATAAAGGTCTCTAAGCAAGTTAATTCCAAATTTTTTCCAGATATTAAAAACTGCATATGTTTGTGAGGGTTGAAAGAGGTGGTTCTTTTGCAGGGTGCCACAGAAAGAAGCTTCTCCGTCTTAAAATGCTTTCTACATTGGTTCCAGATTCTAAGTGAGTGGAGCACAATTGGGTTATTAGTGTATTGCCGATAACGTGCGTTTATTGGAGCACAAAGCAAGGAATACAAAGAAGTACTGCAGGATTTTACTTCTATTGCGGTCCATGCCTGTGTATGTTCTTCTATTTGTGTCCAGGTTCTTATCGACTGTATATTTGCCGCCCAGTAATAAAACTGGAAGTTAGGTAGAGCCATGCCACCTTCTGCCTTTTGTCTTTGTAGGGTCGCTCTTTTGATGCGTGGATGTTTAGAATTCCAAATAAATGAGGTTATTGTTGAATCTAATTGCTTAAAGAACGATTTATTAATGTATATTGGTATGTTTTGAAATAAAAAGGAGCTTAGGAAGAATATTCATCTTAACAGTGTTAATTCTTCCAGCTAGTGTGAGATGAAGGGTTGACCATCTATGCAAGTCTTGTTTAATTTTTTCCATACAGACATAAATTTTGTTGATAAAGAGCTTTATGTTTACTTGTGATGTTTACCCCGAGGTATTTAAACTGTTCTGCAATGATAAAAGGAAGGGTATCCAATCTAATATTATATGCTTGCGAATTCACCGGAAAGAGTACACTTTTATTCAGATTAATTCTGAGACCAGAGAGCTTTTGAAATTCTGTGAGTGCTGCTAAGACTGCAGGCACAGAATTTTCTGGGTCCGATATATACAGTACCATGTCATCTGCATATAATGAGATTTTCTGTTCCAGTCCTTCTCTGCTAATCCCCTTTATCTGATCAGTATTTCGACAATGTATTGCCAGTGGTTCAATGGCAATTGCAAACAGCAGTGGTGACAAAGGGCATCCTTGTCTTGTGCCACGCTCTAGTTTAAAGTAGTCTGAGCAAATGTTATTGATGCAAACTGAAGCTTCTGGGTTAGTATACAGTAATTTAATCCATGCACAAATGTTCGGGCCAAACCCAAACTTCTCCAAAATAGTAAAAAGGTATTTCCATTCAATCATGTCGAATGCTTTTTCTGCATCCAATGATAATAATATTTCTGGGGTGTTTGATTTAGTTGGTGAGTATATTACATTAAACAGGCGTCAAGATTTGAAGATAAGTGTCGGCCCCTAATAAATCCAGTTTGGTCTTGTGATATTATTGAGGGAGCACTTTCTCCATCCTTCTAGCTATGATTTTAGAGAGTATTTTAACGTCGTTATTCAGAAGTGAAATTGGTCTGTATGATGCACATTGTAATAAGTCCTTATTTTGTTTTGGAAAGACAGTGATTAGTGCTTGGCGAAAGGTTTGTGGAAGAGATTGGTTATCTCTGGCTTCTGTAAATGTTGCTAATAGGAGGGGAGCTAGCTGAGCAGAGAATTTCTTGTAAAACTCTGCAGGGTAGCCGTCAGGGCCTGCTGCTTTTCCACCTTGGAGTGACTTTATAGCATCCAGTAATTCTGATAATGACAGAGGTTTATCGAGCTCCTCCACACTAATAGCGTCAATTTGTGGTATCTGTAATTTATCCAGAAATGCATTAGATTGTATATTGTCTTCTTTAAACTCAGTAGTATATAGGGATTTATAGTAGTCTCTAAAAGTGCACATTATATTTTTGTGTTCGATGATTTTATCTCCATTCGTGTTAGTAATTACCGAGATTGCGTTGCGCACTTCTTGCTTGTGAATTTGTTGCGCTAAAAGCTTATTAGCTTTCTCTCCATGTTCATAATAATGATGTCTGGATTTGTAAATTAGTTGTTCAGTTTCTTTAGTTGTCAAGAGGTTTAATTCTGAATGTAGAGCCTGCCTCCTCTTATGTAGAGTCTCGCTTGGTAGTCTGGCATGTTCTTCATCTATTTTAGTAATTTCGCTTTTTATCTCTGCTACTTTACACCAAGAAATTCTGATGAAATTACCCCCGCGAGAAGCGATATTGTTTCCTTGTTGTGGCAATCTTCAGAAACGTATCGTAATACGCAATCTGAGATGTGCCTGGTACGGAATAAAACAACCCTGATTGTTGCGTGTGATTTTTCATCCACAGTGTTCATCAAGATGAACTTACTGGGCCATTTTAATGTCCTTTTAAACCCTGTCATCAGCTACAATAAGAGACATTACTAGGACTGCTTACAGGTAATCTGCCAAGCCCTCACATCAGATTTAGGATGGTGATGAAGCTCAGCACATTGACGTCAGTCATGAGCCATGCCGATTTAAAAAGGAGAACTTCAACTGAAAGAGCAGCCGTGTCAGCTGAGTAGTAGCAAATACGGGACAAGACTTTGACTTTAGAGTCGGTGGTTCAACATGTGTGCTCTAAACTAACTTCACAAGTTGTCAGAATCACATGTGGGCTTGTGACGCATGTTAGGACAAATTCTGTCGGTGGACATTATTATGCAATAAGAAAAGTAATCCGGTTTGATGGCAGATGCGTAGTCCAAAAGAGAACCAATAGAGATAAATGACTGTTTAGGAGAAAAAGAACACATATAGCACCTCGACAGAAAACCAGTCACCGATCCTCATCAGTTAGACACAAAATGGTTAGCATAGTTGGGATGGAAAACAATGAAATGACGACACGCACATGAATTACTATACAAAGCCTGCGCTTCTCAGAATGGGTCTTTAGGTGGTCTTGGGCCTTGCAAGAAATGAGACGGCAAGCACAGAGGTCAAAAGTTGGTGAACTGCAGACTTTCTTGTTAAATTCTTGAGATGCCACACCCAGTGCTCTTGGGTGAAGAAATGTCCCCAAATAAACCTCCACTTGGGACAGGCTTGGACAGATTATTGACACTTTTGATTAATTTAACTTCTTCTGCTCCCGTTAGGGGTTGCCACAGCAGATCATCATCTTCCATATCTTTCTGTCTTCTGCATCTTGTTCTGTCACCCCCATCACCTGCATGTCCTCTCTCACCACATCCATAAACCTTCTCTTAGGCCTTCCTCTTGCCTGGCAGCTCTATCCTTAGCATCCTTCTCCCAATATAGCCAGCATCTCCTAAAAGAACTAGATAACAAAAAATTAAATTCAAATGATTGGCCTCCTGCTTCAGCATACTAACAATCCAGAAAGCTGAGAAGGTTTGAACCAAGAACGATGGAGGAGCTTTTGATTAACGCGGGCGGCCTGCACACAAATGGTTGAACAGTTCTGTGCAGACTCTATGGGATAGGAGTAAGAACTCCCACACATCGAGACACAAGATGGCCGAGGGTCAATACAAAGAAAGATGCCAAAAAGTCTCACAAGCTCTCAGCTTCATTGGGAACATATCAAAGAGACATTGGAACCACAAAGTCATAAAGAAAACAACGTGGAGTGAAGGAGCTCTGATGACCTGAGCTGTAGCGACTGGAAAGGAACCCATCGTATGAGAGGTCAGTCAGTCAGTGTCCAACCCGCTATATCCTAACTACAGGGGTCAACTGGAGCCAATCCCAGCCAACACTGGGCACAAGGCAGGAAACAAACCCCGGGGCAGGGCGCCAGCCCACCGCCGCGTATGAGAGGTGAAACCTAAAATACCGATTAGTTAGTTAGTTAGTGCTGTTTGTTGTATTTTTGATTTGGTTGTAATAAGAGTTTTGAAGTACCAATAAAGAAGACATTCACCCCCTCACACTGAGTAGTTTTCATGGCTGGTTAGATGTTAGACTATCACACCTTACCTTTGCAATTTTTTTAGTGTATGCTTCCATAATATGTCATGTTGCATTCAATCTGTAACATAAAATCAAACATTCTGAATCTAATGCAGTGTTTCTTTGGGTGGGCCTGTCGTGGCAGCCCTGGAGATGGTGCCAGTTGTGTCATTTTCAGTCCTTGCTTAAATTAATTGATTAATTTTGAAACCAGAAGCTGTTGGCCTCAGAGGTGACTTTCAGAATTGGATCTGAAGTTGGTTTAATCAGCGGGAGGCAAAGAGTACGGAGCGGAGGAGAGTGGAGCGAGGTCATCAGGGCAGCGGAGTCTGTTATGCCGCGTAAATCGTCATTAAAGAAAGCAAAGTTATTTCTTCTCTGTGATTTCCTACCACCGCATCAAAGTTTTCTGACCGTTCTACACGTTTTGATATGAACATTAGAAAATCTGAAAAAAAATAAGCCTTAAAGCAGAACTTCCATCCATCCATCCTTTATCCAACCCGCTATATCCTAACTACAGGGTCACGGGGGTCTGCTGGAGCCAATGCCAGCCAACACAGGGCACAAGGCAGGAAACAAACCCCGGGCAGAGCGGTAAACAGAACTTTCTTTACACAATTTTCCTTGTTATATTAATTTTAGTTTTTTTCTGTTTCTTTGTATGAATTGTTTTGTTGTAAATTTATTTTTAAAATGAAGATATTTGGTTTGTGGAATTATTTGAAAATACGTCACACTATTGCTAAAATGAAGCAAGTGAAAGATGCAGGAGTTTGGCAATTTGGGACAAACGCAGGCGCAATGGGACCGTTGTCTTTCAAAGTTTGTACATTTAAAATTGATGTGAATGTATTCCATTAATAGTAAAGCGCACAGCACTCATCCACTTCTATTAGTTGTGGGAAACCTCCAAAGAAAAGCTCTGTGTTGGGCGGCTGGGCAAACCGGCTTCTGCACTGCTGAAAATGCAAGATGACTGGCCTTTCACACGAGTCCTATTGTGGTCTACTCTGTAAGTTCACTTTCCTGCGTCAGTAGTAGACTTTAGGAAATCCGGTTTAATAAAGTAAATGTTTCTTACACTCAGTGGGTATAGAAAAGAATCCCCCTTTAAAATATTCCCAGTTTTTTTGCTTTACAGCCTTAAATGAAAACACACAAGCCAATATTTCTCCCCAGCTTTACTTACTCAATGCCACCTCTAACATCCGAGTGAAAAATATCACAGCTACAGTTCAGAAGAATTATAAAAAATCCAAAACAAGAAATCCTGAGATTAATAAAGGACCCCCAAATAAACTCAATCAGGTGTAAGTGCCCACCATTTCCATTGCGGTTACTGGCTTCCTTCCACCGGTGATCAGTTGTAATGAGTGTGATTAGTGAAGCTGTTCCTGGAGCATTCATTCCCTTGCTTGGTAGAGCAACTGACAGCAAACCACTGACTATGGGTGGCAAGCCACTTTCAAAAGATCTCAGGGATAGAGTTGTGGATGGACATAAGGCAGGAGATGGAGACAAAACAATCGCAAAGGCTTTATCAATCCCCAGAAGCTCAGTAAAGTCCATAATAAAGAAGTGGCAAGTGTTTGGTTCTACTAGGACCCTCCCTGGATCCTCCAAACTGGATGGAAGAGCAAGGAGGAAACTGGTAAGAGAGGCTACCGAGAGACCAATGGCCACTTTGAAGGAGTTACAGGATTTGATGGCACAGAGTGGTCATTAATGGTGTGTGCTACACAATTGTGTCTTGTTCGGGAGGGTTGCAAGGATAAAGCCAGTTCTCGAGAAAGGCCACATGAAGGCTCATTTGAGCTTTGCCAGAATGCACCTTGAAGATTCTGATGCCAAGTGGGAAAAGGTCTTATGGTCAGATGAGACCAAAATCAAACTATTTGGCCTCAATACCAAACGGTACACCAGTGCAGCTCACCATCCACAACACACCATACCTACAGTAAAGCATGGGGGGGGCAGCATCCTGTTGTGGGGGGCCTGGGGCTCTCGTTAGGGTAGAAGGAAAAATTGATTTTGCAAAATACCATCAAATTCTTGAGGAAAACCTGCTACCCTCTGCCAGAAGGTTAAAGATGGGCACACTGTTCACCTTTTAAAAGGACAACGACCCAAACCACACAGCAAAATGGAGCACACAGTGGCTGAAGGAGAAAAAAGTGAATGTTCTGGTGTGGCCAGTCACGGCTCAGAGCTAAATCACACTGAAAATCTGTGGAAAGATCTGAAGATAGCAGAACACCAATGTGACCGAACTTGAACAGTTCAACTGTAAAGAAGAGTGGGGGGCAAATACTGAGTGGGCTCAATCTAGATGTGCAAAACTGATAGAGAAGAATCAACAGACTCAAGGCTGTCATTAAAGCACAAGGGGGTTCAACAAAATGACATTGACATTGGGGGTGATCCTTTATTCATCTCAGTAGGTCTTGTTTTTGATTTTTTTATAATTCTTCTGAACTGTAGCTGTGATATCTTTCACTCGGATGTTAGAGGTGGCATTGAGTAAGTAAAGCTGGGAAGAAATTTAAAGCTGTAAAATAAAAAAAATGGGAATATTTCAAAGGGGGGATTCTTTTCTATACTCACTGTATCTGAAAAAAAGGAGTTTGGGTCAATATATTGATAAAAAGTATTATCAAATTGTATTTACAGAAGGATTTTAATAGGAACTACAGCAATTAGAAAAGGCAGCTTGCATGGGCCGATTGCTAAACACTAGAAATTATGGGAAATATTGGGAGAAATTAAAACAAAAAAACATGAAAGTGTGATAATTAAAAAGAAAGCTGCTGGCTGGAAAGAAACAAAAAACAGGATTTAAGAGATTTTTAAGGGAATGTTTTTAAAAAAGATCAAAAGGACAACTGTGAATACTACTGAGCGTGAACGATTACAAAATGAGTGATATGATGAAGGAAGCAGAGAAACAAAAGGATACTTTTTTTAGGAACTGAGAAAAGGAATGTGCAAAAAATATATTAGATGACTGAAAGTTGATTAAACCGCAGGCAGGGATACAAATGAGCCGTCCAGGTTTGCGGGTGATCTTTCCAGCAGCTTGTATAAAGTCACCACCACCATGATAGCCCTCTGCTGCCCCGTTCAATAAAGAATCCGATCGTCCAAAAGAGCTAATGCTGCTGCCATTGCCGGTTACGTATGGCACCCGTACACTTCCTGGGAGGCTACTTTATGGGCAGCATATCTTCAGCTGCTACAAACTAACAAGGGGACAGCATGGATGCCTTTGTGACCCGGCCGAGAGACAATGCAGAGACATGAGTGTGGGCTTGTAATGAGTACATACGTTTAATATGTCACTGTGCTCTGTACAAAAAATATTGCAGCTAACACAACGCCACATTTAGCACACAGGAGTTCACCGTATAAGAACTGCTAGGTAAGACAAGACAAGTTAAGGACAAATTGTGAAATGCGCAACGCGCACTATTTCTGTGGGTCCGAGTCAGCATGGCATTAGAACTTCTTTTCCTTGTTTGGAATGGCATGATTTACCGAAGTGGGGGTCTGCACATGGAGAAAGAGTATAAAGTCTTGGAACATTGCCCGGCACACCTGTGAAGCCGACGGACGTCATCTGATCCTGAAAATCCTTCCACTGCAGCGGCAAAAATGGCAGACTCTACAGATCGGGCTCACACTTCGGTAATGGTCTTGTCATGGCTTCCTCGTCTGTTATGCCGCCTAAGCCATCATTATACAAAGCTAAGTTATTTCTCCTATGTGATTTCTTACCGCCATATCACTAAGGGAGGGGTATCGCCATTTTAATATCATATCTATATAGTTTCGGGTTATGTAACACGTTGCAGTTACTAAAGAACTCATTCCAACCAGGGCTGGATAGAGGGCAGCTGAAAGACGATCTAATAAGAGACTACGCAGGCAGGGCTGGTACTAGGGCAGAGGCTAAGTGGGCACTCACCCTGGGGCGCCAAAACCCATCCCAGCAGCCCCCTCTTCACCCACAGATGCTATCGTAGTGTTTGACTTCACATACACTTGCGATCTCCAAGGGGGACCCCAACACCTCGATGACATTCATGAAAACACCCTTCAGTTGGTATAACTAATGAAGAGTGAGGAGGAGCAGCCATTCACACAAAACCAAATCCAGTGAAACATAAGAGTTTCACACAACGATGGGGTTTCGTGACCAGTGCAAAGTGTGCCACTGAAACAGGAAGACAGGTGTTTAGTTTGACATCTACAACTTTGTTTCTGGCGTGTGCATGTCTGGATTAGAGACGTCCTTACTGGCAAAGCTCGGTTACTTTTAAGTCCCTCAATTTTTCATTTCTGCCAACAATTAAAATTTCAGTTTTTTCTTATTTAGCTTAAGGAAACCATGGTTATTGGGGTTAAACGGGATTATGAAAGACCTTTTATAGGAGATGTGTTGCTTTTTTTTTTTTTAATATCACAAATAAACAATACTACTTTTGGATAAAACAGCACTACTAGTAATAGTTAGCAATAAACAGTACTTGCCAATACAGGTAGTGCAATCAGCAATATTGAAAAACCTTCTAACACAGCCGATTATTAACATTATAAAACCTAAACTTAGACAGAACAGCAGCCTCGGGTAGATGGCATCAAAAACAAACTCACCAATATGCGATGTTTCTGCTCTTTCACACTGTGTGGTATCCAAAAACCCAGGATGTAGACCTTGTGTGGCTTCACTAAACATTTCCCTGGTCTAAGAATATTCTTCCCGTACAGATGGAGCACTTGTGCCACACAAACACTTCCTTTTGTTCACGCTCAGGATATCTGGCCTTATTCCCTTTCTCCAGCCCTCTTATTAAAACCAGTAGGACCTCTGAGCAGCAGTGGAGTACTTTGAAGAAGCTCTCACTAACACCGCAGTTCGGCAAACCCAGCACAAGACATGGTTTTTTGCTGTCCTTTTAGACACACGTCTGTTGTCAAACCTGCTTAACCCAATGCAGACTGGGTTATTGGGAGGGGGAGCCAGCATCGACCCAGCAATCAGATCGATCCACACACAGCACTCTGGCCATCACTCACTCATCACTAATTCTCCAACTTCCCGTGTAGGTAGAAGGCTGAAATTTGGCAGGCTTATTCCTTACAGCTTACTTACAAAAGTTAAGCAGGTTTCATTTCGAAATTCTACACGTAATGGTTATAACTTGAACCTATTTTTTCGTCCATATACTATAATAGACGTCTGCTCAATGCCCGTGGGAAGCGTAATTTAGTGCCTGCCCATATAAGGCCATCCGTCAGCGGCAATCCAATAGAAACACTGCCGCTAAATATTCACGGGTGAAGGACTGTGCTAATGCAGATGAAGATGAGATGGTCAGGGTGGTGTTTGGCACAAACTCAGCGAAACTGTGAGAGAAACTTTTAAGTGCCGGGTCTTAGCTAACATTACATACAGCCGTGGACATCACACGAGATGGCACAAGCAGAGCTGAGAACCTTCGATGCATGTACACTGAGCAGCTCACGTGAACTGACGCAGAGCACAGACAAAAAGCAACAGTTCCAAAGAGTGCTGAACAAAAACCGAATTACACAATTGAGAAGGCAGCAAAAAAATATGTAGAGTGTGATACATACAAGCATATTCATAAGTGCAGCTACTGCGGAAACAAAGAACACGGTGGAAAAAGTCAATGTCCCGCTAAAGGAAGACAGTGTAAAAAAAAAACCCGTGCATGCAGTGTGTCAGGTCTCAGATAAAAAGGAAGACGAGCTGTTTATTGATGCAGTAAGAAACGAATCGATGAATGAAACCTGTCATCTTTACAACGATTGACAAACACGGAATGTAACTTGAACACAACACATCCTCCAAATACGAACCTGATTGAAAGAAATAATGATAATCAAATCCTTGATGACAGCAACACTCAACACTCACAAAACAATTACTGTATATTGACAATCATGTTACGTTATTTTTAAAATGTTTCCTTTTCTTTTCATAACTTCTTTAACACACTATCTCAAGTGCGCGGTATATATATATATATATATATATATATATATATATATATATATATATATATATATATATATATATATATATATACCCCGATCTACATACTCTCAAATAGACAAACCACACGCCGTGGAGCAATGGTAGAGGTTTCACCTCTAGCGCTGACGTCCGAGTTTCGATTCCCGAGAGGGGGTGCACTGAGTATGTACGCGCGCTTCCTGATTCATTTTACCCTCGCATCCCCTTGGTTTGAGACGTATGAAAAAATATGCGGTTAACCCAGAAAGACAAATCACCAATTGAAGCTTTATGAATAATGGATACTTTATTCGCCATCAATGATTGTTTTGTAAAGCCATACTCAGTGTATTCATTAGATGAACGGTAAAAAAGTAAGAGCGAAGGGAGGGTAACTTACTGAGGCACGCAGGCAAAACCACAATTGCACGCGGGCTCGATGTAGTGCGCGTCAACTCGATCTGAATTGCGCAATCACATTCAAAAAAATATATCTTTTCAAGTTCTATTTAGTCGACACAAATATCTTTGGTTGGAATGTAAGGTGAATTTACTCTTTACATTTGTATGGTGAAGAAAAATTTATGCAATGATGCCTACATTTACTTTACATTCCAACCAAAGATATTTCTGTCGACTAAATAAAAATTCCTTCTATTTAAAATTTAAATAGAACTTGAACAGATACGATAGTTCATAATATCCAAGCAGACTTGCACGTAAGAGCGGGAGTCATCTGCTTTAACAAGCAGCGTATTGCACTGATACGAAATAGCCTGCCCATTTAATTATTTAGAAATGGATAAATAAATTAAGATTTGGTACAAATAATGTTTTTCATTTTTCTTCCTTTATGGATTCTGGCACCCCCTGCAACAGTTGCTCGCACCCCAAAGACTGTATGTGTGTGTGTGTGTATATGTAGATATGTATGTATATATATGTTTATATGTGTGTGTGTATATATATATATATATGACAGCAACACTCATCACTCACAACAGTGACAAAACAATTACATTGACAATCATGTTACGTTATTTTCAAAATGTTTCCTTTTCTTTTTCATTACATCTTTAACAAACTACTTCTCCGCTGAGAAGTGCGGGTATTTGCTAGTAGATAGATAAAAGGTGCTGTATAATAAGATAGATAGATAGATCGATAGTTTATTCGATCTATCTATCTCAGGGGTCCCCAACTCCAGTCCTGGAGGGCCACAGTGACCGCAGGTAATTAATGCTAATTAATAAATAAATAAGTAATTAATTAATAGGTAATTAAGCAGCTAATTAACTTCTCTTGATTGAATTTTAATTGACTTGTTTTTTAAGATTTGTTCCCCTGAATTCCTTCATTTTTTTCCTTCAATGGCACCCAAACAGAAATGAAATGTGAAGTGAGTGAGCCAACAGAAGACCAACTAAGTCAGGGCCTCAAACTCCAACCAGCTGCTTCATTAGGCGATGATTCCTGTCGTTAATTAAACCCGTTCTGTAATTCCGTGGCTTGTTGCTGCTCTCATTGTGCAATAGCAGACATTTCTGAAACTGTTGATTTTCTCTTTTCTAACATCATTGGTCAAAAGTTTTGTGGACCTGCGCAGATCAACACTCCTGAGATCTTCACCTTTCTTTATTTTCAGATATTGTATGATGGACACAGTTTGCTGGTTCTGTTGTGGCTCATTTTATATCTCTCAATTATTTGGTGGTCATTTAAGGAAACAGGAACAATTAAGGGGTCTGATACTTCAAAAGCAATTACAATTAATTCAAAATAAGTTAATCAGCAGCTAAAACAGGTTACTACTTAATAATGGTTAGAATGAAAACCTGCAGCAACTGTGGTCCTCCAGGGCCTGAGGAGTTGGAGACCTCTAACCCTTTTCTTAATTAGTGACCTGTTTTTGCCACTAATTCACTTATTTTGAATTAATTATAATTGATAAATTAATTGTATCCATCTATCTTATTGGTCATATAGTTCCTTTCATGTGTATCTATCTATCTACCACAAAGTACAATTATGATGACACAAGAGTGCTTCTTCCAAACCCTGTTCCAATGTTACACAAGCAGGCCTCGCTATACCCTCCTAACTCTAATGGCAGAAGCATATGAGCTGCAAAATGACTTTCTGTGGACAAGAAATTTAATTTTGAGAAAGGCAAAGTAGTCTAGGAGACAGGATGACCAAATTATACCTAGATTAACTTTATAAGATCAGTTAAAAAAAAAAAAACAAACCACCAGACAGAAGATAGCAGAAGGGGAAAAATCCTGGCAAGAATCCTTTGACTTAACTACTGACGCTTCAATCGATGCAAGAAATGAGTCTCCCCTGGAAATACTGTATCTAGCAGTACCGAGCTGCAAGGTGTTCACAATTTAGTTTGCTTCAGTTTATGGTTCTTTATATTTGAATAAGGCTTAAAGATGAACATTTATTAAAGTCTGCCTTCCTGTGTGCACATTTGTTCTATGTAACCAACAGGGGCTGATAATCAAGTTCCTTTCTCAGCTAGACCAATCAGGATGAGGGAGGGGGAGGGAGAGAGAGAGAGAGAGAGGACACCCACTCAGCTAGGCCAATCAGGGTGCAAAAGAGAGAGAGGACACACCCACTCAGCTAGGCCAATCAAAGTGAGTGAGAGAGAGACAGCGAGAGAGAGGACACCCACTCAGCTAGGCCAATCAGGGTGCGAAAGAGAGAGAGGACACACCCACTCAGCTAGGCCAATCAAAGTGAGTGAGAGAGAGAGAGACAGCGAGAGAGAGGACACCCACTCAGCTAGGCCAATCAGGGTGCGAAAGAGAGAGAGGACACAACCACTCAGCTAGGCCAATCAGGGTGAGAAAGAGAGAGGACACCCACTCAGCTAGGCCAATCAGGGTGCGAAAGAGAGAGGACACCCTCTCAGCTGGACCAATCAGGGTGAGGGAGAGAGAAAGAAGACACACCCACTCAGCTAGGGCAATCAGGGTGAGGGAGAGAGAGAGAGAGAGAGAGAGAGGACACACCCACTCAGAAGGCTACAGTTGCAGTCATGGCTGGGTGAAGTCTGAAGGAACTCCTGGCAGAATGTAGTGGATTGTAGTCCTGGGTGCAAGTGCTTTTCAATTATGAACTGTATATCCCGAAAGGATGGTAAGTGTTAAGAATTGAAAGTGCAAACTGAAGTAGTGACAGAGAATTAGACGTTACAGAGTGGGTCCACATTAAAATCAATCTGTGCATTTAGAAAGGGTTTTATGTTTTCAGGAAGGGTATCCCCAAATACTTCTCCATGATAAAACAATGAACAGCAACACACCAACGCCAGCTCCATGTACAAGTCATGTACTCAGTGAATTAAGGTGATGCTGCTCCTTATCACTTATTGATTATTACCAGTCCCATGTCTGTCTGCTGGTTCAATGTTCTGTGCAGCTGAAGCTTATATAACAAATATATTTTTTTATTGTACTTTAAGTCATATTAAACAAACGGAATATCAGGATTACTCTTCTGGCCTCCAGGTTTGGACAAGTCCTTCTGGCATACAGCTTAGTTGAAAGGTCAAGACGGGTTACTTATATGTAGCTTTCCATAATGTCCTTTTTATCTTCACTTCACCAACGGACTGTACTCTTTCATTCATCATTGTTATTTTTTCCTAATGAAGAGTCTGATGGCCTTGCTTTGTCCATTTTGATGTAGTCAGCAACACCACTAATTTGACTATCTATCTATCTATCACTGTAAGGTCTGGGGGTGCACTCAGGTGTTCCATCTCTCATTCTCAGGCTAAAGGGAATACTGACTTTAGGACGCTTAAGGATCACCCTGCAGTTCCACATCTCTGGTCCTAGCACCTGGTATTAGGGCTTTAAGAGGTTCAGTTACCCGTCATAGGCCTGAAGTCCCTGTTGTTCTGTAAGCCTGTTTGACCCTTCAATAAAACCCCTAGGCTGATGCCCCACTTCCTGAATGTCCGAGACCAGAAAAATGCAAAAATCAAATCAATATTAAAAAGTGTTAATTATTGAACCACAAAGCAAACTGCAAAATACAATAACTATCTCAATCTCAGTGTTATCTGAATGAGCCTTCAGAAGCTTGGGTGTTAACTTTGTTAGATCTTGAGCGTCACTAGTACACTTCTGACCTGAACTAGTTCTTCGGCTGTGAGCTTTTGCTGGTGGGCCAAGGTGGCTCATTTCCCTGACAGGCGTTGGCATATTTTTACTCTAATAGTGATGCGCTCACTAGATTTTCTGACTGAATAGTAAAAAGTTCCAGTGGGGCTTTAAAAGTCCACTGACTGCCTAGCAATCTAATATGCTTAGTGTGGCAGAGAGCAGCCATAACACATAAGGCATTTGCAGCAGAAAACCCATCCTATGAACATGCGGTTGAGGAGCTGGAAGGGTTTAGTTCTACTGGCGATTACAGAATTTCACTTCCTCTTATCCTTCTGCCCAGTCTCTGGCTGTTCCACCTGGTCTTTAATGTGATCGCAGCAGGAATACCACTTGCTGTTCTTACTATCAAGTGTTAGTTCTCATGTGCCTGTTAAAAATGCTGCTACTGGAGATTAGTTTGTTACACTCAGAACAGCGATATGGCTTCTCTCCAGTATGAATTCTTGCATGGATCTCAACATAATCAGTTCTTCAAAACTGTTTTCCACATTCAGAACAAGAAAGTGGCTCCTCTCTAGTAGGAATTTTGGTGCCATATTTTTTTCAGAACAACAATATGGCTTCTGTCAGCTTCACTTTCTCAACAATGGTTTAGTTTCCTTACTTTCAGGACAGGTGTGAAACCTTACTCTTGAGTTTTGCCTTATCTTCTGTATGGATTTTTTGGTGGCACTGAAGATTGAACTTAAGTGAAAACTGTTTGCCACATTCAGAACAGCAGTATGGCTTTTCTCCCGTATGAATTCTTGTGTGTCTCCGTAGGTTGTTCTTTTGCGAGAATTGTTTGCCACATTCCGAACAGCAATACGGCTTCTCTCCCGTATGAATCCTTTTGTGGCTCTCGAGAGTACTCTTTACAGAAAACTGCATGCCACATTCTGAACAGCAATAGGACTTCTCTCCTGTATGAAGTCTTAAATGGCTCTGGAGATTGTTTCTTTGAGAAAATTGTTTCCCACATTCAGAGCACGAAAACAGCTTCTCTTCAGTATGGATTGTTTCATGGTTCTGAAGACTACTCCTTGTTGAGAACTTTTTGCCACATTCAGAGCAGGAATACAGGTTGTCTCCTGTGTGAAGTTTAGTGTGTTTCCGAAGAGCACTGCTGCTGAAGAATCGTTTGTCACACTGAGAACAGCAATACGGCTTCTCTCCTGTATGAATTCTTCTGTGGGTCTGAAGACTGGCGTTTTGTGAGAATTGTTTGCCACATTCAGAACAGCAGTAGGGCTTCTCTCCTGTGTGAAGTTGGGAAAAAATAAATAAAAGCTTATTTTCAATCCAATGTCACATTACTGACATTAAGTCACAATACTAAAGAAAGGCTTGTTGAAACTTTGAACAAGCTTTGAAAAGCATACGCAATCTTAAACATGCATGTGGAAAGAAAAAAGAAAATCCCATGACTTTGCCCTGTGTATCATTACTACTCACCACATAAAGTTAAAAAGAAAAAAAAGGGTACTACTAATAATAACTCTTTACATTTACATAGCACTCTTCTCACTACTCAAGCACTTTACATACAGGGTGGTCCAGATCTAATTATGCAGATCCAGATCATCTGGATGACCGATTTATGCGGGGACGATTCCAGTTCGGGTGAAGACGATTCTTCATGTCGTCAGTTCACACACTTCGATGGTCTGGGATTTTTCAAGTAATAAACTTAAGTGATAGTGTAATGAAAATTGCATAATTAGATCTGGACCACCCTATAGTCAGAGGGGAGCCACTTCAACCACCACCAATGTGTAGCATCTACCTGGAGGCTGCCACCACAGCCATTTTTGCACCAGCATGCTCACCACACATGAGCTGTTAGATGGTGAAGTAGCGAGATATAGACACACACAATTAGAGGCAGGGGATGATTAAGGGGCCAATTTACTGGACATTGGGATACACCCTACTCTTTACACAGGCATCTTTAATGACCACAGAGAGTCAGAACCTCAGTTTTCCATCTCATTCGAAGGAAGGCACCAGTTTTTACAGCACAGTGTCCACATCACTGCGCTGGGGCATTGGGATCCACATTCAGACCACAGTAAGCGCCCCCTGCTGGACTCGCCAACACCTCTTCCAGCAACAACCCAAGCTTTTCTTAAATGGTCTTCATTTGTTCCAGATAAGTGCATTACAGAAGTTAAGCAATATGACATTCACATTAAAGTTTAGTAAATCTCTCTCTATATAAAATCCAATGTCTGTAAATCTGTATGTCTGTCCACTTTTTCGTGAGAGATCTACTTAACGGATTTAGATTGTTTGTTTTTTCTATAATTTGCCTGAACGTTCTGGTTGATTTTGTGACCTCTCTCATCTCGCCAAGTATCATAGTTCGCTTGCGGTACCGATTTATTTGGGGAGGAGGGCAGGGACCTCCTCACTCACATGCCAGCCTTGGGGCGTATCTTACATAAGTTCAGCTAGTGAACGAGAGAACTACTTAACGGATTTAGATTGGATTTTTTTCTAGAATTTGCTTGAACATTCTGGATGATTTTGCAACTTCTATCATCATGCTAAGTATCATAGTTCACTTGCAGGAGTGATATATTCACACTAATCTGAGACAGAGGCTGCAGGCCAAGGGGAGGTGGAAGCGTCACGTCAGGAGTGGGGAGTCGGGTCTACCTCCGCTCCGCGTTTTGGAGCATAACTTGCCCCCGCTTTGGTAGCAAATACCTGTTTGTTTATTGATTTAAAGTTTGTCCTGTTTCACTACTACATGGGCGGAGCCGCTGGGGACGACTAGTCAAAAATAAGATTAAAAATATCACTAAAACAATAAGAACATAATAAACGAACAATTAATGTAGCTAAAAAGTCACAATAGTAAAATACAGACAACATGTGGGGAAAGGCCCAGTTGAAAGATTATTGGTTACAGTTTGCCGACTACATTACAGAACCGCATCATTTTGCCATCAGTCTTAAAATATCACTCAGAATTACACAATCGCTCATAGTTTATTCATCAAAGGAGCAAAAAATGGAATAATCAAGAGCATTTCATTTCTGCGCTGTCAAGCACTTGAAATGCTCTTTTAACGATTAGAAACTGCTCTGACATTTCTGCACAATTAGATTTAACCAACTGAAATTCAAAATTTAAATGAAAATGGCTTATTTAAACCATCAAAGCAAAACAAAAGAAGAAACAAAGCAACATACGAGTATACAGGACCTCCAGGGGTCTGGGAGAAAAACTAGAGAAGAGAAATACAGGATTGCCACAGCTTATCTGTACTAGGGGTGTGCGACATTGGCCAAAAAATTAAAAAATTATATCTTGTTATTTTCTAGGACTTTGACAGTAATGATAATTAGACAATATTTTGCATCCTTTACAAACGTGTTTGTAAAAGTCTTATTTATCTAGCTTGGTCTTGATAATAGGATATTAATTGTAGCTTACTAATCAGATTAACATATGTATGTAAATATATATTTTTTTTAGTTTTTAGTTTAGTTTTTAAGCACAAATATAGTTAACTATACCATAGAATGCACAGCGTAATAGTAAACTAAATGTAAACACATTGAATAACACTGAGAAAACCTTGAACAACAGAGAAAACTAACACTGCAATAGTTTGCGCTATAGCGCTAGGAACCGCTCGCTAAAAACACTGTTTTTTTAAATGAGTTTTAAGCACAGGGAAAAAAATTAACATTTGAAAAATCCATAATTTAATAAAGCACCAAGAAAAGTAACACTGCCACAATGCACGCTATGAACCAATCGCTGTAAACAGAAGTGAAAACAAAAACGAGCCTTTTCTACCTTATGTGTCCAGTCCTCCCTCTCTCGCTCGCTCGCTGTCTCTCTCTCTCTCTTTCGTGTGCCTCTTTCATGAGCCTGGAGCACCTGTGTGTGTGCCTCTGTCTCGTGTGTATGTGTGCGTGTGTGTCTCACTCGCTGCACAGGAAATGCACAGGGAGAGACTGATCATGTACAAACCTAAAGAGAAACTGGCTTGTTCGTATACCGAGTGTGTGGTCGTGAACCGAGGCAAAAGTCTGGCGACCTTTTTGGTCGTAAACCAAGTTGTACGTGAACCGAGACGTTAATGAACTGAGGTTCCACTGTATAATGAGAGCAGTTTAAACAGACACTTACCCTTAATGTAAACAAGATATGAACCCAAAGGGAATAAAAATACTAATCATAATTGAACTACAGGGCATCAACATTACGGTCTGGATAAACCTAAACATAAACTCTGCTGATGCCAATGTAACGTCAAGGCCATCAAACGATGTGTTGTGAGGAGGAATGTTCGCACGTGTTGTCAAAAATCACGCAGAAGTAGTACTACTTCTGGTTTCAGACAACAAAAATGTGTGTTTTGTTGTTTACAAACTATTATACTTTCATTATTTGAATCACAAATAAATCCAGAAAAGTATGTGTAATTTTAAGTTTATGACTGCTATTCGTTACCATAGAATTAAAAAATACCTTATTTTCTCTCATTTTATTCTTTAATCAAAAATCAAAATCAAAAAATTCCTTTCATTTTCAATTTTTCATTTTTGCTTCTAAAATGAAATTTCAAATACCAAAATGTACACGGACAATAAAGGTCTGTGGGAAGCACTGCAAACAGAATTTCATCCATGGTTGTCCTATCCTACCATGGAAGCTATCATAGCTAATTTTCGGCGACTGTGTCAGTAGCACAGACGACAAACATGTTAACATAAAAGGCACCTCAATCTGCTGTTATCAACAACTTTAATTACAAAGGCACACATTCTGTTGTCTCGATAGCTACCTGCGACACCGAATAGAGGTTTACCATGGAGGATACCGATGGGAAAGTGGTGGAGGCATCTTCAGGGAGAGCAAGTTTGGTTCAATGCTACTGGAGCAGGAAGTGAACCTACCTCAAACAGCAAATCTGGTGGGAACAGGAGTCAGACATCCACATGTAATCATAGGCCAATGCCCTCCCACCTACCTGATGTGGCCCTATCATGGTATGCTGTACCATATACTTGTTTGATTGTGTTTATTAAAAAGATAAAAGCTAATTAATTGAATAAAGTGATTTTGACTACTTTACCTGACTGTTCTCTTAGTGTGTGTTTTTTTAATGAAAAATAGTTATATTATTTGAAAATGGAAAAAATCTAATTCTCACTTAGAGGATCTGTACAAAACTTTTTCAAAACCTGGCAGGAACTAATAACATTTTAGAATAACCATTTAAATTGATTTGAGGAAGCAAGTTCTCTACTCTCTTTTACACCATTTATGTTTATTCATTTATTAATTTATTGATTTGCTTATTTTTACTATTTTTACACTGTTGGCCTACCTCTCTTTCTTAGGGGTGGGGGTTGATTTGTTTCGAACCTTTTTTTCTTTTTGTAAAACTTGAGTTATTTGTATGTAATTTTATTTGATTTTAATGAAATCAATACAATTTATATATTAAAAAAATCATGGAACATGTGCATAGTGAAAGAAGTCGAGTGATTGAGAACAGTTTTGGTATTCTGGTAGCAAGGTGGAGATCAGCCTCTAGAATTTCTGCATGGAAAGTCTGTCAACATTGTGAAGGTAGTAGTGGCACAATAGCACAGTGGTATCGCTGCTGCCTCACACTAAGGAGACCAAGTTTCACGTCCTGGGTTCTCCTTGTGTGGAGTTTGCATATTCTCTCTGCGTCGGTGTGCGTTTCCTCCGGGTGTTCCGGTTTTCTCCCACAGTACAAAGACAAGCATGTTAGGTGGATTAGCAGTGCTAACTTGGCACCCATTGTGCTTTTTGCGCCACCCGACTCCCCACTCTCAACGTTATGCTTCCCCCTCCCCTTGGCCCACCGCCCTGTCTCGGATTAGCACGAATATATTGCTCTTGCAAGCAAACTATGATAGGTAGCAAGATGAGAGAAGTCACAAAATCAACTGGAATATATATATATATATATATATATATATATATATATATATATATATATATATATATATATATATATATATATATACACACACACATACATATACACATACAGTGGCTTGCAAAAGTATTCAGCCCCCTTGAACTTTTCCACATTTTGTCACATTCCAGCCACAAACATGAATCAATTTTATTGGAATTCCACGTGAAAAACCAATACAAAGTGGTGTACACTTGAGAAGTGGAACAAAAATCATACATGATTCCAAACATTTTTTACAAATAAATAACTGAAAAGTGGGGTGTGCGTAATTATTCAGCCCCCTGAGTCAATACTTTGTAGAACCACCTTTTGCTACAATTACAGCTGCCAGTCTTTTAGGGTATGTCTCTACCAGCTTTGCACATCTAGAAACTGAAATCCTTGTCCATTCTTCTTTGCAAAACAGCTCCAGCTCAGTCAGATTAGATGGACAGTGTTTGTGAACAGCAGTTTTCAGATCTTTCCACAGATTCTTGATTGGATTTAGATCTGGACTTTGACTGGGCCATTCTAACACATGGATATGTTTTGTTTTAAACCATTCCATTGTTGCCCTTGCTTTATATTTAGGGTCGTTGTCCTGCTGGAAGGTGAACCTCCGCCCCAGTCTCAAGTCTTTTGCAGACTCCAAGAGGTTTTCTTCCAAGATTGCCCTGTATTTGGCTCCATCCATCTTCCCATCAACTCTGACCAGCTTCCCTGTCCATGCTGAAGAGCAGCACCCCCAGAGCATGATGCTGCCACCACCATATTTGACAGTGGGGATGGTGTGTTCAGAGTGATGTGCAGTGTTAGTTTTCCGCCACACATAGCGTTTTGCATTTTGGCCAAAAAGTTCCATTTTGGTCTCATCTGACCAGAGCACCTTCTTCCACATGTTTGCTGTGTCCCCCACATGGCTTGTGGCAAACGGGACTTCTTATGGTTTTCTGTTAACAATGGCTTTCTTCTTGCCACTCTTCCATAAAGGCCAACTTTGTGCAGTGCACGACTAATAGTTGTCCTATGGACAGATTCCCCCACCTGAGCTGTAGATCTTTGCAGCTCGTCCAGAGTCACCATGGGCCTCTTGGCTGCATTTCTGATCAGCGCTCTCCTTGTTCGGCCTGTGAGTTTAGGTGGACGGCCTTGTCTTGGTAGGTGGTTTACAGTTGTGCCATACTCCTTCCATTTCTGAATGATCGCTTGAACAGTGCTCCGTGGGATGTTCAAGGCTTTGGAAATCTTTTTGTAGCCTAAGCCTGCTTTAAATTTCTCAATAACTTTATCCCTGACCTGTCTGGTGTGTTCTTTGGACTTCATGGTGTTGTTGCTCCCAATATTCTCTTAGACAACCTCTGAGGCCGTCACAGAGCAGCTGTATTTGTACTGACATTAGATGACACACAGGTGCACTCTATTTAGTCATTAGCACTCATAAGGCAATGTCTATGGGCAACTGACTGCACTCAGACCAAAGGGGGCTGAATGATTACGCACACCCCACTGCAGTTATTTATTTGTAAAAAATGTTTGGAATCGTGTATGATTTTCGTTCCACTTCTCACGTGTACACCACTTTGTATTGGTCTTTCACGTGGAATTCCAATGAAATTGATTCATGTTTGTGGCTGTAATGTGACAAAATGTGGAAAAGTTCAAATACTTTTGCAAGCCACTGTATATACACATATATACACACACACATACACTAGTTGTGTAAGCCGATCCTGGAAACTATGGAAAATCGGCAGAAAAAAAAAACAAAACAAAACTGAAATGTCGATGTCAGGTAATTGAAAGTTTCTTCTGAGGTTTTCTTTTGCGCGCATGCTCGCCTCGCTTGTGTATCCTTGGAGGCGGAGCCCTTACCCCGACTCCACCTCCCAACTCCGGGCTGGACAGACAGACAGACAGACAGACAGACAGACAGACAGACAGACAGACTTCCAGCCGTAGACGTTTACATATAAGAGGTACTTCTTGTTAGAGAAGTGGTGGAAACTGTGTGTCAGATAGGTACATTACAGAAAAACAACTAAACAATAGGACAGCTTGTAATTATGACAAGCATTTAATTTTTTTATGCCATATCTATTATGGATAAATATTTTTGTACATATTTTAAGAAAATGATTTTGTATTTTATAACAATAGCCCACAGAATTTCATTTTGTTAATAAAAAAATGAACAGTTAACACCTGGGGTCTATAGTTCAATTAAAAGATGCACTTTAGTATAAGGACATAAAACTTCTATTTGTCTGGCTATGCAGCACATTACCCTTTTAAATTTTTTTTTTTTTTTTTTTTTTTTTACACTAAAGAAGCAAAAACAGAATGTTTAACTTTTTTTGTTTTGCTTTATGCACTTGTACAGAGTTATAAAGTATAACAATAATCCTAAAAGGTTAAAATGCCAAAAATAATAAAAATACACATGGACAAATTTATCCAACACAGAATAAAGCCAAAGAAGCATCTCAGTCTCTTATAATGCTGTGCTGCTACGCTGCAGCTTCTCATACAGCAGTTTGTGTATTTCAAACATGGCATGGGGCCTCTCTTGCTCTGGCAACCTCCTTAGCATGTCTGCCATGGAGAGGGCAAACCTTGTGAGCTCATCATTTCCATCACAAAATCTCCTCTCGAGCTCTAATCTGCGTTTCTTAAGCTCCACCATTTCTTGTTTTAAGCCACAGCCTTCCTGATGTCGTCTTCTCCTCTGAACTGGGTTGGTGCGCCGGGACCGGCTGCTCGCTCTGCTTGAAGTAGGCAGTTCTGGTGTTGCTGTCCTAGATAACGGAGTGCATGGCAGGCTTTGTTGTCCTGGTGTGGAGAGCACACTCTGTTCCTGGGGCTGGGACATGTCTTCTTGTGGGACTGGTGACAATGAAGTGCAGCTGCCAGTTTCGCCATCCTATGAAAGTGTTTAATGAGCAGACTTTATCAAAGTGTCACATACATTTTGAAAGTGACATAAATGGCAATAATGAAAATTTGGATTATGTAAGTATAAACACATATTTTCTATGCATACGTGTGACCATGAATCCACGCTCAGTGGTCGGCCCAGAACAAAGGAGTTACAAATACATACAGTAAAATGTCATATTTACCCGTTTATCTTTGTAGTTTGACTCCATCTCTTTGTGCTTCACATGTGGTGCCAGCCAGGAGAGAAAAACGTAAAATGCAGGCAGTTTTTGTCCTCCAGGATCACCATTTCTCCTGTTACAAATTTTCTTCCGTAGGCGAACATATTTGTCCCTCACATTTTTCCACTTTTTCAAACATTCGCCCACATCCAAACCAATGTTGGCTGCGATTTCACACCATGAATTGGCCACCATCTGATAGTCTTTGTAGTATTGTGATGATGAATCATACAAATGTGCATATTTTCGAACTTCTTCGGCAAGTCTTTCCTCAGTCTGTTCCATGTTTACTTCTGAATAGTGGAAGAGAAACGGAAATGCGTTTCAGGAAATTTGTAGTTACCAAACTGGTCAACCAGAGTCCAAGGGGTCTACACAGGATTCACATGGACATGACGAGTAGTTACATTTTTGAGGAAGTGCACATCACACTACACGCTACGCAGGCTATGGCGTAGTTACAAAGTAGGCTTGAGGCGGAAGTAAAAATCACCTTAAGGGGTAAATTGACCTCCATTTAGGCTGTGGAGACACACTCAAAAATGTAATCAATTTTACAAACACCAGTGTCCAACAGTTCTGTGTTCTTGATGCATTCATAGTATTATAGCACAATCCCAATATATTTTACATACGTATTATATATACATATACGAGGGACGCTGAAAAAATGTACGCACTTTAATATTTTTGTTAGAAATAAATAAATAAATGAATAAATATATACATATATATATACATATATATATATACACATATACACATACATACATACACATACATATATATATATATATATATATATATATATATATATATATATATATATATATATATATATATATATATATATATATATATATATATATATATATATACACACACTAATAAAAGGCAAAGCCCTCACTCACTCACTCACTCATCACTAATTCTCCAACTTCCCGTGTAGGTAGAAGGCTGAAATTTGGCAGGCTCATTCCTTACAGCTTACTTACAAAAGTTGGGCAGGTTTCATTTCGAAATTCTACGCGTAATAGTCATAACTGGAACCTATTTTTTCGTCCATATACTATAATAGACGTCTGCTCGATGGCCGTGGGAGGCGGAGTTACGCCTCTCACGTAATTTAGTGCCTGCCTATTTAAGGCCGTCCGTCAGCGGCAATCCAATAGAAACACTGCCGATAAATATTCACGGGTGAAGGACCGTTGCTAATGCAGACGAAGATGAGATGGTCAGGGTGGTGTTTGGCACAAACTCAGCGAAACTGTGAGAGAAACTTTTAAGTGCCGGGTGTAATGGAAAGATTTTCTCTGTAAAGAGAGGAAGGGAATCAGGAGAGCAGATGGGCGTTGGTCGCTTCAGTGCAAAACCAGCTGCAAGGATTTGTTTTTCGAAAACAGCCAGGAATGTTCTAAAGATACAGCCAAGGCTATGTAAGGAGTTGTTTTTCACTTCGAGGGGCTTCATTGCACGCAATGCTTATTATTGTTCTGGTACTAGGCACCGTCTCGGTCAAGGCCAAGTAGAGGAAAAACAACACCGTGTCCCATGGAAGGGTGTGTACTGAAACTGATCACTTCTGTATACACTGCTTGCACGTAAGCCGCTTTTGGGCAAGGACACTCAATTAGTATATAAGGGAAGGTTCCGCCTCAGTTTCTTTGAAAGCTCAACCGTGGGGAACGTGCACACCGCCCGGTATTGGACTAGGCGCACGAGTTGATCCTCTGACGAGACTGACAAGTGGGCTCCCTCAGTCTACTGGTCTAGGATGATGGCTCTTGGTCTTTTGATATTACTGTAAGCATAATCTTGTTTTTGTATGTCTATTGTCACTGCATTATATGTATTTGAATGTTGCTATAATTTAATATTTATTTGAATTTTGCTATAATTGAATAAGTATTTGAATGTTGTTATAATTGAATAAGTAAATTTTACTAAAATATCAGACCTTCTCTCTCTGATCCTTGCCTACTTACTCTTTAACCATTTTCCCAAATTAAAACACCGGGTCTTAGCTAACATTAAATACAGCCATGGACATCGCACGAGATGACACCAGCACAGCTGGAAACCTTCGATGCATGTACACCGAGCGGCTCACGTGAACTGACGCAGTGCACAGATAAAAAGCAACAGTTCCAAAGAGTGCTGAACACAAACCGAATTACACAATTGAGAAGGCAGCAAAAAAATATGAAGCGTCTGATACATACAAGCATATTCATAAGTGCAGCTACTGTGGATACAAAGCACACGGTGGAAAAAGTGAATGTCCCACTAAAGGAAGACAGTGTAAAAAAAAAAAACCCGTGAATGCAGTGTGTCACATCTCAGATAAAGAGGAAGACGAGCAGTTTATTGATGCAGTAAGAAACGAATCGATGAATGAAACCTGTCATCTTTACAACGATTGACAAACACGGAATGTAACTTGAACACATCCTACAAATACGAGCCTGATTGAAAGAAATAATGATAATCAAATCCTTGATGACAGCAACACTCAGTAAAACTCACAAAACAATTACTGTATATTGACAATCATGTTACGTTATTCTTAAAATGCTCCCTTTTCTTTTTCATAACTTCTTTAACACACTACTTCTCCTCTGTGAAGCACGAGTATATATATATATATATATATATATATATATATATATACACACACACATATATATATGTCTGAGAAGTAAGCTTTTCTAAACCTTGTAAAAGAATGCTTTGTTTTAGCAAACAAAAATATTTGTGCAAAGGACTCAAGGTCTGAGCATTCCACACGAGTCTGCATTATCACGTTTTCCCTTAGCTTACATCTGAACGCCATAACAAAAGGGGCCAAGAAATCAAGTTGCATAAGGGGCATTGAAGGGGATTGTGTATAATAAAGTGTTGACTGTTGCATTTTATAATGATATTAAATCACGCATTCTAGGGGTATAAAGCTGGACCCCACCCAACAGACGGGGTTCAGAAGAGCCCTGATGCTGTCATGTACATTTGATTGTCTGCTTTTCTGAAGCTCTTCTCACCGTGACTCTGAAAAATAAAGCTGCTTTATAACCGCACCTGCTGTCTGGTCTGAGTTTTCGTCCACAACCCCAATCTACATACTCTCAAATAGACAAAACACAAGCCGTGGCGCAATAGAAGAGGCTTCGCCTCTAGCACCGACGTCCGAGGTTCAATTCCCGAGAGGGGGTGCACCGAGTATGTACGCCTGATGACCCCAAAATTAGGGCGAAACACGTGTTGTGTACTCTTTGCATTATTTCACAGTAAACCTATTTCATATATATATATATATATATATATATATATATATATATATATATATATATATATATATATATATATATATATATATATATATATATATATATATATATCTATCTCAGCGCTTCCCGATTCATTTTTCCCTCGCATCCCCTTGGTTTGAGACGTATGAAAAACTATGCGGTTAACGCAGAAAGACAGATCACCAATTGAAGCTTTATGAATAATGGATACTTTATTCACCATCAATGATTGTTTTGGTAAAGCCATACTCAGTGTATTCATTAGATGAACGGTAAAAAAGTAACAGCGAGGGGAGGGCGACTTATTGAGGCACGCAGGTGAAACCACAATAGCACGCGGGCTCGATGTACTGTAGTGCGAGTCAACTTGATCTGAATTGCGCAATCACATTCGAAAAAATATATCTTTTCAAGTTCTATTTAGTTGACACAAATATCTTTGGCTGGAATGTAAGGCGAATTTACTCTTTACATTTTTATGGTGAAGAAAAATGTATGCAATGATGCCAACATTTACTTTACATTCCAACCAAAGACATTTCTGTCGACTAAATAAAAATTCCTTGTATTTAAAATGTAAATAGAACTTGAACAGATACGATAGTTCATAATATCCAGGCAGACTTGCACGTAAGAGCGGGAGTCATCTGTTTTAACAAGCAGCGTATTGCACTGATACGAAATAGCCTGCCCATTTAATTATTTAGGAATGGATAAATAAATTAAGATTTTGTACAAATAATGTTTTTCATTATTCTCCCTTGATGGAGTCTGGCACCCCCTGCAACAGTTGCTCGCACCACAAAGAGTGTATGTGTGTATATGTGTGTGTGTGTATATGTATATGTATATATATATATATATATATATATATATATATATATATATATATATATATATATATATATATATATATATATATATGACAGCAACACTCATCACTCACAACAGTGACAAAACAATTACATTGACAATCATGTTACGTTATTTTCAAAATGTTTCCTTTTCTTTTTCATTACTTCTTTAAAACACTATTTTGCTAGTATATTTATTTATTTATAATTTATTTTAAGAGATTTTTTCCAAGTCCTGCTAGACAAGACTTTGGCCATGGGATTTTCCCCCCTCCCCCGAGTGCCACCCTCCTCTAAACCATATTCAACCATGCAGCTCTTAAACAGTTTAATGTTTTCCTCACTTTAAGTTTCCAATTAAGATTAACATAAACATTATGTCCAAATCTTATTCAAGAATTTCATCACAAAGGGTTATCAACCGAAGAAATGAGTACACGGGCAGATCCTAGCACCAAAAAATGAAGTCAAACAAATTAACGCGAAAATTGTCAATCGGTAACGCAGCAAATTGTTTAAATGCATACCCATAGACTATGCTGAAACAGTTGGTGGTGATCGTGAGGAAGATGAAAACGTCAACTTACAATATCCTGTATAATAACTGCATCCGGTCTTCCAAAAGCCAAACTACTGTTGAAAGAAGGATGCATCCAAGAAAGGTAATGTAGTACATCTTCAGGGGATAACAGCCACCAAAGGAGATCTTGATATACCATTCGTATTAAAATGTTTACAGTTTCCCCGTTAGAATAGCTTTTGCAAAAACGATTAACAAATCACAGGGACAAACATTCGAAAAAGTCAGTTTATTTAATAGAGAGAAAGAAACGAAATTCACTCGGGGGCAGTTATATGTTGTGTTGTCAGGATGCAAGTCCAAGCACAGAATCAAAATTCAATGTGATATTGATGAAAAGTTAATTCAAAAAATAGTTTTTACTGAAGTTTTACAGTAAAAGTGCAAGTTTAAAAAGTTTTTGCATGCTAATTTCAAAGCCAAACAAAATGCAACATGAAATATAATTTACTTTGAAATTATTACTGTTTATTATTTTTTAATATGGTTAATTACTCGCTGTAATGTAAAACAGTAAATTACACATCCGCAAAGAGGGTAATGTGTAGCACAGGAACAGGGGTTGGCGAGCGAAGCAAGCAGGGGGCAAAGCCCCCCAGTATGTATATCTATCTATATAAATAAATAAATAAAATCAGTTCATCTTCTGCTTAAATATTCACAGTAACAAACACTTTAATGGGACAAAAGTTGAGAAGATTAACTGATCATCAAAAGGCATCAAGTTAAAGATGACACATTTCATTTTATTCAAGATTAGTGTATTGTTTTTGTCTTGTAAAATTGTACACGGAAAAAAGGAAAGAAGCACCAGGCAAAAGTTAGTCTGAGAGCTTCATTATCCCGTTATGACTATGGTTTGTTTAAAGTCATCATTAGGAAACCCGAGGTGATGCAAATGTCAAAGCTGTCTAAATTCTCAGACTCCTCAAACCTTGTCCCAACAATCAGCAGCCATGGGCTCCTCTAAGCAACTGCCTAGCACTCTTGAGAAATAAAAGAATTGATGCTCACAAAGCAGGAGAAGTAGCAGTCCCATCAGTTCATAATATTATTAAGAAATAGAAGTTAACAGAAATGATGGAGGTCAAGTTGAGGTCTGGAAGACAAAGAAAACCTTCTGAGAGAACTGCTAGTTGGATTGATAGCCTGAAGAAGGGGCCTGGATTGCCTCAAAAGCTTGCATATTGTAATCATTTTGCTTGACTTCTCACTAGAAGATAAATAAAAACCGTGCCTTACTGCAAAAGAACTTCAGGAAGATGTATCAGAGGCTGGAGTGGTGGTGCTGTGACTGTTCTACTGTGCAGCTACGCCTCCACAAATGTGACTTTCATGGTAGAGTCAACAGAAGAAAAGCTTTCCTGCATGCGCGCCGCACAATTCAGCACATGATGTTTGCAAATGGACATCTAAACAAGCCTGATGCATTTTGGAAAACAAAGCCTGTGGACTGATGTAGAAGTCAAAATAGAACTTTTTGGCCTCAATGTGCAAAGGTATGTTTGGAGAAGAAAAAAAAAAGGGAGTCGAATTACAGGAAAAGACCACGTCTCCAACTATTAAAGCATGGGAGTCGATCCATCATGCTTTGGGATTGTGTTACAAGCCAGTGGCCGAGGGAACATGTCATTGGTAGAGGAAGAATGGATTAAAAAAATACCAGCAAATTCTAAAAGCACATATCACACAATCTGAAAAAAAAGTTGAAGTTAAAAAGACTAGGAGTCCTACAGCAAGAGAATGATCTGAAACACACCTCTAAATCTACAATGGAATACCTCAAGAAGTGCAAGCTGAAGGTTTTGCTACGGCCCTCAATATCTAAACTTCAATTGAAAATTAGTGGAGAGATCTCAAAAGAGAGAGCAATAAATAAAAATAAAATCTCAAAAAACAACCTCTATACTGTATCCTTTCCTTTGGATAGATTCAAACGGTTTCTGGAAAACAAATATAGAAATAAGCAAAAAAAAATAAATAAATCTGTATCCTGTATATCTCCTCAGTACAAATTAAAAGCAGCTTTCAAATGTAAATGTGCATCTGTACTGTCCAGTGCCAAAAACAAACACTGAGGCAGTTACTTAAGCTTACAGACGTGCCGCCCCTCCACGGCTGAGACACCGGATTACCGGCAGTACTCTATTTAGTAGGAGGAGGGTGCTAACCCTTGGAGGTCAGAGTGCGTGTTTATTTTTATATAATATCAAAGGGGAGCCCCCTTGAAGTTTCGAGTGCCACTGGTACCGGCCACCCATTTGAAGCACTCAGAGTCTGGTTGTCTTCCCTCAACTACGGTGGACTGAATGCACTCCTGCTAAACAAACTAAGAACAGGAACCTGTGCCTCCTGCTGCGATTAGGAGTGCCTGACATCTTTATCGTAAGTCACTAGAGACATGACCAAAAAAAAAAAAAAAAAAAAGGGAGCAGTTGCAGTTTGGAACTTTGAGGAACTTTCTTCAAAGATCTGGAGCCAATCAAAGAGGTTTATTTACATCAACAATGTGTCCAGGCAATTGGAAAGGATATCGATCATCGCCTCTGGCCCAGTTCCCGCTTCATTGATTTTGAAAATAAATAAAGATTCCCTCCATACAGCAACAAAATTCAACCCCCGAGTTCAAAGACGCACTTTACATAGCTGGCAAAAACCGGTCAGGGCTGCTTAAAATGATAAGCAGAGCGGGGATATCTTGTAGAAAATGGGGGCGATGCAACTACATAGCAAAATTTTATTTTCTCTTTCACTCCCAACAAACAGTAAATTAATATCTCACAATTAAGAATTGTCACATTAAAAAAAAACATTTTTACCATATTTACTCACGTATAAGTCAGATCTTGAAACCCGAAAAATCGATCATAAAAATCAGACTTTCAAAAATGTGACACTTAAATTTTTTTTTTTACATCTTCTTGCCTCCTCCAATCTTGCATCAGTTTCTCAGACGCATCGAATTTTGCTGTAGCAGCGCAGTTGCCAACTTTTTTCGCCACTTCAACGATGTTTAATTGAAAGCCAGCATCCTATTTTCTTCTGATTGAACGCACCATTGTAGATAAGGGATGCTCAAACGATAAATGTGTATGACGGTGAGAGATACAAAAAACACAAAACAGCGCAAATGTCGCTTCGGAATAATTTGGGTATTACCGTGTGGTCGCGTAGGCACACGAGAGAGAGAGAGAGAGAGAGGGGGGGGGGTTAGGAGCACATGCTGATGCAGTGCATTGCCACACCCCCATAGAAGTAAAAGCCCTGTGCTCCGTGGTTACACTCTCAGGTGGGCGTTAGCATATCATCATCTCTTGGACCAATACCGTGAGTTTTCCGCATTTGGCTTATACGAGAGACATTATAAAATACCAGAAATTATACATTAAAATCAACTCCCAACTTTTCCGCGAGTATATACGGTACTTCATTCTCACAGAGCAGAGGTCCCCAAACTATGACCTGCAGGCCGAATACGGCCCCTAGACTGTCAACTTTACTAGCCCTTTAAACAATAACCGCAATGTGTGTGCTTTTCTTATTAAAATTTTGCCTTTTTGATGTGTCACCTTACTATTACTGTGTAATGTGCAGGTTCTCATTGAATAGGATAATCTATTTTGTGTTCAGACGTAAATAATGAGTACTCTACTTAAGAATGAATAGAACTGAATTAAAAGCATACTGACAGTATGCACAGCTTTTTCTCTTACATTAAATATATCAGCACAATATATCCATTTTCTAAGCATTTCACAGATTTTAGAAACCTGAAACCTATTCTGGTGTCTTCAAGTACTGCACAAGGCAGGAAAAAAAAAACTGATTTAAACACTAGGCCATCGCAGGGCACCCTTAAACACACACCCACACTTACTCATAGCAGAACAAAGTGAAGAACTCAATAAACCGTCTGAAAATTTAAAAAATCCACTCATTTCAGTCACAGTCACTGGGAACCAGGGGCCTCATGTATAAACGTTGCGTAAGAACTTTTCCAGGTTCAAATCGCGATGTATAAAACCTACACTTGGCGTAAATCCACGCACTTTTCCACGGTACCTCATACCTTGTCGTACGCAAGTTCTCTGCTCGGTTTTGCAGACTGGCGGCACCCAGCGTCAAAGCAGTGCTACTGTTCCTGTGTGGTTACTCTTTATTTTCCTGACGCGGCTTTATAAATACACAGAAACTAACCGCATATTGTTTATTAGTGTAATGCATCTGATTGTAATTAACTTGTAACAATATAATGGTAGAGGGAACAGCCATAGTATTCCAAATACCATAACTGCCTTAGCGTTGTTACTCTCACTTCTTCTTCTTCTTCCAGCTCCTCCCGTTAGGAGTTGCCACAGCGGATCATCTTTTTCCATATTACTCTCACTGCACCACTCGGAGTATTTATATCACTGTATCTGAGTGTGAATCACAGCAGCAGCTGATCGGAAAGAGAATTATCGGTATTACAGCTTCAAGGACACGCTGTCTCTGCCACCGCAAAACGTTTTAAAGCCTTTCCTGTACGGACCTCGCGGTTCAGAAACAGAAACGATATAATTTATAAGGTGAAATTCAGCAAAATATGTTTATTAAATTATAAAGATAAAACTTTAACTTCATTTAAATAATCTATATTCTTCACTGGGAGTGTCGTTAAGG
The DNA here is from genome assembly GCF_016835505.1 of Polypterus senegalus. NCBI lineage: Eukaryota > Metazoa > Chordata > Cladistia > Polypteriformes > Polypteridae > Polypterus > Polypterus senegalus. The sequence goes on along the minus strand of NC_053161.1, from coordinate 173,531,054 downwards.
ATAGAATAATTAAACATGTACTACGAAGATATTTCAATGTTCTTTAAACGTTTTGAAGAATCGGCGCCAAGCTTACAGATGGCTAAACGTCTATTACAGAGCTGATTGTATGGCGATCGGTTACTTGGGGAAAGAAAAGCACTGACTGCAGTGATGGCTACGCAAATATATATTGAATATAAAACAGAAAGAGAAAATAACAACACAGCTAAAAACACAGCGACAAATTTCGGCAAAAGTTAAATGTTTGTGTCATGAGCACGAGGCAGCTATGCAGTGTCTGCAACATACGTGGCCATCCACCGTGCATAAGCTACCTTACTGACTCGCGGGCGAAGGAGCCACCGATTCTTCCTCTGCCCAGTGCCACCACAAGCTTAGAGCCGCCCCCAATTGTACTGCTGCAATAAATTATTTCATCGAAGTGAAACACATGTTTAATAACGTGCTTTAACTCCTATCATCATGAAAATGACATCACGTATACATCTCAGTATTTTAGTTATTAAGAGAGCTGTAATATTACGAATGTAATGGACTCTGTGTCCAGATGGAGGAAGAGAGCCGGTTTAAGAAGCACATAGTGATTCACACACACAGAGCACATAGAAGATCAAATACAAAACAAAGCATTTAACGTGCTACTTTAATTACGATGTGATTTGAGAAACTGGTTAATTAAACGATTTTAAGATGAAGTTTATGATGTTCTATTTTAATGACAAAATAAACTACGTGATTAAAGTGGAAATGTCGAGATTGAAGTTGACATTTCGTGCTTTTTCCTCACCGTGTGCCTTTTTTCTCTGTACCCTAATAAGCTTTCATATGACACTCAGACAGTGGGCTTACAACTCTTCTTTTCACAGAGACTTTGATATGTGACTTCTTTTTTTATTTCCGGCACTGTGCGATTTTGTGAACGTGAGCTTTCAAGTTTCTCCAACACGCTATGTCACTCGATCAACTTCCTTTTGTTGATTATACCAGGTTTATTTGAACAAATAGTATGTTTTTCATTTGCCTCCACTTGGTATTCTCTGAAATTCTTATATTTTCCCCGTGCTTTTCCCATTGTCTTTTCACAGAAGGCTGCGCTTAAGGGCGATTTATATTGATTTGCATATTCAAATAGGCGTAATTCTGGGAGGATTTGGGGCGTTACATAATGCGCATGCACGAGCGTTAGTTTTCACGCTGATCGCGATTTATGTAGCGGAAGAACGTGGAAGTTGGAGTACGCACAGATTCCTGCATCTGGATTTTTCTGTGCGTAAGCACATTTCGGCTTTTGTGCTTACGCCATGTTATAGTGCGAGTTCTACGCACAGCGTTATACATGAGGCCCTAGGCCTGTCCCTGCAGCATTGGGAGTAGGGCAAAACAACCCTGGATGGGGATGCCAGGCCAATGCTGGATACGTTTACATACACCTTCTAGAAGTTTAGTTAACCGAACATGTGCATTTAGGATATCAGGAGAGATCGATGTTGACACAGGGATAACATGCATCCATCCATTATCCAACCCGCTATATCCTAACTACAGGGTCACGGGGGGTCTGCTGGAGCCAATCCCTGCCATGTAATTCACGTATATTTAGAACTTTGTATGAGTTTTAAATTCAGAATTCTCGAGATACGAGGCTAAAGCATTGACCACCATGCTGCCTTATTCCCCCACATGCATACAATTTGGGCACCTGAAGCTACCACAGAAAAGTTACAGAAATAGCCATATACCCTCCTGCAATCGTTTCACCCAAACTCATTAAGCGAATCCTGAACTAACTTGGTTAAAGAGTGTCAAAGGAAAGAAAAATCGATTCCGGGTGCAGGTTATTTAGTGGACCAATGACTGTTTTTCTGTTCAGGGCAGGACAAAGCAGTTTGTCTCATATGTCAAGAGTCAATAAAGAGTCAAACTTGTGCCGGCAGTATGAATCTCGACATAAAGAAAAACAGAACTGTCTGACGGAGCATGAGGAAAAAAAAAATCTCAAAGATAAAAAAAAAATGGATTGATGAATCAGCAGAATGCGTTTTAACAACAAAAACAGATAAATACTTTGTCAGTTGGTGGCAATTTTCAAGCAGCCAAGCTAATGGCTAACAGTGGTAGACCATCCACTGATAGATGGAGAGATTGTGAAAGAATGTCTGGTTTCTGGTGCTAAGGAGATGTGTCCAGAGTAGGCCAACTTATTTAGTGTGGCAAGTCTTTCCGCACCAATGATTACATGTACGGTGGAAGAGATGGGCGACAATTTGCTTATGCATTTGCAAAGGAAATCTAAGGACATGTATTACTTTTCACTGGCACTTGATGAAAGAAATGGTGTTCATGATACAGCACAGCTTTTGATTTTTCATTCGGGGGAACTAATGAGCGATTAGAAATCACAGAAGAGCTTGACGGCATGACAACAGGAGAGGACAGCTACAGAAGAGTCTGCAAACTGTTGATAATTTGGGGCTCAACTGGTCAAATTCAACTAGCGTGACAACTGATGGTGTCCCGAACACGAAGAGTTCAGCGAGAGGAGTGGCTGCAAACATCAGAGTGCAGTCACACATGTCTGACTGTAATACACTGCTTGATCCACCAGCAAGCAGTGTGGGACTATGTCATGAAAGTTGTGGCGTCTTGTGTTAACTTCATTCGAGCAAATGCTCTCAACCTTTGACAATTTCAGGATTTTTTTTTTCTGTCAGAGATGAGAACTGCATACAAAAGAGGTTCTGTACTACATGGAGGTGTGGTACCTAAGCCTGGTGTGAGTTCTGAAACGTTGTTATGACTTGCTCCCGGAAATCAACACATTTCTGTAATCGAAATACAAAGTATTTCATAGAGCCTGGTGATAAAGAATGGAAATGGCACCTCATAGCTCTGATACAGCAGAAAACACAGAACATCTTTTTATGTATGTCTGGCTTGCTTGTCCGGGTATTAGGATAGTCCATACAGACTGCGATTGACAGCAGCGCCCCGGGAGGTGGGAGATCCGGTTTCTTTCTCCTGGTGAAATTTGCATAAACCGCACCATTTTTCAAAAGTGGGGAAAGACAGCTATCAATAAAAGAGCAAGAACGCATTTGGATTGATAATGAAACAAACTTATTAATTGTAACTTAGTTGTTAATCTTCCTAGAAATTCTTATCGGTGTAATGTTTATGTTTATTTTTGTTATTGCTGTGTCTGATGCCATCACAGAAGGACAGTCTGAAAATTATTTTTGAAGCTTTTGTGAGTAAAAAGCAGCAAATTTTATTTTTTTCATTCATGAGTGATGTTTTTCCGAACCCTGCTGCTTACACACAAATTGTACTGAGCCTTTTGGCCAATTATGCGGACCCCTAAAATGAGCCGCCCGGGGCGGACCGCCCTCTCCTAGCTACGCCACTGTGGCATTCTACACCTTATTCACCTGCTGTCAACAGATGGACTTGTGTGAGAATTTCAGAAGGGGACAGGGGTGTGATTTTTCCATTCTATATATTATTTTTTATGTATAGGGGGTATTTTGGGTAAGGGAAGGGGCAGTAAAGGGATTGTGACCGTTTTTCATCATTAGATGAAATATATATATATATATATATATATATAGTATATATATATATATATATATATATATATATATATATATATATATATATATATATATATATATATATATATGCACTGTATACATTTCATTCTTCTGTTTGAGCCGAACATTTCAAAAAGGAGTGCTGCACGATGGGATATTGGCCTCTACTGTTTACCAGCTGCTTTCTAGTTAAGAAGGTGAGCAGTCCCATGCTTTTTAAAGAAGTCTCCGACGGGTTGATTGCTTGGGTACTTGACATAGTTAACTCATCATAAAATATGGGAGTCTTCCCAAACTGTCTAAACATTGTGCTAGTTATACGCCTGCTTACGAAAAAGCATCTCGACTCCGCAGCAATTTGACAACTTTGGAGCTCTAACTACAATTTAAGTACAATTCTAGAAAAAAAAAAAAGTGTTTTCAGCAATTAAATAACTATTTAAATAAACAAGGCTTGGGAAAGTTAACGCACTAATTCTGCAATTATTGTAGCCTGTTTAACACATTAAAAAGTAGTGTCGCATTCCGGGTTGATCATGTCAGACGGGGCTTTAGTTGGGCCAGCATTCTCATGTCTTTTTATTTTATTTTTTTAAAACTACAAAACAATACAAAAAAAGTTAAGTGTGTACTTAAAGAGTTACATACATATCCAGGACCATATTTATATACGACCTTAATTTATGAAATGAAATTTTCATTTAAAGATTTAACATTTCGTATTAGGCCGTTTACAGCAATACGTAGCACAAAATGCACTGGTGTTCATTTTCTTCATTTACTAGGGGGCTTCACCCCCTGCTCACTTTGCTCGCCAACCCCCGTGTTTGGTTTTCCGGATACACACTTGTAAGATTTTTTTTTTTCTTTGAATTGTTGCTATTTCATTTGTTTCACTTTTATTTCAGAACTTCTGTAAAAACAATATTTGGAATCGTTTGTGTCCCAATATGCTGAATCTGTTAAATGAGGTCCGTGAGACTTGTGTTTAATGACTTTGTAACATAATTTAGGATAGGTTTCTCCATTTGGAATTTCAACACAGACAAAACGATCGACATCATCAGCAGTTAATTAATTTTTTGCAACGTAACCAATAAATGTATGGGAGTTAAACCCCGTTTTTTGAGGCCACACATGTATTCTTGTTCTACTAGATCTGAGCGCAGCACATCTGACCCCACAGACACAGCATTCTTGTAAATCGCTTCAGACAATGAATGGGTGGGCCTTTCCAGCAGTGTCTTAAATTGGTTTACGTCTGTCACTTGTAGTGATGACAGAAAAAAAAAAAAACAAACAAACACGAGACAGCCCATTAAAAATGTGACCAAATGAAACTGGCAAAACGATGTGCATTTAGAGTAGATCAGTCAAGAGCCGCTAACACTCCATCAATAACTCACCAGCATTTATTAAGTTCAAGAAATTCCAGTGACTGAATGCTCCATTTTGATGTAGCACTCAACCATTTTGTGAAAAAGGAATAATAAGGGTTTGAACTTTTTATTATTTCTGTGTGTATCATACAGTATAAGGTTGGGAAGCACTGCATAAGAAAACGTCAAATTTACAATTAAGAACCATGGGGTAAACGCACACACCTGTAAAATACATTAAAAAGGTAGATCTTAACAGTAAAACACTGGAGTACAATTGATGGTTAAATTATTTAAAACAAAGATACATGGATATTTACATTTAAGCCAGGGGTGCCCAACTCCCATCCTGGAGGGCCGCAGTGGCTACTGGTTTTCATTCTAACCCTTTTCTTAATGAGTGGCCCGTTTTTGCTGCTAATTAACTTCTTTTGAATTCATTTTAATTGACTTGCTCTTGAAGACTCAGACCTCTCAATTGTTTCCTTTTCCTTAATTAGCAGCCAAAAAATAATGAGATACAAAATGAGCCAAAACAACTGGTGTCCATCATAAAATATCTGAAAACCAGTAACGGCGTACTGCACAATAACGTGAATACACTTGACTTACTCATTCCTAGTTTCCCTCCTCTTTCTTTCTCTGTACGTTTATCATTCGTTTGCTCAGAGGTTGATGCGCTTGCTGCTTCCTGAGCAGCTCTTCTTTTCTCCACCCTAGCGGCCTGCTGCTTCTCTTATTTTGTCGGCATCTTTTTGTATTAAAACCGATTTTTTCACTTAAGCTGGCACTTAAGTCTTCAATCTCTCTTAAGAATGATTAAAGACATGAAGAGGTAGGGGAAGAGGTACGTATGCGCTGCTGCGCGCTGCTGAGAGTTGATTCTACAATAAAATACAATAAAAATCATCACCCCGAAAGCATATATGTGTACCAAATTTCAAGTCAATAGGTGAAACGGTTTGCAAGCTACAGGAGATTTAAAAGCCTGGACAGACAAACAAACAGCCACGGTAGCGTATTACATGAGAAGATAAAGAAAGGTGAAGGTCCCAGGAATGCTGAGAAAATGCACAATTTCAGAAATGTCTGCTACTACACAATTAGAGCAGCAACAAGCCACGGAATTAAAGAACAGGTTTCATTAACTACGTGAAATCGGTGCCTAAGCAACTTGGAGTGAAATTGGTTGGGAATTGAGGCCCCGACTTAGTTGGTCTTCTGTTGATTCACTCACTTCACATTTCACTTCTGTTTGGGTGCCATTTAAGAAAAGCCATGAGGCAATTCAGAGGAACGATGAAGAAATTGAGGGAAACATTTCTTAAAAACCAAGTCAATTAAAATTAATTCAAAAGATTTAATTAGCCGCAAAAAACAGATCACTAATTAAGAAAAGGGTTAAAATGAAAACCTGCAGCCACTGTGGCCCTCCAGGACTGGAGTCGGACACCCTTGAATTTTAGGAAGTGGTACAGCTGTCAAAATCAATCATTTCAAAGTGCAAAAATATTTTACGAATAATTGTATTTCCATTGTCTCACAATATAGAGTCATTCTTCTTCTTTCGGCTGCTCCCATTAGGGGTTGCCACAGTGGATCATCTTCTTCCATATCTTTCTGTCCTCTGTATCTTATTCATTCACCCCCATCACCTGCATGTCCTCTCTCACCACATCCACAAACCTTCTCTTAGGCCTTCCTCTTTTTCTCTTCCCTGGCAGCTCAATCCTTAGCATCCTTCTCCCAATATACTCAGCATCTCTCCTCTGCACATGTCCAAACCAATGCAACCTCTCCTCTCTGACTTTATCTCCTAACTTGAGCTGACCCTCTAATATTCTTTTTTAATCCTGTCCATTCTCGTCACACCCAATTCAAATCTTAGCATCTTTAACTCTGCTACCTCTAGCGCCACCATCTCCGACCCATATACGTAACATAGCTGGTCTCAATATTGTCCTATAGACCTTCCCTTTCACAATATAGAGTCATTAATAAAGAGAAAATGTAATTTTAGAATGGGTCTTTATAAATATGACTAACTGTTGAAGTGACAGCTCATTTTACTGGAATTTGGTGTTACTCTAGTAAAATCATGAGACACTGTTGGGGAAAAACATATGCATTCCTGAGTGCCACTTTGGCTATTAGGGGTATATTTTTTTTTTAAATGACAGTTCTGTCTTACAACAGATTTTTAAAAAAGATGCACTTTGCAGAGTGTAGGAAAACTGCATAATGCAACAATGGTAAATTGCTAAACCATAAAATAATTAACAACCATGAGCACTAAAACTACATTAAACCCCCTGTAAAACTGACCATTTCAATATGATTGACATAAACAGATCACGATATCAAGTCCAATGGTCAATCTGTACCTAGCAATTCATGAGTTTATTTTATATGATTTGACGCCCACCCCTCCTCTTTGAGGGCTCAATATTTATTTCGAAAAAAAAAAAGTTTTCTGAAAAGCACATAATGTTATGGTTTCCTACAGAAATCAACCCAAAATGTCAATTGCTGCATGCTGTGGCCGCCAGTTCACCAGGAATGCGCAGGCAGGCTGGCCGGCTGTCTTCGCATGTCAAGGGTGGTCACAGTGCATCGCAATCTGGTTTGTGCCTCTTGTCATTGTAAGTGGCAAGCATTACCATAGGCATGTTAGCTACACGAACCTGACGACCAGCTGGAGACTGAACAACTGATGCCAGTACCTCACATTTGTTTTCGATCACTTGTATCAAAATCAGAGTCCGACAATTCAGCGATAACATGCAAAACTGGAATTCGCCAGGCAAATACAGTAGAGCACTTTATAACACATTACTTTAACATGGCCTTTTTATAACTTCACTTTAACTTAATCCTGATACTCTGTATGTTCAATTCTTCATAATAACTATTCACAGTGGCTCTAAAATCCATACTGACCCCAACTCTCTCTTCTGTTTCTTTTTCCGGTTTCTTTGTGGTGGCGGCCTGCGCCACCACCACCTACTCAAAGCATCATGATGCACCAACACTGATGGACTGAAAGCCAGAAGTCTACGTGACCATCATCATCAGGTCCTTCCATGAGAACCCTGAATCCAAAGAGGACTATTTCATTTATGTTAGGTAGATTGCCCAGAGGGGACTGGGCGGTCTCTTGGTCTGGAACCCCTACAGATTTTATTTTTTTCTCCAGCCCTTGGAGTTTTTTTTTTGTTTTTTCTGTCCACCCTGGCCATCGGACCTTACTCTTATTCTATGTTAATTAATGTTGACTTATGTTTATTTTTTATTGTGTCTTCTATTTCTCTATTCATTTTGTAAAGCACTTTGAGCTACATTTTTTTGTATGAATATGTGCTATATAAATAAATGTTGATTGATTGATTGATTGATTGAAACGTCGCCCACAGAGTATTTTGCTTTACGCATTTGCGTTGATCTCTCGCCAGATATTAAAGCCATTTTTGCTGTTGTTTGCTCCCTGCAGGCAATCTCAGTGAAACCAATGAAGCTAACTCTCCTTCTAGAAAACAGAGTCCAACTAAAACATAACGGTGGATTTTTGTCACCGTTTACAGTTGATTACCACCATCAACCCCTCCTTTTGACAAAATTCGACATCCACCCTGAAAGAGTTCATCTAAATTGGTTTAGTCTGACATCACTATCCTACCCTAATATTTCAGGTCAGGTAGATCTTCTTTAAAATGTACCTGATGGCTCCATGATCTTTCTGAACTGCGCATCTTGATGTTCTACTTTACTTCTCTCTTCTGAGCCTCCACAAGAAACTCTGATTTTGGAAAGATCTGGGTCTAGGAGTAAACAAAAATAGGAGAGGCGTACCTGACTACTGGTGTCACAAGAGGGTGGATGTGGCCTTTATAAAAATGGCATGGTGTCCATACTCACCAGCAGTGTTCTCCTTGAAGTTGAAAATGACGCCTTAAGAGATTAAAAACTGAACAACATGGAGCCCAGCTAATCAATCAATCAATAAATCAAAAAAGAGCCCAACACCACCACCACCACCACCACCACCACCACCACCACCACCACCACCACGGCCTGAAGCCACACAAACCGATGAACTCTTCATGGAGAACAGTCTCACCATGTTTTTCACCACCACACTAAATTTTTAAGTTTCATGTAAAAAGTACAACCCTAACCTTAACACTTAAATGCATCTTTATTTTTCTTACACTTACTTATTTCAGACCAATTTGAAGGCGACGGTTGATCTTGCAGAGTTCTAGTAGATGGCGTTTCCTCAGTCCTCTTGGTGTCAGACTGCACTGACTCAGCCCTCACCTTGAAGTCGTCACGCTCTGCACCTTTATGCCTTTGGGTCTCAATGCTTACACACTTCTCCTCGGCCTCTTCTTTAATGTGCACTGAACCCACTTTATAGTCTTCATCCTTAATGCAGAGATTCTCTGGTTTTGGGTGGACAGACTCCCATTCACAGTCGTCGTCGTCGTCCTCCTCCTCTTTAACTGTTACCGCCGTTATCTCCATGGTATTTATGTCAACTTCACAAGTCTCCTGTTTCACATCCATCTTAGCGTTAACAGTAAATGGCAACTGCTTCTTACTTGCTGTTGAAAGAACACACAATTTAATTCCATTAAACCTGCACCAATTCAGATCTATTCACTGCTGGGCTTACCCACATCACGTATAAAAAGTAAATCAGCTGAATGGAAGGTCACCGGATTTGCTTTATGCATTAGTTTATCTTAAGATGCGTTTATTGAATTTTTATAGCAACGTAGGGGAAATAAAATAGTAACATGGGACATACAGCAAATATATTGCGTCCATCAATTAGCCCTTAAGTTAGACTGCAGACATCACCAGAACATGTTTTACGACTGAAATAAAAATCAAATTACCGTATACACTCACATATAAGTCGGATCTTGAAACCCGAAAAATCGATCATAAAAATCAGACCCCGACTTATACGCCCGTTCAATAATGTGACACTTAATTTTTTTTTTACATCTTCTTGCCTCCTCCAATCTCGCACCAGTTTCTCAGACGCATCGAATGTTGTTGTTGCAGCAGCACAGTTACCCATTTCTTTCGCTACTTCAACGACTTCATTCAAAACCAGCTCCATATTTTCTTCTGATCGAAAGCTCCATCGTAGATATGGGATGCTCTTACGATAAAGGTGTATAAGGGTGTGAGATACAAAAAACACAAAACAGTACAAATGTTGCTTCAGAATAGAATATGTGTGGTCACATAGACACAATAGAGAGAGAGAGAGAGAGAGAGAAAGAGGTTAGGAGCGCATGCCGATACGGCGCATTGCCGCACCCACATAGAAAATAAAGGCCATGTGCTCCGTGGTTACTCTCTCAGGAGGGCTTTAGCGTATCATCATCTCTTGGACCAATAGCATGAGTTTTCCTCATTCGACTTAAATGACCGACATTATAAAAATACCAGAAATTATACGATAAAAATCAACTCCCGCGGGAGAACTTATTTGCGAGTATATGCGGTATGGAAAAAAGCTTCAAAGTCACACATCAAGAGGAGTCAGAATTCTACCTCACAGTTATAATTTGTTTGCATTTTCTTTTCCATCTTAAATCCTGAAAACACAGTTTGTTTTTTTGGTCACATTGCTCTGTAATGTGGCGGCAGCAGAAGATGGTGTGTATTCTCTTTTCACTTTATAGATTTTCTGTAACGCAGTGGCCATATTGTTTCCAAGCGTATATTTCAATGAACAGTGTGCAACAGTAAATATTTTGCAGACAGAAAAAAAGTACGGTGAGGAATGGCGGTGGGTCTGGGCGATAAGAAGGAAAAGTAAAAGTGTCAGTGTGCCAGATTCACAATATGCTAAAAACAACCTCTGGCTATGGATCTGTACACAACAATCCCTCTTCAACTGGTACTGCATTGTTTAACTCAAGATCTCTTAATGGTAAAGCATTGGCGATATCAGAATTCATTACAGATTCAAACCTCAATGTCATATGATTAACAGAAACCTGGCCAAAAACCAAATGAATTTTCCTCTCTCACAGAAGCAACACCACCTGGATACGTTTACTTATCAGAGGGTCATAGCTCAAGACAAGGTGGAGGAGTTGCTGTAATTGCTAGATTGAAGTTAAACATCAATTGACTGCCCACTGTCTTTGGGGTGTCTGGCTTTTAAATTAATTACAAAATCCGATCCTGTCTTACTCATTGTTGCCCATCGTCCCCCCAAACTACAGTGGGGATTTCTTAACTTATCCGACTGAACTTTTAACCCACTTAATCCCCGAGTGCCATTCTTCTTGGCGACTTCAACATCCATATTAACGCTCCGACACGTAATGTGAGGAATGAATTCCTGTCCTTGCTTGACTGTTCTGACTTGGCGCAACATGTTGATTTTCCTACTCACTCTAGTGGTCATATATTAGACTTGATCTGCACATCTGGCTTATCTGTTGGAAACACTTACAGCAGTGATTTGGGACTCAGTACTTTTCACTGTCTCATTACCCGTCACTCTTCTTACCTGTAAACGTCAAATTTCTTTCAGAAACCTTAAAAATATCTGTCCTTCTATCCTTACTGGATCCATTTCTGATCTGCTTCTGTCTTCACCTATTCCATCAACACCACACAGTTCTGCTTTTATAACTCAGCCCTTCATTCAACACTAGACAGAACAGCTCCTTTAAAAACGTAAGGTTTCTTTTATGCATTCATCTCCACCGTGCAATTCAGAATTACATTCTATGAAAGCTGCTAGCCGAAGCCTTGAGAGAATGTCACATAAGACTGGCTTCACCATGCACGTCCAGGCTTTCTCTGACCATCACAGCGCTTACAGAGATGCACCAACTGCAGCCCAGAACATGCATTATGGCAGAATAACAGAAAGTAGCCATGATAACCTGAGAGTTTTGTGCTTTGTAGTTAATAAACTACTTCAACTTGCATCTGGCCCAATTATCTCCTCTGCCGAAGTTTGGGAGAAATTCGTCCACTTTTTCCGTAATAAAAGTAAAGATCTAAATAATTCAACTAACATAAATCCATCATGTATGTACATGTTTCCTTGTTCTCCCACTCCTTTCCTAAATTTACACCAGTCACATCTGCACTTGTTAATGACCTGCTTTGTAAGATGAGGCCGACTACTTGTGTACTGGACCCCATCCCCAGCACACTTCTTAAATCCTGCCTTCATGCCATAATCCCGACCGTTACAATAATAATAAATACATCCCTTGTCACCGGCTCTGTGCCGCTGACTTTTAAAATCACTTCTGTAACCCCAATGTTAAAAAAGTCTGGACTTGATGATGACAATCTTGACAATTTTCAGCCAATTTCCCACTTACCCTTTCTGTCAAACGTTCCTGAGCGTGTTGTAGCCTCCCAACTCACCAATTACTTAACTTCTAATAATTTGATGGAAACCATTCAATCTGGTTTGATGGTACAGCAGAGCTGTGAAATTGCTCTGCTTCAAGTAACTAATGATTTGCTTAGGCCACAGACTCTGGACACACCAGCATATTAATTCTGTTAGACCTCAGTCGGCGTGTGCGATATACATCGTTTACGATTATATCTTAATTGCTGTTTTAACGATGTGCGAGATTAAATTATCGAGTTTATAACTTGCTTTGCAAAAAAAAAAAAAGAAACAGAGTTCATTCACTAATTCAACAGTATAGACCACTGCACGCGTACAAAGCGAGTTGCGTAGGCGTGCACGTCCAGCAAGCCGCAAGTTAGCGTCGCTCCCTGCCTCAAAACGAGTGAACAAACAGCGGCAGATGATAGAACAGCCTCGCCATCTACATCGTCGGAGTTAATTGCCAGATGTGATTCATTCTCACTCGCATGGCAGTGGTTTGGTTTTGAAAAGACTGATGTTGCTCAAAAGACAGCAATCTGCAAACTATGTGGTAAATCGGTTGCCGTTAATGACAGCTCGACAACTAACTTGTTTCACCATTTGCGAACTAGCCACCGCACAGAATACAAAGAATACGAAAAGCTTAAGGAGTCAACTGTCCAGTACAAGCCTAAAAGTAACCAAGATACAAGCACAAAAACACACTCAGCAAACTTTAGCGGACTCATTCTGCAAAAAAAGTGCCATACGACAAGAAAAGCAACAGGTGGCATGACATAACAAACGCCGTCACCAATTACATCGCAAAAGATATGGTTCCAATTCAAGTGGTTGAGAGACATGGTTTTAAACAACTTTTGAATACTTTGGACCCAAGGTACACACCGCCTGGCCGAAAATATTTCACTCAAACAGCTCTGCCTAAGCCGTATGATTCGGGTTGCCAAACTGATGCATAAACTGCAAAAGGTTTCCCATTTTGCCACAACAACGGATTTATGGTCAAGCCGAACACCCGAGCCATACCTTTCCCAGAGAGTGCATTTCACTGACGAAAACGGGCAACTGCAAAGCTTCTGTTTGCAAACATCCTACTTCCCACAAGATCACACTGGCGACATCATTGCGCAAGGTCTGAAAGATGCGCCATTAGACATGACATTCTACTGTACAGAATGGAGAACATGCTGGGTATCTCTGGCACTGCCCTCCAGTAGGTTATGTTCTTATCTGACTGACAGGTAGGAGTTTGTTAGTCTTGGCAACATCAGATCCAGCACAGTGCCAGTCACACAAGGAGTTCCTGGGGCTCTGTCCTCAGCCTTCTTCACTATCTTTATGCTTCCCCTTAGTCATATCATTCACAGCTATGGACTGGGTTATCCTTTTTATGCAGATGATACTCAACTCTATTTCAATGTTAAAAGTGGAACTTCTTCAGAGCTTTCACAGCTCACAACTTGCCACAATTAAAACCTGGATGGAGCAGAACTCTTTAAAATTAAACTGCAACAAAACTGAACTCCTGCAAATTGGCACTGAAGCACAACTTAAGACAATGAGGTCCTTCTCAGTCAATCTGGTGATCTCATCAGACCTTCTTCTGATGCAAGGAATCTTGGTGTGTTTTTTTTTTTTTAATTCCTCCCTTTCTTATTCCACCCACATAAACCACATTAAGAAACTTTTCAACCTTCACCTCTGTAACATATCCTGTGTTCACTCATTCCTGTCCTTTTCTAACCCTGAGAAACTTGTCCCTGCTTTTATCACATCCTGCACCGATTATTGCAACTCCCTACTGGCAAGGTGCCCCTTCATATCTTATATCACAGCTCCAGTTGATTCAAAACTCTGCTGCAAGAGTCCTTACTTGAACCAGCAACAGCCATCCTGCTTTGCCTTCACTGGCCCCCTGTGTCTCACACAATTGAATATACAATTCTATTAGTAACCTACAAAGCTTTAAATGGCCTCACAGCGGACTACATCAGTGACCTTCCATCATTCTGCTCCAGTTTGCGCACGAAGGTCCTCTGATTCTGGACATCTTGTGGTGCCCCACACTAACCTGCACTCTATGGGTGGCAGCAGGGCCTTCAGCTGTATAGCACTCAGACTTTGGCTGACTCCATTCATTCTTTAAAAAAAAAAAAGACAGCTAAAAACTCATCTGATCAGGAAGGCATCTAACTTAACCTGCCATTCTGACCCTTCTGTCAGTTCACCTCTCTGTCCAGATGCTCAGGATCTTTTGTGTGCGTTATATCACAGATGATGTTGTCTCAATCATTTCGTTTAATAATGAACTCAGTATTTTACTCTGGTTTATTTTTTCTTTTATTCTATTTAAAACTGTAGCGACGGACGGCTATGAATTCCCAGGAGGCTCTGCGGCGCAGAGCTAAAATTAGACAGTTAATTATGATTTAATTTATGCTGTATTTTAATGTTGGGTTATAGCTTTTGGTAACAGGAGTGGCCTATTAAATTTTAAAGGGGAGGTCAGAGTTTGCCTACCACTGCTAACCGATGCTGTCTGGTGTATGAGCCCGGGTATCGGGACTAAAGAAGAGTACTTAAGTTTAGTATTGACGTTTTGTAGTGAACGCGTTACTTGAATGTACAACTCTACCGATATTAAAAGAATGTGCTTTTGTACATTGAGTGTGTCCATGTGTCACAATACTTTGTATATCCTGCATTGTTCTGAACAAAAAAAAAAAAAAAAGATTAGCACCCAAAGGTGTATATACCCTGCTGTTTAAAAAAAAGTGCATCGAGAATGGGAAAGGCACTATATAAATAAAATGTATCACGGTTATTAAAGCGGGAGTCGACGAGTGAGCCGCACAATGAATGGCGAGTGCCGCGGGACAAATCCAGTCGGACAGAGACCTTCACACATCGCTTGCTTCCGATTCAACTCGCTTGCTGCAATTCTGACTAACGCGAATAAAAAGTAAAAAAAAAAATACATCTTATCACTTACGTTCTGCCTCTGGGTGATATGAGACTTATCAGTGTCGGCCTTCTCGGGGAAAAAAACAATCTACAACGGCTTTCCCTGTCTCGAGTTTATTTTGGTAAAGTGGGAGACACGAGGCGCTCGCTTACTTCAGCTTTCGTCGCTCTTGATGACGTCACACGTCACGTCAGGTCAACGAGTTTATATGATTGACAGAGTCTCCGCCGCTAAGCTCCGCCCTCTATGCTGCGTTTCAATCTTCTCACTTTACGGGGCTCGCGCAGCCTGGTGGCTGCACTTCCTGCGTTTATTAAAACAGTCCGCCTCTTCGCTTATTGTATTTGGTAAATGATAATTTTTGCAAACGTATTATGTTGCGGAGAAACCAGACAGAGCGACGGTAAAACCGTAAGAAGTATGAAAAGCTGACTACAATAAATAAAGTTTTTAACACTCATTTTATAATTGGTATTGGATCAGAGCGAACTTTTAAGCAAGAATGTGCTATTTTGTAAATAACAGTTAAACTTTTATGCCACCCACGTTACTTTACAAATGAGTCTTCTTAATAATTCATTCATCGCACTATAGAGAAATAGGGAAAAGATGAGCGGAGGCGCGCAGGTTCATGCAAACCAGAGCGAGCGAACGCGCGTGCACGTAAACGACAGGCAAGAAGACGTGCCGTGTGGCGTCATCAAGGTCGACGAACACAGAAGTCTGCGGCCGCTTTTTGTGACTGAATTTGAACAGTAAACTGGAGGCAGTGAAAGCAACGACGGGCTCTTGACGTTGAGTGACTTGGCTTTATCACAGTACCTAAAACCACAAGGTAAGCGATCCGATTTCGGGTCTGACACTTTGTGGATGTAGGGCTTTTCATTCGTCCCTGTCATTATTACACAATTTAAAACATAGCTGATCGAATGAATGCCTTTGTATCGTGTGTGACCTGCAACTCAGTGGACTTCACTGTTGTCGACTTTCGATTCTCCTTCAAAGCGCCCAGACACATCATCGCCGATTCCTGCTCATTGGATGCCGTTTACTCCTTCAGTCAGTGAGGATCGCCGAGTACTTTGACTTCGAGAAGGAGACGACTTCAGGAATAAATAGCGCTTGGATTTTTATATTCCCTTTTAATTTAAGGTGCTAAAGTAGCTACAGAAACAGACAATTCGATCAAAGAAAAGCCATTACAATACACATTAAATAATACATCTGCTCATCGGAGCGACAATTTAATTTTGCTTTCGATTGAAATTTCACTTCATTTTCCAATTGAGTTATAAAAGGGGTTTTTGAATTATTTCAATTAAGGAAGGTGATTTTTTTTTTGTACCAGCCTTGTCATGTAGGGTACTTTTTAAAATGAATTTCTTGGTGCATACTTTGCACATTCCAAGAACATATAGTATTAAAAAGGTCAAAAATAAGCATGACACATGGGATTTTAAGAACACTTAAATGTAGTTAGAATTATTAGAGATTGAAAAGTCTTCACAAACTAACAGATTTTCTTAAATGTTTGTTTCGGTGGCGTCACAAACTTGTTAGTGTAGTTGACTTATTTAACACATCGGGCGTAAATAAAGGTATCCTTGTGAAAGGCATCATCTTCTAATTATAAAATGTATCTAGTATTAGTTATATAGCTCTTATCTGAGGTAAATGATGTATTATCAAAATGTAATAGCATGTAGCAACTTTTAGAAGGATCTCCCTTTTTTATTTATTTAAAAGTTAAGAACTGACACATACACACAAAGTACCCAACATGTTCTGTAGCACCTTTGAAGAACACACACGCACTATTCAGCTGAAAGAACTCACATAGCGTTTTCTTAAGTGGATGGTATCTGTGGAATGATTTGAACAACAATTATCGCATTTTTTATCAATAAAAAAAACTTGTGTGAATAAGATCTAGATATGATGCAGTTATGTCTGATACAGTTTAAAAGCTGTCAGTATGTTGCTATGAGGCAACATTTAGGAAACATTCGATGAATTTCCAGTCAAGCCATTGTGCTTATATACAGTAATTCCATGCACCAGTACTACACTTTAGCTGTAGTCATAGTATAATAAAAGAAAATCTTGAGATGGGCGGCACGGTGGCGCAGTGGTAGGCTGCTGCCTCGCAGTTAGGAGACCCGGGTTCGCTTCCCGGGACCTCCCTGCGTGGAGTTTGCATGTTCTCCCCGTGTCTGCGTGGGTTTCCTCCCACAGTCCAAAGACATGCAGGTTAGGTGGATTGGCGATTCTAAATTTGCCCTAGTGTGTGCTTAGTGTGTGGGTGTGTTTGTGTGTGTCCTGCGGTGGGTTGGCACCCTGCCCAGGATTGTTTCCTGCCTTTTGCTCTGTGTCGGCTGGGATTGGCTCCAGCAGACCCCCGTGACCCTGTGTTCGGATTCAGCGGGTTAGAAAATGGATGGATGGAGTTGTGGTTGTTTTTATAAAAAAAAACAAAAAAAAACGAATGAAGTTATTATACCTTGTGACACTAGAGGGCACTGTCGCCCCTCTAACCCGACAGGCAGACACTGACGACAGGAGTTAAAAGTACAGTACCAATATTTTTTTACATTTCTTTTAAATTCTCAGTGCTGTCCAGTCACCACAGATAAACAGACAGTAAAGCACCACAAACCGCACAATTCATTCTTTCTTTCTTTCTTCCCACTCCTCCCAGCAAGCTCTGTCCTCTACCAGTTCTTTATATATTGTCTGACCCGGATGTGCTTCTGCTCTTACATCCATGTCACTTGCCAGAGCTTCCAGGTCAGATGGAGAAGTCAAGTTGTCCGTCAGCCCTGAAGTACTTCTGGGCTTCCGTCCCCATAACTCGATAGAATTCCTGGGCTATGTCAAAAGTGTAAGTCCCCAGGTCGTCTTCAAGTTGAATTGCTGGCCGTCACTTACAACCTCTTCTCTATTATGTAAGCTTCATTTATAGCTGATAGACTATTTAATGAAAAAAAAATGTCCAGTGGTGTGATTGTCTTTGATTAAAGAGAAAAGATATTAAGCACACACACAAAATAGGCTAAAGTCAAATTAAATTTTACATTCTCTGTCTTGAAGACTTTTGTTTAAAATTTGAAAGTTCTCTGACGATTCTTATCAAGTAACTGGTGAACCAGTAAGACTCTTATTAAACTACCTAAGGACATTGTTCTTGTCTCTTTGCTAATATGCTAATTGTCCTGGAGAATAAAGCCACATGGAGAAGAATTATGTCTGTTAAGTGAAAGTCCACTCATCAAAGCTTATTTATGAATGGCTGTCAGTTTTATAGACCGCTTACTAATTTTGCTGGTTCAATAAGAGCAGAAACTGAATAACCCAGCAACCTTTTTTGAAAAGTCAAATTGGGTATGTAGTTCCGTTTATCAGACAGATTTTAGGAAACCTTTTGGTCTGGCTGGCTAATGTTAATAGTTTGTCTGAGTGTGGGGAATTCGAGAGAGTTAAGTCCACCACATGACAAACATGTTCTTTTAAAATTTGTTCTTTACAAATTTAAACAGTTTTTGACCACATTTGCACAAGTCATCTCCTGCCCCTGTTACTGATATTATCAAACATTGCTCTCCAAGTGTGAATTGCTGTCTCTCTGCTGCAGACCACTAAAAAAATAAGCATCAAAAAAAGTTTCACGTTTATAATCACTAATGTTCTTTCAGTACACATTATGAAGATAATTTTAAAAAGTGTGGAGAACTGACCGTATTTCTGTTATTTTGTTTAGTTTAAAAACTAATATGAAGTCAGATGAAATGTCATCACAATGTTTTTCACACAAACTATAAATACAAAGTACACACCCAGCATTCATCTGACATGGACGTAAGACGTAAAAAGGCAGGTCGTGGATGGCGCAAGTCACAAGAAACGAGCACAGTGGTGGAAGGCAGCTCACTCAGAACGCTTTCACAAACACGGCAAACCTGACAATTTATACAAATGTAAGAATTAACAGCTTACTTTGCTTGTGCTACACAGACATACTGACACACATCCAATGTTGTACTGTGCTGAAGCTGGAAGGACTATGGGAGTGTAATGATTAGCAAAGAATGAGGCACTGTTTAAAGAGAAATAAAACCCAAATAATATATATTACTAGCTGACGCCCGCCGTAGAGTGTGTAAGAATAGGAACGGAAAATGGTGAGAAAGGAATTGAGAAATCAAGAAGAAAGAAATACTTCTTGAATGATGCAGTTGTGAATAGGTGTTTTGCTGAAGACGACAGATAATGAGTTGAAAGATCTAACCCTAGAAAAAGCCACATACAACTGACCGTGGCTGAAGACTGGTTGTTGTAGATTAACGCAAATCTTTGCAAACGTTTGTCCTTGGGACTTCCTCTTCAAACCTGGTCCACCTCACACACAGCCTACATGGCATTTCTTGATTCCTATTCCTCCTCTTCCAAACCCTTCCCCACCTGGTTCATCCTGTTTCCTCTTCAAATCTGGTACCCCCCACATGCAATTTGTCGATTCCTATTCCTCCTCTTCCAATCCCTTCCCCATGCTGACTACGGCCTCCCATACACTCCCACGCTGCTTTTCTCGATTCCTATTCCTCCTTCGGACTACCGCGTTCCCCACTCTTCTTTCATGACCCCATTGGTGTCACGTCACTGCCGAAGTAAAAGGTCATGTGATCAGGCTAGATATATATATATATATATATATATATATATATATTTCTCTTCTGGTTCATCCTGCTTCCTCTTCAAACCCGGTCCGCCCCACACGGCGTTTCTCGATTCCTATTCCTCCTCTTCCGAACCCTTCCCCACCTGGTTCGTTCTGCTTCCTCTTCAAACCCGGTCCCCCCTACATGCAGCCCACACGACATTTCTCGATTCCTATTCCTCCTCTTCCAAACCCTTCCCCATGCTGGCTGCGGCCTCCCATACACCCCCATGCCGCTTTTCTCAATTCCTATTACTCGTTTGGACTACCGTGTTCCCCGCTCCTCTCTCATGACCCCATTGCTGTCACGTTACTCCTGAAGTGAAAGGTCACACGGTCAGGCTAGATATAGGGCCGTGACATGACATGACCGGGTTTAAAGAGGAAGCAGGATGAATTAGAAGAGAAATATATATAAGAGATTACTAGGTGGCTCTGCCCCCTGCTTGCTTTGCTCGCCAACCCCCGGGCGGGTGCTACACGCTAGCCACTTCACAGTTCTGCCACTCATGTATGGCTAAGCGGATGTACAATTTAAACAGATTGTTATTTTCATGGGAATTGTTACATATGCATAATAGAACTATTTTATGTTAGAGTGAGTAATTAACTATAGTAAAACATGATCATTTGAAAGTAAATTATGCTTCATGTTGCTTGAGAGGTTTTCATTGAGTTACACATTTTTATTCTGTTTGGATTTGAAATTAACACTCAAGTACTTTTTAAATGTACACTTTTGCTGTAAAACTTCAATAAAAACAATATTTGGACTTTTCATCAATATCACATTGAATTTTGATTCCGTGTTTGGACTTACATTGTGACAACACAATGTGTAACTGCCCGTGTGTGAAGATCATTTCTTTCTCTCTAATAAATAAACTGACTTTTTTGAATGTCAGAATGATTTCTTAATTGTTATTGTAAAAGCTAATCTAATGGGAAATTGTAAATGTTTTAATACTAATGGCATATCAAGATCTCCTTTGGGGTCAAATTTTTTTCCCCTGAAGATGTACTACATTACCTTTCTTGTCGCCTGTTAAAATTTTACATCTCAGAATTGTTTGACCAATTTTCAATACAACTAATCTTATGGACATCTTATGGATGTCCTATTGCAATGCCCATCACTCAGATATAAATTACGCAATAACATTATGATACATCCTTCTTTTAACAGTAATTCGTGTGGTGGAAGACCGGACGGTGTTATCGGTTGTAGATATTCTTCGTGATATTGTAAGTTGATGTTTTCATCTTCCGCACAGTCACCACCAACTGTTTCACCACAGTCTATGGATACGCATTTAACCAACTTGCAGTGTAACCGATTGACAATTTTGCATTAATTTGTTTGACTTCATTATTTCTCAGTGCTAGGTTTGCCCGTGTACTCATTTTTTCTGTTGATAACCCTTCATGATGAAATTCTTCAATAAGGTTTGGACATACAGTAATACGTCTACTTTTATTGGGAACTTAAAGTGAGGAAACATAAAAATGTATAAGAGCTGAGAGCACAGGAACTGTGTCTGACAAAGGCATTCACACGAATGAGAGGTGAACAGGCGTGGGCTGTTAACCGGAAATGGTTGAGAGGAGGGTTACTCGAAAAAATCTCTTGGCAATAGTCTTGTCTCATCTCAAGATTTTCTTTTATTATACTATGACTACAGCTAAATTGTAGTACTGGTGCATGGAATTACATGTAATACGTCTTCTTTTATTGGGAACTTAAAGTGAGGAAAACATAAAAATGTATAAGAGCTGAGAGCACAGGAACTGTGTCTGACAAAGGCATTCACACGAATGAGAGGTAAGAGGACTGTGGGCTGTTAACCGGAAATGGCTGAGAGGAGGGTGGGACTCGAAAAAATCTCTTGGCAATAGTCTTGTCTCATCTCAAGATTTTCTTTTATTATACTATGACTACAGCTAAAGTGTAGTACTGGTGCATGGAATTACTGTATATAAGCACAATGGCTTGACTGGAAATTCATCAAATGTTTTCTAAATGTTGCCTCATAGCAACATACTGACAGCTTTTAAACTGTATCAGACATAACTGCATCATGTGCCTTAAGTCATGGAAGAACATAACTGTTACGTTTAACTTTCCTAAATTGATATGACAAGTAATGAGTTACTGTCAATAAACTGTAATGTGATTTTTCTAAACTTAATGAGTTCATATCAACTTTAATGGAGAGGGTGCTGTAACAAGAAACTGAAATGTTGTTCAGTTTAATTGGTGCAGTTATGATGGCATTGAATCCTGTTCTTTCAACAGCAAGGAAGAAGCAGTGGCCATTTACTGTGATGCTAAGATGGATGTGAAAGAGGAGACGTGCGAGGCTGACATAAAGACCACAGAGATAACGATAGTAAACTTTAAGGATAAAGAGGACAGTGAATGGGAGTCTGTCCACCCTAAGCAGGAGAGTCCCAGCATTAAAGAGGAGGATTATGAACTGGTAACTGTGGACATTAAAGAAGAGGCCATGGAGACATCTGTCAGCATTGAGGTACCTGGACAAAAAAGTGTGGAGTGTACTGAGCTCAAGGTGGCATCTGAATCACTACAGTCTGACGCAAAGAGCCCTGAGGAAATGCCATCTGTTAGAACTCAAGAAGAACAACCATCCCCTACACCTCTGTCTGGAGAAAGTAAGTGTGAAATAAAAAATCCATATTAATTTTAGGAACAGAATTATGAGCCTAAAAAGGAGGTCTTGTGTGATGTATGTAAAACTTTGCAGTGAGGTAAAAGGTTTTTTTTTTTTTTAGTAAATTATTATTTTTAGGCTTTGTAAGAGCTCATTTGTGTTTGATAACATAACACCAGTGATTTAGGGTGTTTGAGATTTAAATATGAAAGAATTTCAGTCTCTTGTTAGACTGTCCAGCATGTCTTTGTAGAATATTGTAGAATGTCTGTGGGCTAAACTAAGAGGCAACTTTGCCTGTCAATATTAAACACAGACTACCCCCAGAGTTGTATTTCCGGCTCTTGTTCAAAAAGTGGACTCCAAAACAGACTAGGGGTAACCTTAACATCTGGGCACTAGGTAATAAACTATTTTAGCCTCAGGGCCCAGTTCCAGTGCGGTTAAGGTAAGGATAAAAGGGGTGGGGGGATTAAGACATTAGGATAAGAACCAAGTGGCGTCCGCTTTTTGAACAAGACCCGTTTTTCTTTCCTCTCCTCCTGTGCCCACTATCTACAGTATACAGTATCTTTATTACCAGCAAAAGGGATGTTGTCATGATCTGGTTGTGTTAACCATTGGGGTATATTTTGCAAAAGAGTTTATGTAATGTTTATGCATGTTTGTGTTTTGTTTTATTTTAAAAATTTACAGGCAATGCATTATAGTTGCAAATCTGTGTAAGTACTAGGGACGCACAGATCAGTTTTTTTTAGTGCCGGTGCGGATCATTCATTTCATGTTACTAGAATTAGCTAATTCAGATTTTTTTTCTGCTTTATCCTTTTAAATGTTTTTTTTCCATCTTTTAGCACCTTCATAACCAGACATGTAGAAGTCTTATGTTCATTATTAAAATATGAATTTTGGTATTTTTTCAATTAAACTGCAGAATGTCGATGCTACTAGTTCAGTTTGTATTTATGTAATAACATTCTGTAGGTTTATTGTTCAGTTCTTCTTCTTCTTCTTCTTCTTTCGGCTGCTCCCGTTAGGGGTTGCCACAGTGGATCATCTTCTTCCATATCTTTCTGTCCTCTGTATCTTATTCATTCACCCCCATCACCTGCATGTCTTCTCTCGCTATATCCATTAACCTTCCCTTAGGCCTTCCTTTTTTCCTCTTGCCTGGCAGCTCTATCCTTAGCATCCTTCTCCCAATATATTCAGCATCTCTCCTCTGCACATGTCCAAACCAACGCAATCTCGCCTCTTTGACTTTGTCCTTCAACTATCCAACTTGAGCTGACCCTCTAATGTACTCATTTCTACTCCTGTCCATCCTCGTCACACCCAGTGCAAATCTTAGCATCTTTAACTCTGCCACCTCCAGCTCTGTCTCCTGATTTCTGGTCAGTGCAACCATCTCCAACCCATATAACATAGCTGGTCTCACTACCATCCTGTAGACCTTCCCTTTCACTCTTGCTGATACCCGTCTGTCACAAATCACTCCTGACAATCTTTTAATCTTTCCTCATAACTCGTCCCCTGTAGCCCTGGACCCATTCCACCCTGCCTGCACTCTCTTTTTCACCTCTCTTCCACAATCCCCATTACTCTGTACTGCTGATTCCATTTATTTAAACTCCTCCACCTTTGCCAACTCTACTCCCTTCATCCTCACCATTCCACTGATCTTCCTCTCATTCAAACACATGTATTGTCTTGTTACTACTGACCTTCATTCCTCTACCTCTCTAGAGCATATCTCCACCTCTCCAGCGTCTCCTCAACCTGCTCACTACTATCGCTACAGATCACAATGTCATCAGCAAACATCATAGTCCATGAGGACTCCTGTCTAATCTCGTCTGCCAACCTGTCCATCACCATTGCAAATAAGAAAGGGCTCAGAGCCGATCCCTGATGTAATCCCACCTCCACCTTGAATGCATCCATCGCGCCTACTGCAGACCTCACCACTGTCACACTTTCCTCGTACATATCCTGTACAACTCTTACATACTTCTCTGCCACTCCAGACTTCTTCATACAATACCACAACTCCTCTCGAGGCACACTGTCATATGCTTTCTCCAGGTCCACAAAGACACAATGCAGCTCCTTCTTGCCTTCTCTGTACGTCTCCATCAACATCCTCAGAGCAAACATTGCATCTGTGGTGCTCTTTCCTGGCATGAAACCATACTGCTGCTCACTAATCATCACATCACTTCTTAACCAAGCTTCCACTACTCTTTCTTATAACTTCATGCTGCAGCTCTTCAATTTTCTCCCCCTGTAGTTATTACAGTCCTGCACATCCCCCTTATTCTTAAATATTGGCACCAGTACACTTCTTCTCCACTCCTCAAGCATCCTCTTACTTTCCAAGATTCCATTAAGCAATCTGGTTAAAAACTCCACTACCATTTCTCCTAAACATCTCCATGCTTCCATAGGTATGTTATCTGGACCAACGGCCTTTCCAATCTTCATCCTCTTCATAGCTATGCTTACTTCCTCCTTGCTAATCCATTGCATTTCCTGATTCACTATCTCCACATCATCCTACCTCTTCTCTTTATTCATAGATAGATACTTTATTAATCCCAAGGGGAAATTCACATAATCCAGCAGCAGTATACTGATACAAAGAAACAATATTAAATTAAATAGTAATAAAATGAAAAAATTAAAATAAAATTAATGTTAGCATTTACTCCCCTGGGTGGAATTGAAGAGTCGCATAGTGTGGGGAGGAACGATCTCCTCAGTCTGTCAGTGGAGCAGGACAGTGACAAAAGTCTGTCACTGAAGCTACTCCTCTGCCTGGAGATGACACTGTTAAGTGGATGCAGTGGATTATTCATGATTGACAGGAGTTTGCTTAGTGCCCGTCGCTCTGCCACAGATGTTAAACTGTCCAACTTTAATCCTACAATAGAGCCTGCCTTCTTAACAAGTTTGTCCAGGCGTGAGGCGTCTTTCATCTTTATGCTGCCACCCCAGCACACCACCGCGTAGAAGAGGGCACTCGCCACAACCGTCTGGTAGAACATCTGCAGCATCTTACTGCAGATGTTGAAGGATGCCAACCTTCTCAGAAAGTATAGTCTGCTCTGACCTTTCTTACATAGAGCATCAGTATTGGCAGTCCAGTCCAATTTGTCATCCAGCTGCACTCCCAGATATTTATAGGTCTGCACCCTCTGCACACAGTCACCTCTGATGATCACAGGGTCCATGAGGGGCCTGGGCCTCCTAAAATCCACCACCAGCTCCTTGGTCTTGCTGGTGTTAAGGTGTAAGTGGTTTGAGTCGCACCATTTAACAAAGTCTTTGATTAACTTTCTGTACTCCTCCTCCTGCCCACTCCTGATGCAGCCCACAATAGCAGTGTCATCAGCGAACTTTTGCACGTGGCAGGATCGAGTCATATTGGAAGTCTGATGTATATAGATTGAACAGGACCGGAGAAAGTACAGTCCCCTGCGGCGCCCCTGTATTGCTGAACACAATGTCAGACCTGCAGTTCCCAAGACGCACATATTGAGGTCTGTCTGTAAGATAGTCCACAATCCATGCCACCAGGTGTGAGTCTACTCCCATCTCAGTCAGCTTGTCTCTAAGGAGCAGAGGTTGGATGGTGTTGAAGGCGCTAGAGAAGTCCAAAAACATAATTCTTACAGCACCACTGCCTCTGTCCAGGTGGGAGAGGGATCGGTGTAGCATATAGATGATGGCATCCTCCTCCCACCTTCTCCTGGTATGCGAACTGCAGAGGGTCGAGGCGTGGCGGACCTGTGGCCTCAGGTGGTGAAGCAGCAGCCGCTCCATGGTCTTCATCAGATGTGACGTCAGAGCAACAGGCGGAAGTCATTCAGCTCACTAGGACGTGATACCTTTGGGACAGGGTGATACAAGATGTTTTCCAAAGCCTTGGGACTCTCCCTGTTCCAGGCTCAGGTTGAAGATGCGCTGTAGAGGACTCCCCAGTTCCAACGCACAGGCCTTCAGCAGTCGTGGCGATACACCATCTGGACCCGCTACTTTGCTGGCACAAAGTCTTTTCAGCTCTCTGCTCACCTGGGCTGCTGTAATTGTGGGTGGGGATGTCTCACCTATGCTGGTATCAGCAGAAGGATGGTTGGAGGATGCAGTACTCGAGGTGAGAGTGGGTTACTGTGATCAAACCTATTAAAGAAGTTGTTCATTTGGTTTGCTCTCTCCACGTCTGTCTCATGGCGGCACCCGCTTGAGCTGCAGCCAGTGATAATCTTCATCCCATCCCACACTTCCTTCATGCTGTTGTTCTGCAACTTCTGCTCCAGCTTTCTCCTGTACTGCTCTTTCGCCCTGAGCTGGACTCGAGTTCCTTCTGCACGCACTTGAGCTCATGCTGATCACCACCTTTAAAAGCCCTTTTCTTCTGGTTCAAAAGGCCCTTGATGTCACTTGTAATCCATGGCTTGTTGTTAGCATAGCAGCATACTGTTCTTACTGGAACTACAATGTCCATACAGAAGTTGATGTAATCAGTTGTGCATTCAACAGCCTCTTCAATGTTCTCACTATGTGACCCAGCAATATATCCCAGTCTGTAGTTCCAAAGCAGTCTCTCAGAGCCTGCTCTGCCTCAGGGGACCACTTCCTGAATGAGCGTGTAGTTGTAGGTAGCGCCCTCACTCTTGGTTTGTATTGAGGCTGAAGCAGAACCAGGTTATGATCTGCTTTCCCAAGCGCAGGCAGCGGGGTGGCGCTGTATGCGTCTTTAACGCTTGCATACAGTAGGTCGATAGTCCTGTTTCCCCGAGTGTTACAATCCACATACTGGGAGAAGGCAGGTAATGTTTTGTCCAGCGTTACATGGTTAAAGTCTCCAGCGATTAGCACAAGTGCCTCAGGGTGCTGCGTTTGTAACTTAGCAACTGCGGAATGGATGATGTCACTCGCCATCTCGCGCTTGAGGGGGATGTAAACAATAACAACAATCACGTGTCCAAACTCTCTGGGCAAGTAATAGGGCGCAGACTTACGGCCAACAGTTCGATGTCCCTGCAGCAAGTGGAGATTTTAACGTTTACATGTCCTGAGTTGCACCACTTTGTATTGACATAGAGAGCGAGTCCTCCTCCTTTCTTCTTTCCACAGGTACTTGCGTCTCTGTCCGCTCTAACTGTGCTAAACCCGGGTAGCTCCACGTTAGCATCTGGGATGGTAGACGTTAGCCACGTTTCACTAAAACACAGCAAGCTGCATTCTCTGTAGGTTCTGACATTTTTCACCAGCACAGCCAGTTCGTCGATCTTATTTAGTAGTGAGTTTACATTTCCCAGGATCACAGAAGGCACCAACGGTTTATAACGCCATTTTCTCTCAAGTTGTCTCAATTTAATCTTATCTTTTATCTTTGCACCGGCTCGGCTGCCCGATATCGTCTTCTTACCTCGTCAGGTAAATAAGGAACCACACCGGCATAAGCATTTCTTCTCAGTGCATTAAGCTGACTACTTGAATAGGCGATTCTTGGAGTGTAAAATCCATGTCAAATAGTAGTAAAAAGTGTCCAGCTGGAGCAATTCCACATAAAAGAAAGTGGTAGAAGTGATCAGTGAAATAGAGAAAAATAGAGATAAAAAGGTAAAAAGATAAAGTCATATACGGAGCTGCTGGAAAGGCTGCCACTCGGATCAGCCTCTCAAAGTACTCTTTCCATCTGCTCAACAACTCTCCTCGATTGTGATTACATTTCCATCTTTATCCTTTATCACCCTAACCTGCTGCACATCTTTCCCAGCTTGGTCCCTCTGTCTATCCCACAGGTAATTTTCTCCCTCCCTAGTGTCCAGCCTCTCATACAACTCATCATACACCTTTTCTTTTGCCTTCGCCACTTCTCTCTTCACCTTGCGCCTTATCTCCTTGTGTTCTTGTCTACTTTCTGTATCTCTCTGACTATCTCACTTCTTCTTTTCCATCCTCTTCCTCTGTATACTCTCCTGTATTTCCTCATTCCACCACCAGGTTTCCTTTTCCTCCTTTCTCTTTCCAGATGTCACACCAAGCACCCTTCTTGCTGTCACCCTTACTACATCTGCTGTGGCTTCCCAGCTGTCTTGTAACTCTTCACTGCCACCCATTGCCTGTCTCTCCTCCTCCCTAAACTCAACCTTGCAGTCTTCCTTTTTCAAATTCCACCATTTGATCCTTGGCTCTGCCCCCACTCTCTTCCTCTTCTTGATCTCCAACATCATCCTACAGTGTTCAGTGACAATAAATAAAATAAAAATTTTAAAATAAATAAATTCCATTTAACAAAATAATTAGCCATAGTACATATGACATAAAAGAAAATGTTTGTCATTATTACACACCACAATTCTAATAACGTTTTAAACATGCTAGCCTTGTTTCTTCCTGATAAACAAGTTTACACATAAAACAGACTCATTTTGGCTAATAAGCCCATTGCTTACGAAGCATTAAGGGCAACTTCTTCTTTATCTCTTCTTACTGTAATTTAAAATGCTGTACTAAACACTGTACTAAAGTTTGTGCACCATCCACACTCATGTTTTAATTAAAGGGCAAAAATCAAAAGATCTGAACTTATTAAAGCAGCTTCACTTTTAATTTCTGCCAGAGACGTGCCTCTGTTTTCTTTCACTCCAAACTCAGGTGGGTAGCATACACATCTGCATCTGCCATTCCTCTCTGTGCACAGAATGAGTCCACAGATTCCATCCCATCCATCCATTTTCTAACCCGCTGAATCCGAACACAGGGTCACGGGGGTCTGCTGGAGCCAATCCCAGCCAACACAGGGCACAAGGCAGGAACCAATCCTGGGCAGGGTGCCAACCCACCGCAGGACACACACAAACACACCCACACACCAGGGCCAATTTAGAATCGCCAATCCACCTAACCTGCATGTCTTTGGATTGTGGGAGGAAACCGGAGCGCCCGGGTCTCCTAACTGCGAGGCAGCAGCGCTACCACTGCGCCACCGTGCCGCCCTGTCCACAGATTCCCTTTTTCCTATTTAGTC
Organism: Polypterus senegalus; assembly: GCF_016835505.1. NCBI lineage: Eukaryota > Metazoa > Chordata > Cladistia > Polypteriformes > Polypteridae > Polypterus > Polypterus senegalus. The sequence continues at coordinate 173,501,296 of NC_053161.1, read as the reverse complement.
ACCCACTTTCATCAACGTAAAAGCCATTATTCTTGCCTTCCCTCTCTTCTAAGTATCACTGGCCTCTCTCTGTTTACAGCTAGTTTTGACAGTATAACTTCACATGCACTTCCTCAAGTACTGTAATGTCTTTTGTAAATGAACATAAAGCCATAAAGCTTAGAACTGCTGTGTAACAACAAGTGGAGGTTGTTATTAGCTTGGGTTGATTTCAGTACAGGATTTATAAAGAATAATATTTTTTGTAGATCAATAAAGATGACAATATAGACCATTCAGCCAAACTAAGCTTGCCAGTCCTATCTACTTAATTCCTCCAGAATAACATCAAGTTGACTATTTAAAGTCCCTAAAGTCTTACTGTCTACCACACTACTTGGTCGCTTAATCCAAGTGTCTATGGTTCTTTGTGTAAAGAAAAACTTCCTAATGTTTTTGTGAAATTTCCCCTTAACAAGTTTCCCAATGTGTCCCTGTGTTCTTGATGAACTCATTTTAAAGTCACCATCTCGATCCACTGTACTAATTCCCTTCATAATTTTAAACATTTTAATCATGCCACCTCTTAATCTCCATTTTCTTAAACTGTAAAGGCTCAGCTCTTTTAATCTTTCCTCATAATTCATCCCCTGTAACCCTGGAATCAGCCCAGTCGCTCTTTTCTTTTTAAGAGTAGATATCCATAATGACCGGTAGCTCTAATAAAGCTTGCCTTTCACTTTTGTTATTCCCTAAAATTTGTCATAACTGTAGTCCCATTTCATTCTCTGTATGAAATGTCCTGACACTGCACACTATGTGGGAGAAACTGGACAAACACAGACCCACATTGTATTGAAAAACTCGTCAGAAACCTCAAAAGATTTTGTTGGACAGTTATTTTATAAGAAGATCTTGACCATACATTGTTTTTCTCTCTTGTTAAATGAATCTTAGCCTGAAGAGGGCTATCATGTTTTTACATTTAAGATTTCTCACTTAAAGGTTTTCCAATGTTATTTGTCCTAGTGTGTATATAAACTTAGGGAACTCCAGTTTCTGTTTTACGTCTTACCTGAAGAAGGGGCCGAGCTGCCTTGAAAGCTTGCATACTGTAATCTTCTTAGTTAGCCAATAAAAGGGGTAATTTTGCTTGACGTTCCATTTCATGAAAAGTTCGATGGCCAGACATGCTCAAACAAAGAAGGCATTAATCACAATTAGGTTGTGTTATTAAACAAATGCAAATTGTCACTGTGTGTGTGTGTGTGTGTGTGTATCGGGTGTGTTTGTTTATTTATATGCAGTTTCTTTTGATGGATGAGCCTGTCCAGGTCCTTTTTTTAGCCTTTTACCAGTCCCCGTCAGATAGCCTCTGGCCCGACACAACCCCGAAACAGTTTGAGAAGGTTCTAGAACCTGCCTACTGAGCTCAGTACTTTGAGGTCTATAGTCCCCGCACAGCCGTCAGATGCACATGAAAGTGATCTGTTTAGGATTGAAGTGGCCTTGGTGTAAGTGTAATGAGTTGTCGGAGCACATTCTGATTATTAAAGGTGCATTTCACATTCTTGACATGCCATTCTTTTTTACAAATAAAACTCTGTTCAATATTGTGATGACTGAAGATGATCACTTTTCACCTCCATTAATCAAATAAAATAAGAGCAACATGTAATTTTCAATAATGTTTTAAAGCTACGATGACAAAATGATGAGGCAGTTATGTAATGTATGGGATAGGTTTGGTATTTTTCATGTCAAAATTATTTTCTTCACAATCATGGTATATATCAATTTGCCACATAAAATAACATTCAAAAGTTATAATAATAATTTGTCTTATCACATACAGTCTGTTTTTTTTTTTTCAACTTCTTTGCTCCTGTGATTGTGCATCTGTGGTGAGTAGTTATAATACAGAGGGCAAAGTTATCAGGTTGAATGGCTTTCCAAATGCAAGCTTTATGTTTCATTATATTTATAAAAGATTGTCCATATTTTAAGTCAACATTTAATGATGTGACTTAATGTCAATAGTAGGACAGCTGATCAGAAATAATCTTATTTATTTTTTTCTTTTAAACTTCATACAGGGAATAAACCTCACTGCTGTTCTGAATGTGGCAAACGATTCTGGTACAGGAGTGCCCTTCAAAGCCACATAAGAATTCACACGGGAGAGAAGCCGTATTGCTGCTTGGAGTGTGGAAAACAATTCTCTGACAAGAGTGCTCTTCAGAAACACACAAGAATTCATACTGGTGAGAAGCTGTATTGCTGTAATGAATGTGGCAAACAATTCTCGCAAACCGGCCATCTCCAGACCCACAAACGAATTCACACAGGAGAAAAGCCATATTGCTGTTCTGAATGTGGCAAACAGTTCTCCGACAGGGGGAGTCTTCAGAGACACACTAGAATTCATACTGGAGAAAAACCATATTACTGTTCTGAATGTGGTAAAGAGTTTTCGCAAAGGAATGGATTTGAGAGCCACATACGAATTCACACTGGAGAAAAGCCATATTGTTGTTCTGAATGTGGGAAACGATTTTGTCGTAGGAGTAATCTTCAGAGCCACAAAAAAATTCACACTGGAGAGAAACCATATTGCTGTAATGAATGTGGCAAACAATTCTGTTACAAGAGTAATCTCCAGAGACACCAAAGAATTCACACCAGAGCGAAGCCATTTTGCTGTAATGAATGTGGAAAAGAATTCTCACAAATTGGTAGTCTCCAGAGACACATTAGAATTCACTCTGGAGAAATAAAACAAGCAAACTTCAGGACACAAGAGTGAGATTCATTCCTGTCCTAGCAAGTAAGCAAACTAAACCACTGTTGTGAAATCAATCCTTGAGAGAACTGGAAATGTCATAACTAAAGAGTGAGGTTCTCTCCTATCTGGATAGTAAGCACACCAAGAAGAATCTGCAGAAATTATCCTTGACAGATGCCATAAAAGAATTAAGTTGGAGGGTGACAGATGAAGGAAAAGAGGAAGGAGTGAAATGTAACTCATCAAGCTACTTGAGCCTTAATTAGTACTTTCACATGGAGGGCTTTCTTGTGCAAGATTCATACCTAATCTCATAAACGTGAAACAACTTTTATAGCATGAAAATGATCCAAAAACATAATTCATACTGCCCAAACATCTTTCAGTATAAAAAGGTGTCCATCCTCTGCTGTGGCTCTCTATGTAGGTGATGGTGATAACAACAGTGCAACATCTTCAGATGAAAAGAAGACCACCTCCAATGTGGTGTCACTCCAGATGGATATTGTTATGTGCCACACCACAGTGGAACTCATCAGACCACAGAAGTGCAACTCAAGCAAAAAATTAAGAAGACTGAACACAGTCCAGTAAAGATAAAGAGGAAACCATTGTAATGGAGAAGAATATCTATTATATAATTGTGTATTTTTTAGCATTAATGTCTTCCAATATAAATGTTTAAACTAGTCCATTGATTGCTCAGCTAGCCTGGGCAAATAAACACGGCTACAGCATGAACAGGGCAATGCTGAACAAAGCAACTAAACTGGGGATGGAATGGGGGCTCATGCTGAAACAAGAACTGGTGTGAAGTAAAAACATAAGAAATCTGACAAACGAGACGAGACCTTTCAGTCAATCAAGTCTGTTTGTTTGGCTAATAGCTAAGCTGTCCCAATACCTCACCCAGATTCTTCTGAAAGATTGTCAAGGATTCAACTTCACCTCCATGTCTTGGTAGTTGTTGCTAGAATGTTGCTAGATCTGCTTTATCAATGCCTCTCAGGATTTAAAATACCTGGATTAGGCCCCCATGCTGTCTCCACTGTTCAAGACTAAACAGGTTTAATTCTCTGAGTCTGTCAGAGTAGGACATGGAGTATGGAGTCGACTTCTCCTGATGGTCATTGAAGTTATGGTTGAATGGGATTGGTCGCTGAATCAGGCGAGTTAGTCTGCACTGTGACGCCTCATTGATCCATAATGTGTGAAAGGAAACTAAAGGAGTGGCATAAGATTGGCATCTTTGTCTCTCTTCCTCTCTCTCTAACATCTTCCATCCATGGAGGAGTCAAGTCATTACTCAATCCATTCAACGGCCAAAACCAAGCAGGACCAGAGGCACAGCCACCTGGTCTTAACAATATGGACGCAAGATGAACTGCTGCTTTGTCCATTAATTTAGGTATATTATCTAAAATACATAAATAAATCTGCACCCTTTTGGTTTGGCTTGTTCTGATACTTGTATTTGATTGCCTGGTGGAGAGGGGTGCTGAACTACAGTACCTGACAGTGTGGTAGGAGTATGGGAATTAATGCATTCAAGTAAATGCTACATAATAAAGAGGTTTAGCAGGCTGAGGTAGATGGTCCCAAAAGGATGAAGAGCATGGTAGGAGTAAAATATCCTTGGCTGGCGTGAAAGTTCCAATTTTACTGATAAATATGATTTTCACAAATTGTCTATACAGTATATCGATTATAGTGAATGATTATGTCCTTGTTGATTGTCAGCTTTTGCCTTTAGCACTCTTAGAAGACATTTTAATGAAAGCCTCTTGATTTGTGACCCAGTTCTGCTGCTACTTTAGTACAAGGACGAGTTCTACCGCTCTTAGAACCGGCACGATTATAATATGCTCTGCCTTCCTAGAGCGGCAGCAATGGAAAAAGAAAAAAAAATAATCCAGGGTGTGAGTGACCAACACTACTTTCCTACTAGACCACCCCAAGTATAGAGACACACCAGTGAAAGGAGGGTTAAGTAAAAAATGATTATTGGAAGACAAGACACAAACTTACTATAACAAAAAACCCCTATATACATAATATTGTGCTGCAGTGCTTCCCACCCAACACAAATCACGGCACAAAACACTTATACACATAAGATACTAATACAGAAATTTGAGCAAGAAAAAAAAATAATGTATTTGTAGTCCTTTAAATATTATCTGTACGGAATGTCGAGCTCAGTCTGCGGTAGGGAATGAGGCGCCGACCATACCTCCTATTCTGGGAAATTTCCAGATTAACAGTTTCTTGTGCTGGCCCGTCAGGTCCTCTCCCAAACACCTATCACTAGAAAGTAAAAACTAATTTTTCTTGAAATGAACCCTGGTTCCCCTGACGTTTTCCATATGGTGTCAATCCATTCCCTCTTGCCTTTTCCTGTGACGGCGTTCCCTTCTCTCTTGGCTCTGCGCTTCTCTTCTCCTTTTTTCTGCCACTCATTTACATACTGTTGGCTCCTCCCCATACTGTCTGTTGGCTCCTCACCGAACAGTCTGTTGGCCCTCCAAGCCAGGTGCTCCCCTCCCCATGTACAATTGGCCGGTCTTACAAATTAAGCCATTCCACTAATAACAGTAATGGGAAAAGGTACAAACTCACAGTGACACACACATATTCCAGACAACTGTTACAAATTAATGATTAAAAAACCAGTACATTCGAGTGTTACAATGACATGAGGTGTAAAACTAATCACACACTTTTGGAATTGACACGTATTTAAGAACTGCTACAAACATCTGTAAGTCACTTATATCTTTCCATGTACTGAGTGACACTATGTTTATGTCAGTAAAGGTTATGGGGTTTCTGAACTCTTTGGGGACCCCCCAACACCAATGGGACGACACACCAAAGTGTGTCCCGAAGCACGATTGCCACATCTGTGGAAGATTGCTTGTCAGTTGCCAGGGCAATCACAGGCTCCCAGTGCTGCAGCAGAGCGCAGAAGAAGCAAATCCGAGCCGATCGCAGTCATGCTATAAGTGCCTGTCATCGATGGGTAATGCAAGGATCATTATAAATGCAGGGAATGTGATTACTTGGCCACGACCCTGCCTGACTGCTGTGTCTGTGTGTAGGAGAGTGGTAGATCCCGCTACAATAAATAACTGTTCTTCCTGTTTCAAGCAGGTTTTAATAAAATACTGAAACTCAGCCTCATGTTTTGGGGTGCAGGGACTCATGCACCACAAGGTATTCTTCTCATCCTGGACTGGCTTCATTATTTAATTTTGACACTGATAAAAGGCATATAACCAAAGAGTATTTCAGCTTCCAGGTTTTTCAGATATCTGTGTGTTGTTCATCCCAAAACTAGTGAAGAGTGTGGGCATCACTTATAATCCAGTGCTCAATTAGATTGGTGTGCGAAGTAGTTACAAATCCACTTCGTTTGGGAAGATTACCATTGTCTTGCCCACATAGTTTGAGGGAAGACTTGGTTAAGAAGTGAGGTGATGATTAGTGAGCAGCAGTATGTTTTCATGCCAAGAAAGAGCACCACATATGTGATGTTTGCTCTGAGGATGTTGAAGAGCTGTGGTATTGTATGAGGTAGTCGGGAGTGGCAGAGAAGTACGTAAGAGTTGTACAGAATATGTACGAGAGAAGTGTGACAGTGGTGAGGTCTGCAGTAGGAGTGACGGATGCATTCAAAGTGGAGGTGGGATTACATCAGGGATCGGCTCTGAGCCCCTTTTTATTTGCAATGGTGATGGACAGGTTGACAGACAAGATTGTTGACTATGATGTTTGCTGATGACATTGTCAACTGTAGCGATAGTAGGGAGCAGGTTAAGAAGACCCTGGAGAAGTAGAGATGTGCTCTAGAGAGGAGAGGAATGAAGGTCAGTAGTAACAAGACAGAATACATGTGTGTACATGAATAGGAGGTCAGTGGAATGGTGAGGATGCAGGGAGTAGAGTTGGCAAAGATGGATGAGTTTAAATACTTGGGATCAACAGTACAGAGTAATGGGGATTGTGGAAGAGAAGTGAAGAAGAGAGTGCAGACAGGGTGGAATGGGTGAAGAAGAATGTCAGGAGTAATTTGTGACAGACAGGTATCAGCAAGAGTGAAAGAGAAGGTCTACAGGACGGTAGTGAGACCAGCTATGTTATATGGGTTGGAGACGGTGGCACTGATCAAAAAATAGAAGACAGAGCTGGAGGTAGCAGAATTATAGATGCTAAGATTTGCACTGGGTGTGACGAAGATGGATAGGATTAGAAATGAGTACAATAGAGGGTCAGCTCAGGTGGGACGGTTTGGACACAAAGCTAGAGAGGAGAGATTGCATTGGTTTGCACATGTGCAGAGGAGAGATGCTGGGTATATTGGGAGAATGATGCTAAGGACTGAGCTATTGAGCTGTCAGGTAAGAGGAAAAGAGGAAGGCCTAAGAAAAGGTTTATGGATGTGGTGAGAAAGGACATGAAGATGATGGGTGTAACAGAGCGAGATGTAGAGGACAGAAAGATATGGAACAAGATGGTCTGCTGTGGCAACCCCTTATGAGAGCAGCCAGAAGAAGAAGAAATAGACTTAATCTAGATTGTCGCTGTATGGTACTGTATTTGGAGAATTACCTAAAACCGTTCTAAATAGATTTAAAGTAATTCAAGCAGTTGCTCCAAGAATGCGCTGTGTAGCAAATGGTAGTAATCCTATTAACAATGTCTTCCTAATCTCTCGCTCACCGTTTTAATGGGGCGCAGAGAAGACAGCCACTCGTTGTGCAGGTAAATTGCGTGTGACGTCATTAAGAGCGACAGCTCTGAGAAAACAGAAACTGTCGCGTGCCCAGCCTGTCTTACACGGTGCTATCTCATCAGCTCGCTCTAATTGACAAGAACCTGCGCGCCACCGTCACTGTTTTTCGTATCTGCTCCCGTATAAAACGTTAAATGAAAAGTGGTGGAAAGTTCCTAGTGGTTCAAATCCCTATATAGGATAATCAATCAATCAATCAACATGTATTTATAGAGCACATATTTATACAAAAAAATGTAGTTCAAAGTACTTTACAAAATGAATAGAAAAATAGAAGACACAATAAAAAATAAACATAGGTCAACATTAATTAACATAGAATAAGTAAGGTCCGATGGCCAGGGTGGACAGAAAAAACAAAAAAAAAAAAAAAACTCCAAAGGCTGGAGAAAAACAATAAAATCTGTAGGGGTTCCAGACCACGAGACCGCCCAGTCCCCTCTGGGCAATCTACCTAACACAAGTCAAACAGTCCTCTTTGTATTTAGGGTTTTCATGGAAGGACCTGATGATGATGGTCACGTAGACTTCTGGCTTTCAGTCCATCAATGTTGGTGCATCATGATGCTTTGAGTAGGTGGAGGTGGCGCAGGCCGCCACCACAAGAAACAGGAAAAAGAAACAGAAGAGAGAGTTGGGGTCAGTACGGATTTTAGAGCCACTATGAATAGTTATTATGATGAATTGAACATACAGAGTATCAGTATTAAGTATTAAGGATAATCTATGAGTAGTGGGAAAATTGCTATATAAATATAGAGTCATTATTTTATTAACATTGTTATAAACGTTTAAAACAGAGAACTTTACTTTCTGTATTCTACTTGGATTTCACCGTGACTGTTTGATTTTATCATAACCCATTCTGATTTCTGAGCAACATATATTTTTTAGTCTGTTCTTAAAAGGGAACGAAAAAGAATACGCAGATAAACATTAAAACGAACAGGCGGATTGTTTTATTTAATGAATGCAGGAATCGCTTCCACCTCACGTACTCGGCACAGTGAGCGAGCCCGCTAAAGCTTCTCGGCGTGCTTTGTGACGTCACCAAAACGCGACGAAAACAATAGACGGCGTGCGCCTCGTCTCTTAAGCACACTAGCGATAAACTGAAAGCATGTTAATGTGCCGAAAAAAAACAAAAAACCGTCTACTAAACCGACTTTAAAAGTATCGCGTGGCTCAGAGCAAAAGGTAAGAGATTCGAGTTTGGGACCGTCAGTTTACGGATGTGTTTTTTTGTGCCAGTCTGAATTACAGCACGCGATTTGAATCACAACCAAAGAGTGTTAAGGATTCGGCTTGACTGAATTTGTGCGTGTTTCGTGACTCGCTATTCTTTGTCTTCCATGCTGCCTCATCCTTTTGTCTGTGATTTCTCATAGACAGTGCGCTTTGATATCTGGCTTTCTTTCAATTTAAGAAAATAAAACACCTACGTAATATGTAGTTAAGTCAAAGATTCTGTCGTCAAAGTGATACGACTTTACAGCCATTCTCCTTCAAAAAAAAAAAACCTCTAGAATAAAAAGAGGACGCACACAACTTCTGCCTCAACTAACAGCAGAGAGCAATATGTCAAAAAGGCGAAGACTGCATTTCTACGATTTGAGGTGGAACGGCAAGTGCGAATAATTATCCAACTTATTTCTATAAAACATTTTCATACAAACAATGTAGCTCTAAGTGGTTTCATTACAAGATGTCAAAGAAGTAGTTGTATGCAAATTAAAACTAGATAATAAAAATAATGCACAAGTAGTATAAAACAATGCTTACTTAAGATAAATGTGCAATTAAGAGAAATAGAGTCCTTAAATGTAGATTTATTTGTTTAGTTTTTGGACTATAAATGACGTGCTGTTGATATGGTCAGTTGGACAGAAGAAAACCTCAAGCTAGACAAGGGGAAAAGATATCTGCAAAGATTCTGGGCTAACATTATTCTTAAGCAGTTTTCTTTATTGTGATTTTTATATGCAATATATTTATTTATTAAGCACTGTTAAGAACAACATCAGTGCTGTACAATCAAACCCAACATATAAGACACACATCTCACATTGGATCAAAGGCCAGGGAGTCAAAGCGTGTTTTTAAAATAAGATTTAAAGACAGCTAGTGAAGGAGCCTGTCTAACATGCAATAGCAAGTCATTTCAGAGTTTTGGAGCTGCAACTGAGAAAGCTCGATCGCCTCTAAGTTTGCATCGTGTCTTAGGAACAAGTAAAAGCGTCTGGTCTGCTGACCTGAGACGGTACATAGGGGTGCAGCAGTTCCGACAGATAAAATGGGGCACAGCCATTAAAGGATTTAAAAACAAATACAAGGATCTTAAGGTGGATTTAAAAATGAACTGGAAGCCAAAATCGGGGTAACGTGCTCATGCTTGCTTGTACCAGTTAAAAATCGAGCTGTGGCACTTTGCACCAGCTGTAGGCGAGCAATGGAGGCCTGGCTCATTCCAAAAAGAAGTGTGTTGCAGTAATCTAGATGAGAGGTTATAAAAGTGTGTTTCACTGTTTCAAGGTTACATTTAGGCAAAACAGGCTTGACTTTTTTTTTTTTTGAAAGCCGCCTCAACTGGAAAAAGCAAGATTTTGCCAGTGTGTTCACATGGCTTTCAAGTTTTAAAGTGGAATCCATTTTCATACCTAAATTTGTGATCATGGATTTCTCATGTTGAGCCACAGTGGAAAGGTTGATGCAGGGGGTCCCGCTGGTGCCATTGGGTCTAAATAGCATGACTTCTGTCTTGTTCTCATTACTATTTAGAAAATTGAATGCCATCCAACTCCTGATGTATATAAATAAAGATTACAGATTCATTGAAGAGTTTGATCGTTCTGTGCATATCTAAATTATTAACAAAGTGGGCTTTTTTTGCAGTGACCTACTGTGTTAGCCTGATGTATCTCATTCGGTAAAGTACAGCAGAAGGCTGCCTCACCACTTCTTTTATCCTTCTCTTTAGGAGTAATAAACTGACCACTATTAGAAGATTTTTTTTTTGTGCTCTTTTCAGGAATTTTGTATGAAGTGTAAGAGTCACTGGGAACCAGAATACTAGGAGTAATAATTTCTGTCTTGTCTGCTGGAGGAACCTGAGGCAAGCGTCTTCTTGTTCTAACAGAATGGCTAATGTCAAATTCTGTATGATGGATAGGTTGACTGAGTATGGCCTGGTGGTCAGGTTTTTCATTTCTGTCTGGAACTTCAATACGCTGTGGATTATCACTCAAGCCTTCTGTGGAACCAGAATCTTCAAAGGTGTCCGCCAAACTTGCCCAGCGTGATACCCATTTAGGTCCTCCTTCTGATGATGTACCATAAGACTGCTCAAGATCAAAGGTTACGACTTGAAACGTAGAGGAACATGCAGTCCAAAGTTTTGGAAGGTGCAGATTATTTAAGGCTTTACATACCATAAGTAGTGTTTTAAAGTCAGCCTGTAAAGACACAGGTCACCAGCAGAGGTCCTCTATGATTTCATTTGACTGTTCATGAGTTTTCTTTGTTTGTCTCCCCTTAGGTCATGTGCTGTGAGCCACCTTATCAGGGGGCACATGTGTGTCCAGAGAGCTGAGGTCTAAGCATTATTGAAGCACAGAAGCCCCCCAGCATGTCAAAGTTGAAATCCTTAGAGGTGGTAGTAGAAGTGAGTGGTGAGGCCAATAATCCAAATCCAAAACCTTTCCAGGGCTCTGCTGCTCAAATGGATTCCACAGCCCGTATTCACCTCTCCAGTTTAATTTGATGGAAGTTCATCTTCTTAGTCACTCGCGCCACTGCCAAGCAAACGCAGGACAAGACGCGACTTTTTTTCTGTCCTCCCTCCCCTGTTTCAAGTTTCTTTCTTTTTACACACATGTTGTTAAGCCCATTTTATCCAGGCAATAGACTGAGTAATTTACTCCGAGTCATGAGATGGTCAAACAGGATGGACTTTATTGCAAAGTCGTCTCGGTTCACTCAAGTGAGCGCTCTTTGTTGGGGAAATCTTGCGCATGTTATAATTTTGTCTTTTGTGTTCAAACTTCATTATCCGACTCCCAAAACGCAAATCCTTCATTCCTTAAATTTATCCATACCACCAGTATTTTCTTATGCTTTATCAGAAGTAATTGCTTTTCTGCCCTCTTACCTGCTACCAATATTTTTACAACCAAAATATAGTTGCCACCCGCCCCTAGGAGTGACCTTCCCTCTGTGTCCACTAAATCACTTGTCAAATTCCTGATCTTGGGCTGGCAGATAAGGATGATTTCTCCATGTATTTAGAAAAGTAAGAAATACAGCCATGAACCTTTTTAAAGGTTGAACTTTTTCACAAATCCCGAGGCAAGCCAATACAACACGTTCCATTTTACAGTAATTTGGATGGAGAGTCTTAAATCCTCCTAGTTAAACTATGGTTAAGGTCGGAGGTGGTTTATCTGACTCAAGTCACCCATGGGGGAGTAAATGCTAACATTAATTTTATTTTTATTTTTTTCATTTTTAATTACTATTTAATTTAATATTGTTTCTTTGTATCAGTATACTGCTGATGGATTATGTGAATTTCCACTTGGGGTTAATAAAGTATCTATCTATCTATCTATTATACAGTCATGTGAAAACATTAGGACACCCTTTGAAAGCATGTGGTTTTTTGTTACATTTTTAATAAATGGTTATTTCATCTCCGTTTCAACAATACAGAGAGATTAAAGTAATCCAACTAAACAAAGAAAACTGAAGAAAAGTCTTTTCAAGATCTTCTGTAAATGTCATTCTACAAAAATGCCTATTCTAACTGAGGAAAAAGATAGGACACCCTTGCCCCTAATAGCGAGTGTTACCTCCTTTGGCTGAAATAACTGCAGTGAGACGGTTCTTGTAGCCATCTACCAGTCTTCGACATCGGTCTGAGGAAATTTTACCCCACTCCTCAATGCAGAACTTTTTCAGCTGTGAGATGTTTGAGGGTTTCTTGCACGTACAGCCCTTTTCAAGTCACCCCACAGCATCTCAATGGGATTCAAATCTGGACTTTGACTTGGCCATTCCAGGACTCTCCATTTCTTCTTTTTCAGCCAATCTTTGGTTGATTTACTAGTATGTTTTGGGTCATTGTCATGTTGCATGGTCCAGTTCCGCTTCAGCTTTAATTTTCTAACTGATGGTCTCACATGTTCTTCAAGCACCTTCTGATACACAGTAGAATTCATCGTGGATTCTATGATGGTGAGCTGACCAGGTCCTGCTGCAGCAAAGCAGCCCCAAACCATGACACTTCCACCTCCATGCTTCACAGTTGGTATGAGGTTCTTTTCTTGGAATGCTGTGTTTGGTTTACGCCAAACATGTCCTCTGCTGTTGTGTCCAAATAATTCAATTTTGGACTCATCTGTCCAAAGAACATTATTCCAGAAGTCCTGGTCTTTGTCAACTCTGGCAAATGTCAGTCTGGCCTCGATGTTTCTCTTGGAAAGCAAAGGTTTCCTCCTTGCACACCTCCCATGCAAGTTAAACTTGTACAGTCTCTTTCTGATTGTAGAGGCATGTACTTCTACATCAACAGTAGCCAGAGCCTGCTGTAGTTCTCGAGATGACACTTTAGGGTTTTTGGAGACCTCTTTTAGCATCTTGCGGTCTGCTCTTGGGGTGAACTTGCTGGGGCGACCAGTCCTGGGCATGTTGGCAGTTGTTTTGAAAGCCCTCCACTTGTAGACTATCTTCCGGACAGTGGAATGGCTGATTTCAAAATCTTTTGAGATCTTTTAAATCCCTTCCCAGACTCATAGGCTGCTACAATCTTTTTTCTGAAGTCCTCTGACAGCTCTTTTGTTCTCACCATGGTGCTCACTCTCACTTCAACAGTCAGGAGCACACCAAACTAAATGTCTGAGGTTTAAATAGGGCAAGCCTCATTCAACATGCAGAGTAACGATCTACTAATTATGTGCACCTGGTGTGATATACCTGTGTGAGATCTGAGCCAATTTAAGAGGGAATACATGTGAGGGTGTCCTATCTTTTTCCTCAGTTAGAATAGGCATTTTTGTAGAATGACATTTACAGAAGATCTTGAAAAGACTTTTCTTCAGTTTTCTTTGTTTAGTTGGATTACTTTAATCTCTCTGTATTGTTGAAACGGAGATGAAATAACCATTTATTAAAAATGTTACAAAAAACCACATGCTTTCAAAGGGTGTCCTAATGTTTTCACATGACTGTATAGTGCCTTTCACTCTCTATCTATCTATCTATTATATAGTGCCTTTCACTCTCTATCTATCTATCTATCATATAGTGTCTTTCATCTATCTATCTATCTATCATATAGTGTCTTTCATCTATCTATCTATCATATAGTGTCTTTCATCTATCTATCTATCTATCTATCTATCTATCTATGTCAAAGTGACAGAATCCTCAAATCCAATTGGCTGTCGAGCAGAGCTAATGAATCGCGGAGGTCTACAGCTGCGCCCCCCTCAACCCAGTGGCTTCTCTATTACGTTGAACTGCACAGCACTCTGGGTAATATTCTCAAAAGTGTAGGCTCAGTTATTCCACACACTTTGCATACAAAGTCCACACACAAAGGGCCTTACCTTTTATGATACAAAGTCCCATTTCCTTTTACAGTCACAGATTTGAAAGTTTTGTGATAGAATGTTTATTTATTTATTAATGCGGTCACACATTTGCCACTAATTTTTATTTTAATAAACTTTATTTTAATTGATGCTGCAAGAATTATATTCAGAATTCCAGTTCACCACCCACTCATGGTTACGTTTATATTTACTTCTTTGGCTGATGCCTTTATCCAAAGCGACTTGCAGCATTTATGATACAATTGGTTCCATTTCTTTTGGCTTTTCAATTGGAGTACAGGCAGCTCAAGTGACAGCATTAGTGGTGGGATTTGAACCCACAATCTCAGGGTTTGAAGTCCAAAGCCTTAACCACCACATCATACTGCCTGCGTAGTTGTCAGTGTCTTGCATGTTAACTTTCTGTGTCTTTTATGAAAACGTTTACTTCTAGACCAGGGGTCCCCAACTCCAGTCCTGGAGGGGCCACAGTGGCTGCAGGTTTTCATTCTAAACCTTTTCTTAATGAGTGACCTGTTTTTGCTGCTAATTAACGTCTTTTGAACTAATTTTAAATGACTTACTCTTGAAGACTCAGATCCCTGGTTTGTTTCTTTTTCCTTAATTGGCAGCCAAAAAATAATGAGATACAAAATGAGCCAAAACAGGACCAGCAAACTGTGACCATCAGACAAGATCAGAAAATAAAGACAAAGGTCTCAGTAATGTTGATCTGCTCAGTCCACAAAACATTTGACCAGTGCTGTTAGAAAAGAGAAAATCAACAATTTCAGAAATGTCTGCTGTTGCACAATGAGAGCAGCAACAAGCCAAGAAAGTACGAAACGGGTTTAATTAACAACAAGACACTCTGTGCCTGATTAAGCAACTGGTTGAAGTGAAATTAGTTGGAGTTTGAGGCCCTGACTGAGTTGGAGTTTCTGTTTGGGTGCCTTTTAAGGAAAGCAATGAAGCAATTCCGAGGAAGGATGAAGACATTCAGGAGAACAAATCTTAAAAAAGCAAGTCAATTAAAATGAATTCACAAGAAGTTAATTAGCAGCACGAAGAGGGCACTCATTAAAAAAGGGTTGGAATGAAAACCTGCAGCCACTGTGGTCCCCCAGGTCCGGAGTTGGTGACTCCTGATCTAAACTGCCTGACGTTATCTAAATGTTAGCTGATTTGACACTTAAAAAAATAAAAAAAATGCTTTTAGAGCTAAATGTTACAGTTTTGATGAGTTAAATCCTCTCCTTTTAACAGCAAGGAACAGACAGCTGTAACACCAAGATGGATATCAAAGAAGAAATTTGTGAGGCTGAAATAAAGACCATGAAGTTAGTGACTGTAAATGTTAAGGAGGAGGATTGTGAATGGGAGTCTGTCCACCCCAAACAGGAGAGTCTAGGCATTAAGGACGAGGATTATGAACTAGGAGCTGTGGACATTAAAGAAAAGGCTGAGGAGACACCCATCAGCAGTGAGACGCACCAGCATGAAACTCTGAATGGCGGTGACCTTACAATGAAGTCTGAATCGTTAGAGTCTGACACAAAGATTATTGAGGAAATGTCACCTGTTAGAAGTCTGGAAAATCAGCCACCATCTACAAATCAGTCTGGAGAAGGTAAGTGTAAGATAAAAATACATTTAAATTTTGCGGTAGGTTATTTGAGCATGAAAAGGCCATCTTGTACTTTTTATGTGAAGCTTGAAAGTGTAATGAAGGTTTATACTTTATGATGAAAAGCAGAAAATTACTGACTTAGCCAGTGTAACAAAGTTTCTTTTTAGGCAGTACAAGAGCTAATTTGTGTTAAATTAACATCTGGGATTCTGGGATCCTAGGTCTTAATATTGGTATGATTCAAGCTGCTGGTTTTTTGACTGTTCAGTAAGCATTTATGACATCAATAAATATCTAAGGGGGTCCTGGGTAGGGGATCGTCAGAAGTCAACTTTTTGTCTGAACCCTGACAATACACTCCCCAAAGAGTTTTATTTTCTCCATTGAAGCTGTCGGCTGGAGTTTGTTTTCCTATCCTGTGTTTCCAGCTGGCCATATCTCCATTAGAGGCGTCACCACAATCTTTTTATACATTACAATTTGTTTTTGTGTCACACTCTTCATTGAGCGCACGCAGAGCGCTGTGACAAATTCTCAGGTAAAATGCAAGTATAAATTATACTAATTACTACATATAGAAGTAGTACATTTGAAGATGCAGATTTGTTGAAACAGAGAGAAAACAAAGTAAAAGCCAATTAACATAAATGGAAATCTACAGAATCTGTCCATCAATAGTTGTGGAGTTATTTCCAGTTGAAAGTGGAGGAGATCAGAATTGTAAAAGAGAAAGACAAAGCTAGACATGGTCAGAGTCCCAGAGTCCTTCGCCAACTAACCACTCACCCCCTCCTGGGTATTCTGTAGTGGAGTTTGTGCCACCATTCAATCTGATGAAGGAACCTTTCTATCCACTGATTCCACGCACCTTTTATTTGAGATGTCTTTTCCAATGACCGGAGTAGAGCAGTGGCACCAAGGGCCACATGAACATACTGAGAAGAGAAGCAGATTAGAGGGGAGTTAGTAACGGTTTATAAATTGTGTTATATATTTGTTCAGATGACTAACAAACAGGGATGCATTATGCACACAGCTAAGCAGCAGCTCTAGTCCGGGTGTGCCATACTAAAGTCATGAAACTTGAGCCTGATTTAAAAGCTGAGATTGAAGGGGCATCTCTTATATTAGCAGGCAGATCATTCCACAGCATTGGGACACTGTAACTAAAAGCTTGATCTCCCATTGTTATTTTATTGCTATTTGAACTCTTAAGGAGGGCAGCATCTTGAGATCTTAATGTGCGCTCTGGTTAGTAAGTCATGATAATTTCAGATAAGTAAACAGGGCCACGACCATTCAAGGCTTTATATGTTTAAAGGGGGATTTTGAAATCTGAACCTAAACTTAACTGGGAGCCACTATAAGGATTTAAGAACTGGAGTCATGTGTTCGTACTTTCTGGTTCTTGTAATAATTCCTGCAGCTGCACTTTGAATTAAGTGAAAGCTGCATAAAGAATGATTTGAACAGCCAACAGGTTACAGTAGTCATTCCTGCTAGAAACAAATACATGAATTAATTTCTCATTTTCTTGCATATTTACAACAACAACATTTATTTCTATAGCATGTTTTCATACAAATTATGTAGCTCAAAGTGCTTTACAAGATGAAGAAAGAAAAATCTAAAAATAAGATTAGGCAGTACTAAGTAACAAAGAATAAATTAAGGTCCAATGGCCTGGAGGACAGAAAACACAAACAAACAAAATAACTCCACATATTCTTGAGAAAACAAAATCTGCAGGGGTTCCAAGCAAGGTTATTATAGTTAACGAAAACTAAAATCAAAACTGAAACTATTATTAAAAAAACATTTTCGTAAACTGAAATAAAATAATTAACAAAAATGAAATGAAAACTAAAGCTAAACGAAACTATTAAAGTAGCTGGAAAGACGAACTGAAATAAAATAATCATCTACTAAAATATTTTTAGTTTTCATTTTTAAATGAATATTGTTGCCGTTAATCTTTAACTCTTGTAAGTTTTAACTCTAAAACAGAAAGTCATCCACCATGAGCCGCCCGCACATATTCATCCAGTGAACAGAGTGAGCTGAATACAGTTGCATAAAGCGTGTGAAACAGAAAACGATTTACGTGCCACCTTTCTTTGCGCTTGTTGTATATCAAGATGTAATTAAAATGGCTGAAATCAGAATGTGCTGGTCAACAAAACCTTTACCGTATGAATGGAAAAATCACAAGTGAGTAATGTGACTCTTAGGTGACTGCTTTTTGTTGACAGCAATTCACCTGCCACTTTGCACAGGAGAAATCATTTTTACTTTCTCATATACGAAGTATTGAGTAAGTATAGTAATCATGAAAAAATCAACCTCGATATTTTGATGAATCTTGACGTTATAGACCTCCGAGAGTCCAAAAGTACCGTTTTTTGGAATTATGTGTGTGCGTGTGTCTGTGTGTGTGAAAACACGATAACTCAAATACGCAACATAATAGGTGAAAATCAGCTTTTGGTTGTTACACCACAATTGTAGTATAAGTATTAACTTTTGGGCCAAATCCATCACCCGGAAGTGGTACTTTACCCAAACACATACTCATTTTTTTTTTTATTCGTGCAGCTGCAGAGTCCGGTTTATTCAACTTTACTTTTATAATAATTGTTCAATATATGGGCGGCACAGTAGCGCAGTGGGTAGCACTGCTGCCTCGCAGTTAGGAGACCCGGGTTCACTTCCCAGGTCCTCCCTGCGTGGAGTTTGCATGTTCTCCCCGTGTCTGCATGGGTTTCCTCCCACAGTCCAAAGACATGCAGGTTAGGTGCATTGGCGATTCTAAATTGTCCCTAGTGTGTGTGCGCCCTGTGGTTGGCTGGAACCATGCCCGGGGGTTTGTTTCCTGCCTTGCACCCTGTGTTGGCTGGGATTGGCTCCAGCAGACCCCTGTGACCCTGTAGTTAGGATATAGCAGGTTGGATGGATGTTCAATATATTATTAATTTAATCTGATTTGTTGTTGATGGTTCCTTAATATACATAATATAAAAATATAATCATTGTCTTGCGGTTTACTCCTCAAATATCCATCCCCATATCCGAGTATACAAGAAAGTCAGGGGGAGACCACTCCCGGTTTTTGAAAATAAAACGGCAGTAATCGAGAAACTGACTAGGTCATCATACAAGAACAACATATTGTTGCTGACGAATGACTTTTGCTTTAAAAACGTCGTTTAACAATGAAGTGATACAAACAAAGGTAGGTAGGCAAAGAGAGTCTGCCAAGTGATGAAAAACTAAACATACTAATGGGTTTTTATATTTATTCTATATTTATTAATTTATCCTTTTTAGTTCATATTCACAACTCAAAATACCTGATATTGTGAAAGTAACCCATTAGAAGAATTATATTTTAAAATAGTTGTCTCCCTTTTTTCAATGTTTCTCTCTCTCTCTCTCTCTCAAAATAGATAGTTGAAATATCATATTCTTTTCGTCCTTATCATACATATTGCAAACCAGGGATTTTTCCTGCCTTACATCCAAACCTGCTGCGGTAGGCTCCAGGTTCCTGCGATCCTGCTCTGGATAAACAGGTTTAGATAATGTATATATTGTTCTTAATCTCAGATGCTGTCTCTGTCATGTTATGCCTGTCTGTACTCCTATTACCTGCTCTTGCTCTGCTCATTATAGGTTTACTGTCCTTTATGTTGGGCTATTCAAGTCTCACTTGTTTTTCTTTGTTTCCCACAAAACAGCAAGGTGGGGTCTGCACACTGAGTCAAGCCTAAGAGCCCTGTTCTTCCTGAGCCCCCCTGATTTTCATGAGAAAATGTTTAAAAATTGTGTAAAATTGTTCATATTCAGTATCTAGTTTTGATTATGCTTGTTTTTATCAGACAAAAACAAAACCAGATAGTAAACCATGTACTGTAGTAAGCTTCCACTAACATTAAACTCGTATCTAAATCTGTTAAGCGTACAGATCTGTCTGATTGTGACACAAAACTAAACTTTGTAGGAGCTCCATGCCATAATTACTAAAAGTAAAACTGAAACTAATAAATATAAAAATAAAATAGAAATGTCTTTGTGATATAAAAACTAAACTAAAAATACATGAAGAAGGAAAACTAAAACTAAACTGAATTTCCAAGTAAGGTCAGAAAAAATATCGAAATAAAAACTAATATAAGAAGGCAAAACTATAATAACCTTGGTTCCAAGGCCATGAGACCACCCAGACCCCTCTAGGCATTCTACCTAACATAAATTACCTCAATCAGTCCTCATGTTTTTCAGGCTTCACATGGAAGAACTTGATGATGACAGTCATGTGGACCTCTGGCCTTCAATTCATCAATGAATGGACATCACAGTGCTTTGATTAGGTGGTGGTGGTACAAATCGCCACCATAGATAACTGGACAAAGAACAACAGCAACAGTAGGGGTTAGTATGGATTGCGGGGCCATGAAAAAAATGATAATTCAGTGGATATACAGAATTATCAGAGTTACACTAAAATGAAAGCCATGTTACCATAATGAGATTTTAGCAGTTTTTTTAAAGTGCTCCACTGTATTAGCCTGGCGAATTTCTATCAGTAAGTTATTCCAGATTTTAGGTGCATAACAACAGAAGGCCGCCTGACCACTTCTTTAAATTTAGCTATTGGAATTATAAGCAGACACTCATTTGAAGATCTAAAGGTACGATCTAACATTTTAAGTTGGAAAAAACAAGTTTTGGATAGTTTTGAAATGTGTGCTTGAAATAACATGCTAGTGTCAAAGTTAGCCGTGAGCTCTTCATTCTATGCAGAGTAAAAATATCAATAACATACAAAAGTAGAAAAAAACGCATACAGCACAAAAGTACTTTGCTTATGTTCAAATGTATATTTATTTTATTGTGAGCTTTCACATTTTAATTTTTGGGTAATTTGATGCCTCTCCTGTAGATTTTGACTCTGAGGGTAGAGATCTGTGCAAGCAGACAAAGTGCCAGGTTCGAATCTCTTAAATACTAGATGTGACTCTACTCCGTTGGGCCCTTAACCTGCAATTGCTCCGTCCTGGGTATGATGATCTATATGCAGCCCTGCAAGTGAATCCCCCAACTTAAGGGGAAAACTTGGTGGGGTCAGTTGCAGGATTGGCACTCCAGTCACCATTTCAAAAAAGAAAATCACCTTGCACTGCTCCACTGTGGTGCTGAGGTGTCTTGTGCTAATCTGACACCATTCCTGTCGATGTGTTTGATCTGTATTGAAGTTTCAAATTAAAAATTGAAAACCATTTAAAAGCCTATAGCATTACCTTCATGATGCCCTCAAGCCTCGTCGTGACTGTGGGTTTGTAAAGCTCCTCAACTTGGGCAGCTCTGTATTCTCACGCCTGCTTTGATTCGGCCCACTGGAAGTGAGTGATGTTTTAAACAGCAGCACAGTATCAACAGAACCATACTGAGATCCTTCTAGCTATGCATGACCTTAAATTGACAATTCTACATTTATTTTCCTGTGAAGTTATTTCTGAAAAGAATTTTTTTTTCCTTTATAACTGGAATGCCAAAGTAAATTATTCAGAGAACATTGAGAAGGTAAGCAAAATAGCACATTTTATTGGTTAACTAGAAAGATTATAATATGCAAGTTGTCTGATAGTAAAGCTAACCAACGTGTGGCCAGGGCTTTACTGGACAGAGTGAGGCTGACAAACAATCCAGAGAGGGAGAAAAATCTTTTATATACCAGAACTTTTTTTTTTTCTGCAACAGGACTTTGCTGAGCCGAGGATTGCTGTAAATGTTTTAATAATAAGTTTTCCACAGTTTGTATTTATTTTACAGATTGTCAGCTTTGGCCATGATTCTCCATTAACCACCCCCACACTTCCCGCTCGGTCCCCTAAATGCACAAACACCACCGATTGTAACACTAGCTGCTGTGTCTGCCCTATTGTTATTCCTGTCTCTCCTCCCTGATTACATGAATGGCTGTTATGGTAGGAGAAGTTAAAATACACAAAGAGAAATTCACACAGTAGGCGACTCTGCACATTGAACTTTATTCTTCTGCCTACTCGTGTTTTTCACATCACAAGTGAAACGGACATGCAGTATGCACAGTTGATCAGCAGCTCTAGTCAGGGTATGCTAGACTGAAGTAATGAGTCTTCAGCCGTGATTTAAAGTAGATTTTTTTTCTTCTTTTATAACTGTGATACCAACATGAAGTTTTACAATGTTCTCTGACTATATTAACTATTTATGAAGTGTATATATAACGCTGACAGCGGGACTGGGGGCTTGGTTTGTGGCAACTACCAGGCAAATTTGTACTCATTATTAGGGATGAGCAAACAGTCTGAGGATAACTGAATTAGCAATAAAACTGAAGAGTTTGACCAAAAAAAAAAAAAAGCAGTTTTGCGATCAATTAAATTTACTCCATTGACCCTTGCAATTGCGGGACCACAGTTACTACCCTTTCCTGTCATCTAATCTGGGATACGGTTTTTATTTAAGAGTACGACTTTTTGTCTCATTTAGGGTTGTGTCGAGACATTTTACATTTCTAAATTATTCATTCTTCATTTATCTTCATTATGAACATTTTCTGAGAAATTTTAAGGTCCACAAAGAGTGTGCGGTGCTGCTAAATGCTTAAGAAGAAAAGTTCCTTTATTTAACAGCCCCACCGATCCCAAATTTAAACACTTCACAAAACTCTCCTTAATGAGTTTTACACTGGCAAAATTGCATGTGAAATGGATTTAATGGTCAGTTTCACAAAACTGAATGGGAGACTCCGCTGTTTACTGCTCCGCTCATTACCTACTATATTTTGTGATGTTATGTAACCTGTAATATGAGATTCAGACCACCGGACTAGGACAGTGACAACTGTTCTGTGTTGGCCAAGCTTGCAGATAGCAGCGTCATTGTGTTGTGTAGATGTGCTAATAAATCTGCAATGAAGAGATGAGGTTTGCACAATGCATTTTAATCAGCTTCCCACAGTCATTTACTTTATTACTTATTTTCAACACCATCTGCTTTGGCTGTGCCCCCCTGCCCCTTTAATGCACAAAAACCACTGGCGGTAACACTAGCCGCTGTGGCTGTCCTTCAACCAGATCCTATTGTTATTCCTGTCTCTCCTTCCTGACTACATGAATGGCTCTCATTATAGGAGAAGCTAAAATACACAGTGGGATAAGACAAGACTCTTTACATTGAACTTTGTTCTTCTGCCTGCTTGTGGTTTTCGCCTAACCAATGCCATATTGTGTAAATTGTCTTAGTTTAACTTAAATATTAATTGAAGGTGGCTAACAACTAAACTGGTTCATTTCTGGATGATGTATTCTTCTCTGAGGTTCCTTATTTTCTTTGCAGTTTTACCAGACAATGGCAGCTTCTTAACCTCCTCATCTCAGACCTCTGTTCAGTGCAGATCACAGCAGACAACAGCTGATGATAATATGAAGAAACTGACATCTAGATCACAGAGTGTGATACAAGCCTATTTGCAGGATGATTCTCTGCCAGTGATAAAAGTAACAACAGGCTCAACCACTATCAACCAGGAGCAGAGGAAAAAGTGCAATCCAAGTGGAACACAACAGAATGTTCATCAGTGTTCTGAATGTGGCAAAGGATTCACACAAATTGAAAGTCTTGGGAGTCACAGAAAAATTCACAGTGGAGAGAAGCCATATTGTTGTTCTGAATGTGGCAAGCGATTTACACAACTGGGCCATCTTAAGAAACACAAAAGAATTCACACCGGGGAGAAGCCATATTGTTGTTCTGATTGTAGTAAGCGATTCACACAACTGTGCAGTCTTAAGATCCACAGAAGAATTCACACAGGGGAGAAGCCATATTGCTGTTCAGAATGTGGTATGGGATTTACCTGCACTGGCAGCCTTCAGGAGCACAGAAGAACTCATACGGGTGAAAAGCCCTATTGCTGTTCTGAATGTGGAAAACGGTTTTATCGCAGAAGAAATCTTCACAGCCACAAAAACATTCACACCGTAGAGAAGCCATATTGCTGTAATGAATGTGGCAAACAATTCTGTTACAAGAGTAATCTTCAGAGACACCACAGAAATCACACCAGAGACAAGCTGTTTTGCTGTAATGAATGTGGAAAAGAATTCTTACGTATTGGCAGTCTAAAGAGACACAGCAGAATTCACACTGGTGAGAAAGAAACGGCACACTTTAGCAGTCAAGAGTGAGGTTCACTCCTCTCCTGATAGGTAAGCATTGTTGAGAGATGAATCCCTGAGAGAAGAGGAACTGTCATAACTGAAGAGTGAGGTTCACTCCTGTCTTGATAGTAAGCATGGTAAGACAAATTTGGAGAGATGAACGATTAGAGAAACCCTAAAAGAATTAAGTTGGAGGGTGACATTTGAAGGAACAGAGGAAGATGTGAAATGTAACTCATCAAGCTACTTAAGCCTTAAATAGTGATTTCACATGGGGAGCTTTCTTTTGCAAGATTCATACGAAATCTCATAAACGTCAAACGAATTTTATAGCATGAAAAGGATCCAAAAACATAATTCATACTGGGCAAACATCTCTCCAGATCAAAAGGTGCCCATCCTCTGCTGTGGGACTCTAGGTAGGTGATGGAGATAGCGATTGATGATGTGAGGAAGACCTCCAATGTGGTGTCACTCCAGTTGGACAATGTTATGTGCCACACCACAGTGCAACTCCTTAGACCACAGAAGTGCAACACGAGATAGGAATTAATAGGCTTGAACACAGTCCAGTGGGTGAGTGAAGACAAAGAGGAGATCATTGTAATGGAGAACAATATCTAGCATAAGATAAAACTTTATTGATCTAGGAATATTTAAGTTGGTATATTTCTTATTATTAATGTCTAATGATATGAATTTTTTAAGCCAGTCCATCTTTCAGATAAGACCTTTGCATTCAGTTAGCCCCTCTCTAAAAATCCAAAACTGAAATTTGCAGGTCAGTTAGCCTGGGGAAATAATGGAGGAAACAACATGAACAGGCCACAGCTAAACTGGGGGTGCAGTGGGGTCATTCTGAAACAAGAACTGGTATGACATAAGAAATATGACGAACGAAAGTAGATCATTCAGTCCATCGTGCATTTTTGTTTAGCTTATATCTATGCTGCCCCAGTATTTCTTCCAGATTCTTCTTAAAGGTTCTCAAGGTTTCTGCTTCACCTCCATGTCTCAGTAGTTTGTTCCACAACTCCTTTGTGCAAGGAAGTTCTTCCTGGAGTCAATTTTAAGTGCACTTCCACTTAGTTTCCACCGATGTCCTCGACTATCTGATTCACCCTTAAGCTGAAACTATGTTACTGGATCCAATTTATCAATAACTATGAGGATTTTAAATACCTGGATTAGGCCTCCATACGGTGTCCTCTCCTCTGGCCTAAATGGGTTTAATTGTACGAGCCTGTCAGAGTAGGACATGGAGTATGGAATTGACTTCTACTGATAAACGAAGACCTCAGTTTCTGATGGAATGGGGTTGGGCACTGAATTAGGAGAGTTGCTCTGCACCATGATGTCCCATTGGTCCATAAAGAGTGACAGGAAATCAAAGGACTGTCATAGGTTTGGCCTCTTTATCTCTCTCTCTCTCTCTCTCTCTCTCTATCTGATATTTTCCATCCATGGAGGCATCAAGCCATCATTCAGTCCATTTAAAGGCCATGGGGGTAACAGAAACCAAGCAGGAGCAGAGACAGAGCCACCTGGTAGGTAGCATATGGACATAAGATGAAGTGATCCTTTGTGCATTATTTTGTGTGTATTATTGATAATACAAAAATGAATGTGTAACTTTTTTCTCTAACATGTTCCGGTACTCACTCTGATTGCCTGGTAGAAGGATGTGTTGAACTACAGGACCTTACAGTATGGGATTTGAGGAATTCTGGTGAAGTCTGCATATTAAAAAGTTTTGAGCAAGGCTGAGGCAGATGATCCCAAAAGGGTGGCTTGGCTGGTAAGTGGCAAATAACCAAAGGGTATATCAGCCGCCAGGTGTTGTTCTTGCTGAAGTTAGTGAGTCCCTGTGTGAAGCACTGAGGAGTGACCAGCAGTATGGACATCACTTATAATCCAGTGCTCAAGTTAATAGAGTGTGTGAGTGAAATAGTTGCAGGGCGCCTGGTGTGGGAAGATGGCTACTGTTTTGTCCTCAGAGTTTATCAGGTTGAGGAAAGACAGTTACCAGTAAGAAAGCATTACAGAGGAAGTAAGACTATGTTGATTGGTAATTGCGATTTAATCAAAGTATTTGAAGTTTCATTTGTCTCAGAGCCCCATGTCTGTTGTTTTCACTCTGAAGCTACCGAGTCCCCATATGGAGTGCTAAGGAGTAACAGGCATTATAGACCCCACTCATACACCATGCTAAAATGAATTGGGTCTCTGTGTGTTAGTTTAGGTCAGGCTGTAATGAATCTGGTAAATAACGTCAGTTTAGTATTGTAGACTCAGAAATGTCTAAATCCATTATTCACTCCTCTCTAAAGCCATGTGGTAGCAGAGACTCAGCCAGCCCAGAGACAGTAAGCGGATGGATGCATAATGAACCGCTACCTAGGTTATCATGCTAATTTTGTTATACTCACTCATTAAAGTTTATTATTTTGGCCATATTATTTATAACACAATACCAATAGACTTGGATGATTAAATGTTCCCTTAATTTACATATTATTCGAGTTTTTTGACTCAAGGATGCATTTTAATTAGGCCTTTACATCCAGAAGGCATTTATTGTCAACAGATTGCCGCTTGTCTCCCACAGAGTTAGTGCTGAGGAGGGTCCCATTCAGCTGTAAACAAGATGGAAGGGAGTAACACTCCAATGGTCAATGAAACTCAATGCTGGATCTGACACAAGTCACATTAAAGATGACTGCTGACACAGATCTCAAAAATATCATAGATGTGACTCAATGTGCAAAAAAAAAAATATTTGGCTTTGGCAGCATTTGGACGGGAGACCATCTAGGGCAAGCTCTGGTTGCTGGTGAGGCCAAAAGGGACATTTACCCTGTGGTCTGTGTGAGAATCACAATGTCCTGTGCTGTATGGTGTAATAGTGTCACCCTTCAGATTCTGACTCTTATGTGGTTCTAAAAGATTCCAGGGCTTCTTTCTAGAATAGTAGCCTGTACCCCAATGTCCTTGCTGAATTGCTAATAGCTAATGTGTGCTCAGCATAGTGGTGAAACAATGGCTTCTGTCACATCATTTGGGTGGCTGCAGTCCACTGATGGTTGTTGAAGTGGCTCCCTACTGTCTATGACCTCCTCCTATCTAGACTCTATGTAAGGCATTTAGAGTAATCAGAAAAGCACTGCTGAGGTGTCTTTAATTATAATTATTACAAAAGACACTTCTTTCTTGTCATGAAGTGGGTAATCCAAATTTATGCTTTCACGTTCTTACCCTTAATTAAAAAAAAATACATCCATTGTAGATTCCTATTCTCTTATAAAAATCAGTAGCGTTTTTGACATTAAAAAGCTGTCAAAAGAGGCGGGCCCTGAGATAAACTGCTGTCAGAAGGGGTGGGGCCACCCTACACCATACAGAGATTTCTGGTGTGGTCGTTCATTTAAAGTAAGTTTTGGGTAGGAATTATCACTGGGATTTGCAGTTCATAATGGCACACCGCAGGGCAGTGTCATAAGCCCTGTATTATTTAATATTATTATTAATAATATTTTTGAACCATCTGGCGCTGAATTAGTCCTGGCATTATATGCAGATCATGGGGCCACATAGAAGAGACGCCGTAATGTTACGTATGTGGTACGGTGGACATTGCAGGTAGCTTAAAAACTGACACCTGATAGGTGTCGAAAGCTCTCGAATAAAAGACTGTTATAAGATATATGATTTATTGTCTCCCTTTGTGGATTTCTACCTATAAATATGTGAACCGTATCACGGGCTTTCGCTTCTTAGATGTACATATATATATATATATATATATATATATATATATATATATATATATATATAGAAAGAGAGGGAGAGAGAGCAGCTTAGCCGACAGATGTTTTTGTTTATATGGGCAGCCTTTCTCTAATGTTGCAGTCTCTAAGTATCTAGGCCTATGGTTTAATTTAATACTGAACTGGAGGATTTATTGAAAGTGTTTAATGGATACATTTAAATGTTTCACCAAGCTGGTGTGTTGGGATACAACTGGATATTTACTACAGGAGTAACTCAGACAGTATACACAGAGCCTTAAATAGTTAATTTAGATTATGACTGTAGTATATACTACGTTCGAGGAATTAGCCAAAACAGTTGTAAATAGATTTATAATAATTTAATTTATAACACGAGGACGCGCAGCTTCGTCAAACCAGCGCGAGCGAACGCGCTTGCAGGTCAATGGCCAGTGATGCCATCAAACGAGAAAAGAGAAGCTGGCGCGCGCCTCGCGTGTCTCACGTAGTGCACTCGCATTTACTCCCTCCGATTTACAGCAACCTGCGCGCTACCGCCGATCCTAATCGTGTCTCATTCCTTCTAACACATTGAATGAACGATTAGGAAAAGTGATTTCTAAAGTAACGTGCTAGGTAGTATAAAAAGTGTGTCCCATGTGAACATTTTAGCTTAAGACAGATAGCTTGAGTGGTTAAAATACATTGGTGTTTAAAACTGCGAACTTTGCTTTCTGTATTATACTCAGATTTTAAATCAGTTTTCAATTACTGTTCGATTTTATTCTCACTCATTCTGATTTCTCCGTGACATATATTCTTCAGTCCGTTCTTAAAAGAGCACGAATTAGAAGAAGCAGATAAGACTTTGAACAAACGGACGGATTCTTCTATTTAATAAACGCAGGCAGCGTTCACGTATTGAGCATAGTGCGCGTGCCCGCTAAAGCTTCCCGGCGTGCTATGTGACGTCACCAAACGCGACAAAAATAAAGTCGGCGTGCGTCTTGCGTCTTAAGCATATGAGGAGTAAACCAGAGGCTGTGAATTTAGCAAGAGATACTGTTGAGTGAATCGACTTGTAAAGCATCGCATCACTCATAGCAGGAGGTAAGTGATCCTTGTTTGGGACCGTTAATTTGCAGATATTTTTTTCTTCGTGTCAGTCTGAATTACAGCAGGCGCCTTGAATCACAACCGGACAGGATTCTGCTTGACCGAATTTCTGTCTGTTCAGTGACACTCGCCATTCATTGCCTTCCTTGCCGTGTATTACTTCTGTCGGATCGCCCAGTTCTTTCAACAAAGCTGATTTAATATAGACACTGCGCTTTGATATCCGGTTTTATTTTTATTTAAGAGTGTAAAAAAAAAAAAAACTACCATAATATGCAGTTAAGCCAAAGATACTCTCATGGAAGCGATTGGACTTTACAGACATTACCTTTCCAAAAAAAGTTAAAAGAGAACACACACAGCTTCCCTCTCCTGATAACATCTGAGCGCAATTCTGGCAAAAACGAGCCGTCATCCAAGGGGCGGTGGTTCTCACGGTTTTGTGCCAAAGACACGGACAGCAGGCTTTTCACTTAAAGTTTTCTCTCAAACCTCACAGATGCTCACTCTTCCGTTTCGTACAAGATGCACCCGGGATGCATCGCACATTATATATAATACATACATATATATAAGTTCCTATCCTACTTTTCAGACCAATCACAAATAAACCTTTGCATTCTGGGGTTCTGTGCTCAGACACCACATTGTTTCCACGATTTGATGTGGAACGGAAAATGCGAATAACTGGCAAACTTCAAAAACTAGTTTTATTTCTATAAAACATTTTCATACAAACCATGTAGCTCAAAGTGCTTTCTTTAGAATACGGGTGGGCAAAGTCAGTCCTGGAGGGCCACAGTGGCTGCAGGTTTTTGTTCCAACCCAGTTGCTTAATTAAAAACTAATCCTTGTCAATTATTTAATTTCATGGCATGCTAGTGCTTTAACTCTGCTGTGTCAAGTCATTCTCAAATCCTAGATTTTTTTCCTTTCTAAGAATATCATCCAAATGATTTGAAGCCTAAGACAGACAAGTTCTTCTCAGTCCTTCACTTTTTTTCTCTTCATTTTCCTTCCAAGTATTTAATTAAACCAAACAGTGCATGATAAATACACACACAGGTGTAAATGGTGGCAAGCTAAATGGAGGAATGCTGGTTTCTTTTGTCATTTGCATCTTATTGCTAATAAGGCACAATTAAAAACCAAGGCTGCAGTTGTTTAAGACTAAAATAAGCAATACGGGTTCGAAATCTTAACGAGTGAGACCACTAAAGTGAAGCAGAAGTGTTACTTGAGCAATAAGTGCTTCTTATTAAGCAGTTGGGTTGGAACAAAAACCTGCAGCCACTGCGGCCCTCCAGGACTCAGTCTGCCCACCCCTGCTTTAGAAGATATCAACAAAGTGGTTGCATGCAGCCATCCATTATCCAACCTGCTATATCCTAACTACAGGGTCACGGGGGGGTCTGCTGGAGCCAATCCCAGTCAGCACAGGGCGCCAGCCCGGAACAGACCTTGTGCAGGGCGCCAGCCCACCACAGGTGGTTGCATACAATGAAAAACAAATTTAAAATTTGATAATAAAAACAATGCACTCGTTCTTAAGACGGTATATAATTAAGTGAAACCGAGTCCTTAAATTTAGATTGTTTTAACAGTCTCGAAATGTCGTGCTAATGATAAGGTCTGTTGGTCAGGGTGTCCATTTGTAACTGCTTACATTCAAACACCACAGGTGGTGGCACTGAACGCCAAAGAAATAATAAAAAAAAGTGATAGAAAAATAAAGATTAATAAGGGCTGCAGATTCTTTGATCACTGTATGCATATCTAGCTTATTAAGGGTAGAACTAAACTGGGGTCTTGTTCAAAAAGTGGACGCCATCAGTATACACCAGGGTTCAACTTTAAGATTAGGCACTCTTACACTATTTTAAGATTAGACACCTAATCTAAATTTTTAAGATTAGGGACCCTGGTGTACCTGGCCTTACTCTCACGAACGTTAAGTTCAGGGTTTGTAGAGGGGTCTTTTCGCATCTGCTTTTTGAACAAGACCCTTAAACTGTACCTCTGAAAAAGCCAAGCTAAAAAAGTGGGCTTTTAGGAGTTTTTTTTTAACAGTGTTAGCCTGACGCGTCTCATTCAGTAAAGTACAGCAGAAGGCTGCCTCGCCATTTCTTTTATGCTCTTGGAATAATAAAGAGACCTCTACTCGGAATGCAGAGGAACAGGCACAGCAAAATATAGGAAGGAGCAGATTATTTAAGGCTTTATATACCGTAAGTAGTATTTTGAAGTCCATTTCTAAAGACATGTATAATCAGTGGAGAGTCTCCATTATTTAGTTAGAATATTCATGAGTTTTCTTTGTTTGGCCCCTCCCCTTAGATCAATTTGCTGTGACCTCACCTTATCAGGGGGGCACAGACAGCTGAGGTCTAAGCATTACTGCGGCCCACAAACCCCACCAGCATGTCAAGGTTGAAATCGTTAGAGGTGATAGTAGAAGTGAGCGGTGGGGCCAATAATCCAAATCACAGTACAAGGAACAATTGTGACAGTTTTGATGGATTCCAGTACTTGTATGGACTTTTTCAGAGTGAAGTATAGGATTAATTGTGCACACAGGCACATCTCTCATCTTTTGAAAAGCTTTCCAGGGCTGTGCTACTCAAATGGATTCAACAGTCGGTGTTCATCTCTCCAATTTAAACTGATGACAGTCCATCTTCTTAGTCACTCACACCGCTGCCCAGCAAACACAGAACAAGACGTGACTTTTTCCTCTCCTCCCGCCCCTGTTTCACATTGCTGGCTTTTTACACGCACGTTTTTAGCATGTACTAAACTATATTTACTTTTATCAACGCTGCAAGAATTTAATTTGTATACCAGATCAGCTGATTCATCAAAAGTCATCGGTATTATTGAGGTGGT